>NC_138369.1:24224167-24276825 GCF_054177405.1 Leptonychotes weddellii
AAAAAAAAAAAGAATCAGTACAAGAAGGTTTAAAAGTATGATGTTTTGGAAAGGTAGTTTCCTGCTTTGGATTAAACCCATCTCAAAAGAAATAAAATATGGAAGTTAGATTATTGTGTCTGACCTAAAATGTTTGCTGAATCACAATAAAAACACTCATCACCCTATAAAACTCAGAGGCACATTGAATTTACCAGTGTCTACTGTAAACTGTTATCTAAATCAAGTTTCAGAGATCCACAGAATTTCTTAGCCTTTTTGTTTTCTATGTGTTGGACTGGAAGTACTCTTGAGAATCAGCAGGGTCAGTGAAAACCTTATTTTGCACAAAGGAGCAATTTAGGAAAAACATATAAGTTTATGGACCACCAATTTATTTGTCTATCTAAAATGATGACAGTTTTATCAAATCTCATAAAGAAAGATATATTCTTAACAAGTTAGACTATCTACCTTGTTAAAAAGCATATAAGTGAGGAAATGGTTACTACTTTTTCTTGACACCCTAATAACTTGGCATGTTTGAGATGAAGCAACACAGAGGCAGCTTTCTAATTGTTAATCTTGAACTAGATTAATTTTCTACTAAATTAAGTAGAATGAACATGGCCCATGGGCCAGGGGTAGTAGAGATGTGTGTGGTATTTGTTGCATCTATTAAATACATGAAATTTGAGTATATGCTATTTTAGTATCCCTATTCCAGCATCTTCCCCCAAATCAGATGGCAACAACACAATAGGAGCTATTTTTCCTTTATCCCCCCTAGAGAACCCATGATCAGATGTGGCCTGGTCTAAGCTGGTGACTCAGTGCAGAGGGGGCATCCACATAAATCAGTGATATGAAGCAGACAAGGGGCTTTGTCTCCTTGGCAGCTCTCCCCTGCCTTCCCTTCTCCTGTTTGGGCTTCCCCTCTCTGCCCTTGTGTACATTCTGGACATTGGAAGCCCCCAAATGAGTTTAGAATTTGCTAAAACAAGATTCAATACCCTCATATTGAAATTGAAGGAACTATCCAGAATCTTCACCTCTCAAGAGATGGACATCGAGTGTGTGCAGTCACCATCCCTCTTGGAGCCCTTGACTTACCTCTCAACCAGCAATACTATTGGGCCTTCTACCTGTGTGTGATGATGGATATTAAGCATCACTATTTATCCCTGATACAATTCCTAGTTTTTCAGGAATGTAACAAACTCAAATTGCTTGTACACACTCTTCCCACCTTACAAAGATAGAAACACCCATCTATAACTTATAGAGAGGTATGATCCCATAATAAGAAAAAGAAAGAAAGAAAACAAAAAGAAACCACTCAAATGGTTGTTCATCACAGATTTCCTTCAGTGCCCTTATTCAGAAAGCATTAGTTCTTTTAAGCCAGTAAAATGCATTTAATGAACTAGAATAATACTTTAAAGACATTAACAAAGGTAATTATGATGATGGTGACAAAAGTGAGAGTTTCAGAATTATGTGTGGGTTTCTTGAATGCATAATGCAATGTGGGAAAAACAGAAAACTCTTCACTAAAAATTCATACATTCTTCTTTCTAGACATTCTCATTGACCAGACCTATTTGTGTGGCCATGTGACTGAGTTCTAGCCAAAGGGATACATGCCAATTCTGGGTTAAGGCTTAAATTTTAAGATATGGGTGTAACTTCTTGCCCTTTCTTCCCTGTCTACTGGCTAGATACAGATAGCATCATGGACCTAAGGGAAGGCAGAAACACAGGATTAGAGAAGCCTGGATTCCTGAATCATCTCAACAGGAAGCCCCCTTCACCAGGAGCACTAATACCAGTCTATTATGTGAGTGAAAAGTAAACTCCCATTTTGTTGAAGCCATATTACATTTTGAAGCATAAGGGCTAAAGCAGCTGGTGTCACTCTAATTAATCAATCCAGCAAGTTCACATGTTCTAACTGGGACATCTTGTTATGATAGAAAGATGGAAGTTTAAAAACTAATGGGATTGAAACTTAAATATTTAAGGAGGAAGCCATAAAAAAATATGGGAGGAGGGAGGGGAGTTGGAGTACAAAAAAGCAAACTGGGCATGAGTTGATTACTTTTGAAATAAGATATGGGTATATGGGGGTTAATTACACTATTCTGTCTAGTTTTATATCCATTTGACATTTCATACAAGAAAAATTTTTTTAGGGGGAAGTGAGAACAGAGTTTATTGAAGATATACAGAGAGCAGATATAGACAGAGCATCTGAGAGACTCAGAAAGGAAAGGAGCATGGGTCTCCTCATAGGAGAAAATTTAATTTAATTAATTTAAACAATTTTTTTAATTTTTAAAAATAAACAATTAAAAATAAAACGACATGAAGGACACATGAAAATAATAGAAAGGATACTTGAAGGAGTCCCTACTGGCCTAGTGGATGGGAAAATCTGAGTCCCAGAAAGAATAATGATGGAGATGAATTGAAACATATAGGATATATATTTTTAAAGTTCATAAGATACTTTAAAAAAATCTCATTGGTTACTAATTGGAGGTTACGAGGCATTCATTTATTAATCTGAAAACTGAAATATGGTAAAGAAACAAGTATTTTCCTGCCTTTATGAACTGTATTTCAGGGTAGCCAAATGGTTGATGAGAAAATGTTCTTTATGAAGCATTCCATGTAATAAATGCAGGAAGAATGACGGAATTAGAAAACTGCCATTTTGCAACCCCTAATGATGCCCTTGGTAACACAGGAACAAGCTCAGGATACCTAACCTACTGATTAATCTCGGCTTCACTGAAAGAACAATCCATCATTATGTGCTTCATGCTGAGATGCAAAAGGACATGCAGAGCACCACCTAGGAAGTATTCTTGCCTAAAAACATGTACACAATCTAATCAATGCTCTTGACTAAATACCAAGCTACTAAGGAGAAGTTAAACATTACCACAAGGATGCAAACAGTCAAGTTCATAATACAGGCAAATGACCCAGTTTCTCACACAAATTAGGGACATCATTCGGGGGGTGGGGAAGGGTAGGAGAAGTGTTATAGAATAAAAGAGACGTCAGTAATACAATTCAATACATATTGTGTCTGGGCCTCATCTGGATGCTCACTTGAACAAAACCAACTCAAAAGGGCATATTAAGGAATTATTTGCTTATTTCATTAAGTGTGATGATGGCATGGTATTTATGGAAAGGCAGAATGTCTACAACAGTTAAGAGATATACACTAAAGAATTTTCAGGTGAAATGACATGATGTGCTTTAAAATACTCAATCAAAAAAAAAAATTTTTTTTTTAAAAGAGAAAGAAAATGGGGATAGATGAATTAAGACAGGTAAAATATTGACAGTTATTACAGCTGGGTGATGTGGACATGGGTATTCATTTTGCTATTAGTTCTACTTTGATGTAGATTTGAAATTTTCACAAAAGTTTTTTAAGGCACAAGCTTGGAGTCAGACAATGTTGGTTGACCAGTTCTTCTACTTCCAGCCATAGGACCTGGGGAGATCACTGCAGCCTGCACATTGCCATCCTCTGTCTCATCAAGTAGACAGGCATTTCTTCTAAGTGTGCCCAATATTGTTTCTGGGATTTTCTTCCAAACCACCAACATCCATTCTGTGAGTTTTGATGCTGACCCTTTGAATGTTCATACATGTGCAGGCCAAAACAGTTGTGTCCCAAACTGCTACCTACCTAGGGTGATTATAAGTGACCATCAATTATGAGATATATCCCAATTTCAGAGATTAAAAAATGTGGGAAAATATGCATTTAAAATTCTATGAAGAGGGGCACCTGAGTGGCACAGTCGGTTGGGCGTCTGACTCTTGGTTTTCAGCTCAGGTCAGATCTCAGGGTTATGAGATTGAGACCCACGTGGGGCTCTGCACTCAGTGCCAAGTCTGTTTGGGTTTCTCTCTCTCTCTCCTTCTGACCTTCCCCGCCCCCCACTCTCTCTCTAAAATAAATAAATCTTAAAAAAAATAAAAAAATAAATTATACAAAGAAAGAGACATAGAGAGGCTGTGATAATAAATATGCTGAAAACAATGAGATCGTCTAAATGCCCACAAGGCATCCCCTACTTTGGTCCCCCAAATACCTTTATCTCCTATAACTCCTAGGTCATTCTTAGCTTACACATCTCACTGACTAAAATACATACCTCCACTTTTGTACAAGCTAGGGCAACTGCCAATGGGTTTGCAAATGACAGGCCTCTAAGAGGTTTTTGATGGATGTTTGTTGCATGAATAACAACTATGCAAATTTTAAGCCAGGAAAGAAATATAACATGCAAAAAAAGAAAGAGGCAGGGGGGTGGGTGCCCAAAGCCCTCTGTACAAAGTTTTGGAAGTTTATTTGAGAAAATCTACCAAGGAGTTGTGTGTGACCATTTTTTCCAAATAGAGTCAAAATTCCTGAGGCAGAGTGAAAGTCACACTGCATCTAATGATGATTAGGAATGTACATCTGCTCTATGAGGATGCTCTCTATACACAGGTTCTAGTAATTTCCATATGCTGTCAGAAGATATAAGATAGAGAAAACCAGTAAGTATATAATCTTTGAGAAAAGACTTTTGTTGGAGCCTAAATATGAAGTTTTCCTTCAAGTCCATGTTCTGAGAGAACTTTATATATATATGACCTAAATGAGGTTCTTACTATATTTTGTTTCCTAAGATCCTTCAGATAAGGATAAAAGTCATATACAAGTTTTACCTAATAACAAATCATGATAATCAATATTTATTCAGTTTTATTATGCACCATGCACCTCACTCAAGTTCTTTCCAAGGCTGCCAAATTTAGCTGAATGGAAACCCTATAGCTTACCTAACACATCTCAATTAATCCTAGCCACAAAGGGTTGTACCTTGTACTTAACCATAAGGTAAGTACAGTACCATCTCATTATTCCACGTTTCAGGACAGAGTATGAGGTTTATAGAGACTTGGTAACTGGCCCACATCAAATAGCCAGTAAATGGCATATTCAGAACTCACAACCAAGAGCTATGAAAGGCCAATGCCTAAACACACCAGCGTTCTGCAAATGAACTGTGATAAAGAATGGAGGGGGAAAGTATGTCCCAATCTGCCACAGATAAATACTTTTACAAAATACAATAAAAATTAACTACTAGAAAAATGAAATTTTAAAAAAGGCATTCACATTCAAGTCCCGAATTTATTATTATTAGATTCAACAGGCAAATTTACTCTTCCTTGCACATGAGCTTCTCAATCCTTACTCTCAATTTCTGCAATGATTCTGTATCACACTGTCAGCAGGGCAAGGACAACCCTTGGAGTAGGGCTGTGCTACCCTATCTTGTTATACCCATGTTTAGAATGAACACTATTTATATATATATATATAATATATATTATTTATATATAAATTTATAAATATATAATTTATATATATATTTAAGATTTTATTTATTTGTCAGAGAGAGGGTGTGCACAAGCAGGGGGTGCGTCAGGCAGAGGGAGAAGCAGGCTCCCCGCTGAGCAGGGAGCCCGATGCGGGGCTCAATCCCAGGACCCTGAGATCATGACCTGAGCTGAAGGCAGACGCTTAACCGACCAAGCCAACCAGGCATCCTGAATGAACACTATTTATAATAAGGTTCCAAAGTTCTCTCATCGATTGAGAGGCTGATAATTCCTTTAGATGCTAGCTCATCTACTATTTTTTTAAATTAAGATGATTATTAGCTTTATCTTCTATCCTAAATATATTTGTCCTGATACTGGATATAACTGGCAAAGTAAATAGGAATAGGGAGCTTTCCAAATTTTGTGCTACTTCATGATACAATTGCAACAGTATTTTGATAAATGTTAAGGGGAAAATGAGACAATATGAAGTACATTTCCTTGCCAAGGGAACACTGAATAACAGTGAAGACAGACAGAGACCAGAGGATCAGAAGCACCCCCTCCCACCCTTCACAGGGAAGGACTCTTCCAAATCCATCCTGAGAAGTGAGTGGCTGTTGGGAAAATAGCTGAAAAATAAGTACTTAAGAGATCTCAAATTCTTCAACCTGCCATGTCTCTTGAGAAGTTCTCAGTTAAATAACAAGAAGGACACCCATGGGGCGCCTGGGTGGCTCAGTCATTAAGCGTCTGCCTTCGGCTCAGGTCATGGTCCCAGGGTCCTATGATCGAGCCCCGCATCGGGCTCCCTGCTCGGCGGGAAGCCTGCTTCTCCCTCTCCCACTCCCCCTGCTTGTGTTCCCTCTCTCGCTGTGTCTCTCTCTGTCAAATAAATAAATAAAATCTTAAAAAAAAAAAAAAGGACACCCATAATACATTCACACGTGAAAATATGTCCTGGGAGGGGAAAAAGGGATGGGGGGTGGGGAGGGTTTGGGGAGAAGAAGCCAAAGCTTCTTGGAATTTTCTGTTTTTGTGTGCTCTGAAGTTCCAAGGTAATAATAATTTTTAAGAAGTCCCCATGTTTCTTGTGGCCCTGGTATGAACTGATGGGTCACACACACGGCTTCTGAGGCTACTCAAGAAATGGCTAATTTCTTAGGCAAGGGAAGGGCACAATATGGAGGAGAGAAATTACTAGACAAGAGTCAGCAATTCGGAGTAAACTCAATCTGAAGGAAACAATTAGAAACTGGCACAGGTCCCAAATCAATAAGCGGAGGTGGCTTTGGGCAGTGAGCATAATGGCTGGGTAATGAAAACTCAGATGCAGGTAATACAGCTCTGAGAGTGGAATGGCTTTTCAATGTCTCTCTGGCTGAGGCGAGGGTCATCTACCGGGAGGCTGGAAAACGCACATCTAAACAGGCTCTCACAGCCGGACTGGTCCCTGATGTCACAGCCCGTGTAAACAAACAGTACTGCTGTGCTTTTCCCAAATCCTGTGAGAAATAAGTCCTCACAGCTCGCTCCTGTCAAGCCCGCAATGTGGTCCCAACACGAAAAACACTTCGTACAGAATAAGCAATGGATTCAAAGAGCTTTGGAACTCTAATTTCCCCTTAGCTCTAATGGAGGCTGTGCTAATAAATTCCCCGGCTCACGGCTGAACAGGTGTAATTCAGTAATGTGGCTGTAATTGAGTGATGTCAACTCAATATAATTCGTAATGTTTTTCTAACAAATTATCTCATTTTTTTTCTGAAAAAAAAGTTATCTGTGATTCCATGCGATAAGCTGCTCTAAAAGGCTGACATACAGTGCTAATGATAAAGATCTTTAACAGATGGAAATGGGAACAGTAGCAGTGGCTAAGAATGATCTCAGCTGATTCCTTATACACTATTAGCCTCTTCAACTAGCAAGCTTTCGTCTTCAACAGGCAAAGGTTTTGAATTTGTGGCTCGTGGTCCACAGATATTTCTGTATTTTGTCACTGTGATTATTTTTCTACTGGACAGGTTCTTTACCAACTCTGCAAGTTAGCCATTCCTTTCTGTGCACGGTTCTCAAAACAAACCAGATCTACATGCTGCCACCTCCATGAAGACTGGTCTTCTTGTTGGGACCACCTTCTCCTCCCCATCCATGTACCTGAAAATGACCTTTGTCTCTCAAGTTCCCATCAAAACCCTCCTTCTCCATGAAGCTCTCCAGACCTATGGTCAGAATTACTTTCTCTTTGCTCCATCTTCCTGTCACCATATTACAGTTCAGGTCCCCCTGGCACATACTATTCTCCTACTGCTGCCTCTGGTTTCAGTTCAGTGTCTTGCTTCAAGGAGAACCTTCTGCGCCTCAGATTAGGGCACCTTACACATGCATTTTGATGCCACTGTATTCCTTTCCTTTGTGGCGTTAACCACAGTTATCATTACTATCATTTTGTCTCTCTCCTCCACTAGAATTAAGTTTCTAGCCAGAGTCTATGTTGGGTTTTTCTTAAATCTAGTAGTAAGCACGTAACATTCCATATCTGAAGAAAGAATAAGCAAATGGATGAATGAACAAACACTATCTCTGTTTCTCTCTTTCGCTCTATCAGTTTTCTCCACCTGATTGTGAACTCAAAGGCAACAGATTCCTCATTGTAGCCACCAAAACGTCTAACTAACTTGCACATAATAGAGATGAACAAAAGCCAGTTGAATTAAATTGAATTTCTTCTATTGTAGTATTAGCATCAGGCTGGCCATAATTTAGTTCCCAGAGCTTATCATGTTTTACAGCACCTGCTATCCATTGACCCTCATCGAGCTCCTACCATGTGCCAATCACTCTGCAGGATATTGTGGAACAGAAGTGAATGATATTTAGTACCAATTACTCTACGGTTTCAGGATGATTCCCATTTATGACTACATTTCTGCATTCACGCCAGATACGCGGAATTACAGAGGTTAATCAAACACAGACACTGTCCTTGAGGAGCTCAGAGTTTAGTAAAGGAGATAAAAATGAAGAAAAAAATATCAGGAGGTAAAATCCAGGAGTAACAAAAGGGGTCTCAGTAAAGACTCCTGGTGTTTCAATGAGAGACAAGGGGAAGTAGGCTCAAGGCGGTTGCGGGGGTGGTTTTTAAAATGAGTCTTACCCAGGTGGAGGTTGGGATTGGGAATGCAGCAAAAAGGAATAGAGAGAGAGAGCAAGGCCACTCATGCCCTGGTTCAACAGATCTTTATCACCTGCTATGTGAGGCACTGGGAACACAGTGGTAAGTAAACCTAAGTTCATTGTCAAAGGAGCTTGCATTCTACCAGTGGAGACAAATAAAGGTAAAGTAGCAACAATGCCAGGTGGTGATGAGCACTCTGAAGGAAAACAGGGCCAAGTGAGGGGCCAAGCTGAGAGGAGTGCTACTCAAAATGGGTGGTCGGGGAGGCTTTCCCATGGCAATGACACTGAACAATGACCTCAGTGAAATGAGGGAGTGAGTCATGCAACACTCCAAGGGGAGAGCATTCCCAGCAAAGAGAACAGTGATCCTGTCCATAGAGAAGGGAGTTCTGACACCTTCTTTTTCAAACTGAGGTCTTTGAGCATGTTCTTGGAGGGTCTGAAGATTCTTGGAGAGATTCTTATTTTTTGTTTTCATTTAGATAACCCTCATTTAAAATGTTCAGCCACATGGTATCTAAAATGTGAGCACCAGCACAAAATTTCTGGGCCTGGGTGTGCATCTGTATTTGTATTTACAATTGCGGTGGTGTCAGGTGGTACTGTTGCAATTGTCACAAGCCAAAGATATAAAAGAGGCAGAATTACTACTTAAATAATGCCAAGACCTCAGAGTGAGGGTAGGGTATCAGTGAATTGTCCCATAATAGCAGCTGGAAGTGTTAGGAGGAAGTGAGTCATCACACAGTTCAGGCCAACACAAGCTTGACAAGCTACATAGAACCTTTGACATAACAGACATCCCATGTCGCTATTTCCAGAGATGATTCTGCTTAAATAAAACAATACCACCTATCATGTTAAATTAATGCTGCGAATTTGAATTTGGTTTTGTCATTTTGATTGCATTTAATTTATAAATGTGTTTTAGTTTCATACTTGTCTAGGAACTACACACATAGAAAGTTATACCTAGCTTTATATCTTTACATGTTTAGTAACCAAATTATAAAAAAAAATAAGTCAAAAAAAATTAAGTCAAATTAAGTCAACCACCCATTGGAGGTTGGTAAGAATTTCTCCCTTTAAGTGGCATCTGTTATGTTACTCAAGTCTAACCATAGTCAAAGACAGCGGTGAAAAGACCACCAGAACCACCACCAGGGAGGAGCTCTTGGTGGTTTCCAATGAACCACACAGTAAGTAAAGGAAAGAAAGGAGGTGAATATCTTTGGCAGGAAAAAAAATATCACAAACTGGATAGACCTAACAACTGTAACTTTCCTTCTCTGGTGCACAAAGGCGATAATTTATGTAATATATCAGTTAAACCTCTTTCAGAACATCTAGCCCATTGGAACCTTAAACAGTAGAAAAATACATAGGGGAAGGAGTCAGGGTATAGAAACTATAATTAAAGGTTCACTGCACTCCCGTGGCAGATTAATCACAGAGCCAGATGAAGAGTCAAGTGTCACTAAAAATGCAAAACAAATCCAGCTAAACATATTTCACCTGCAAGGAAAGTTTTTCTCACAACCCAAGGCTGTTCTATGCCAAGAAAAGTGAACAAGAGCCAAGACAACTGTCTGGAAGACTCAGACAGTTGGTGGGAATGGCTCTTTGGATCATAGAACTTTATAATGATATTAAGTCAGAGCTGGCACCTGGAATCAAGCAGACCAGGGTTCAAGAACCACCTCCAACAGTGATCAACTCTGAGACCTAAGCAAGTTCTTTAATATCACAGGAAAAAATAAAGATAAAATAATACCTACATTATAAAGTTGTTGAAAGGGTTTAATGAGATCATGAATGCACATAGCCTATTTAGAACACTGCCTGTCATGTAGTAAGTGCTCCGTAAATGTAAGAAATTATTTTGATGATGTTCTAGCTCTACCATTCTATAAGCACATGTCTCCACAGATGACCCAACAGGCTGCTTTACTCAACCCTACAGCCCAGGAACAACATCTCCAGGATGGTTCTAGATGATTAGTTATGCATACACAAGTAGAACACATTTAAGATTATCCTTAAAATAACATCATTCTCATTCACTCATTCACATAATACAACAACCTTACAGAGTAGGCACTGTTATTATCCCTATCTTACAGATAACATGCACAGGCCAGAGAAGAGGATGGACTTGTTCAAGGACATATAGCTCATAAATAATGCAGCCAAGATTTGAATCCAAGTCTAGGTCCAGAATCTACTTTTTGAATCACCAAATAACATTGTGCCTCTAGGTATATGACTTCCTGAGTCCAGCAGAGAGAAACACTGGGAACATTTGGTCACATGCACATAACTGTTCATTCCTCTAGATTCTCCAACTTGTAGGCATAGCAAACTAGGGTGTTTCATTCGCCAGCTAAGCATGTCCCTGAGTAAAATTTATTGTCATGCTGTTAGCTACTACGGAGTCAATACAAAAAACATCCATTTGAACAGTGTTATAGTAACTTCCACAAATGAAAGTTAATTTGAAAGTACTGTCCAACGTTTTTACATAATGTCCCATTGACCACAGCTATCTCAATTCACACTTGAATTTAGTTCCAAAAGAAAAAGGAATGCTTTGCTTTTGTCAGATAATGAAAGTCATTTAATTCATTGTGGACTTTTTTTTTTTTTTTGGCCAGAAAGCACTGAGACTAACTGAATACCCATAAATTGAAGAGAATTAGTTAATTTGGGGAGTCTCATTACACCTACTCCTATGCTTTTTAAAAGAGAATCTGTGTCATAGTGTATCCCTTTCTCAAATTACCCTGAGTAATATTTTCATTTGTAAAGGGCCACACGTTCTCTTTCAAGTAGGGGGACACAGAGCCCTTAAATGTTTCAAGGAACCTTCAGGTCCCCCAAATCTGCTTCAAATAAAACATCTAACAATTATTCCTTTGAAGCATCGAGACACTGGCCATCAGGGCACCGAGGGCAGTGAACAACCGTGCAGCTCTGTACCCTACATAGCTGGACCCGCCGCTGTCCAACCCCTTAATGAGCTACAGTGGACATAGTCCATCAGAAACCAAGTCTGTGGCTCAGGAAAGAAAGCCGGCCACAGAGGGAAGGCTCCCTTAAGCTGGAGGGAGCTGTTTCCCAGCAGTGCCTTGCTGCTACAGTCCAGCCCTGTCATCTGTGCAGACTCCTCATTAGGAACCAGGTTAGGAGCCGTCTTCTCTTCTCCAGCTGCAAGCAAAGGCGGCACCCTGGAACTGCCCTATGGCCCAGATGCGTGACTAATGACTAGAACTCTGGCTTCTTACTTGATGCTTGGCCTTCAGAATTACGTGAACCCGCTCTGAAAGACACACCACTGTCACAGACGTATGGAGACAGATTAAGGTCCAGATGGAAGACTGTCAATGTCAATCGGTCACTCTTCTTACAGCCCGGCCGGCTTTTCATCTGAGCAACAACAGAGAATGATTTCAGCACTCAGTTCCTTAGCTCAATTAAGTTTTAGGATCGAAAGTCAATGTTATCCTGGTTTCCCAAGCATTCTCCACCAAATGCTTGTGTTTTGCCGGCCCCTGCCCACTCATTTAGAGTAGCTGCTTTTGATAGCTTTCATCCTTGAGCAGGTCTTCCCATTTCTGAGCGACCGTTTGACTATTCTGCAGAATGTTCTGGCTCTTCAGTGAACTATACGTTATTGTTGTATCAGCTGTCCCATAAAGAGATAAAATCTGGATCAAATGCAGGACTTGTTGTGGGGGGAGAAAAGATAAGGTGAAGAATTAGCAGAAGAGCAAGAAGACAGAGATGATTGAAGGTTATGAAAAATTCCCCTTTTTCCCCTCTTCTGACTCTCTGGATCTGCCAGTTACCGCTGGTGTGTTTTATGTTTCCATTGTGATATATGTTTAGTTCAGAGCTGTTGACTTTTTCCTCAGTTACAGGTAAGGGCCTCTCTGTCTCCTGGCCTTATCTATCCAGCCACTTGTCTCCTGCCAGAGCTTCAATTTCTAAAAATAAATATATGCTACTTTCTATCAAAGGAATTTCATTGCATTTCAGAAATTCCTAGTACTAGACTCCAGATGCCCATGGCAACTTTTACATTCACTCCAGTTACCTCTGCATTTTTGCTATAATTGTGCAATAATGGTAACAAAAATAGTTGATATTTTTCTATATCCTGTACATACCATAATTCATTGAATCTTCATAGGGGAGGGATCATTATTCTCCTCTTTTCACAGATGAAACAAGCAAGACCTCGAGAAGTCCATGGACTTGCCTGAAGACACTCAGCTCATCAGTCCAACAGCCAGGATTCGAGTCCAGGCAGCCTGGTTCTAGAACCTATGTTCTTAACCTCTATGTTACACCGTTCCTCAGAAGGAGCGTTCCGCCTCCCTGGGTTTCTATTCCAACCTCTCAAATGTACAACGCTAATTACAACTAGAGTACATGTTATGCAAAACATGTACAAAAGTATATATATTAAGAATTAAACTTTGCCTCCTCTCCTTCCTCCTGTCCCTCTATCCTCATATCCTTATAATTTCATTCCCTGAGGGAGTCAATATTAACAATTTGGCATGCATTTCTGTTTTTGAATATGGGCATACATTTTTACACATGTTTATATAAAACATACTGTTCTGCCACATGCTTGGTATCTTTTCATGTCAACTCACAGAGGTCTACTCCATACTTTTTAATGCCTGCAGAGTAATTTCAATGTACAGACACATAACACTGTATTTAACAAGTCCCCTTTGATAGGTATTTATTTTACGTTCAATTTCTCATGACTACTAACAGTGCTGCCATGAACTTCTTTATGTACTTGGTCAAGTATATTGATATGATCTACAGCTAGAAATTTCAAAGAATGTCTAGGGCAAAACATTTCAAACTATGGTTGATAGCTTCCAAACCGCCCTGTCCAAAGTTTACTATATTAATTTATACTCACAATAGGGTGCATGGGCCTCTATCTCTCCATGTTCACTCCCACTGGTTATTATCTCAACTAAATAATTTGTAATTTCATCATGAAAAAAAAATGGAGTTATAAGGAGTTCCCTAAGGTTCCCTTTGGGATTGCTAACTTACTAGGATCCACACAACCAGCCTTGAGAATGAAAAAGCAACTAACTGACCTCAAAATATCCTGTCTGCCTCCCTCAAATAACTCTTCTAATCTGACCTCATTTATACTGTGACCTCCAGTTCTTTCCAGATTGAGTTACATATGGATAAATCTCATGGAACCTAGACCAAAGTCCAACAATGAAATAAAAAGATACCTTGGTAGGGAAAGATGACTCTCCAAGATCATTAGAGGTGCCCAGAATTGTTTCCCATGTCCCCTGGCATAAACTAAAATATCCACTGATTTTTGACAGTATAAATACAGAATGTGCCCCGGTCTAAATAGAAATGAGCAAACCTTGAGTGCAGGACTGAATTTCTAGGAGCTGTGCAGTGTTACCTGGAGGCATAAATCAGGTGGTTCTGATTCTGGCCTGAACGAGTAGAAAAACTATTCCAGATGGCTACTGCCCCTCAAACACGGCCACTCAAAGGATCCTCTTCTAGGTCCACAGGAGGTGCCATCATCAGCTCCACTCACTGAAGAGGCTGTGTTTTGCATTCCAAAATGGCACCGCAAAGGACTAGCTGATATAATAAGCACAGACTAAGAGAAACATCATCATCTTCTTCTTCACCATCTCTGGCAAGATTAGCATTATGTGAACCAAGCACTCTGCTAGTTCTCTAATCAACCCCATGAGGTAGATACCATTATTATCCAATTTTACAGATGCGAAGATGAGGTCACAATAAGTGTTCTTTCCAGGGCTCAAACCACTTCTGTATTAGGTCCAAAGTCATGCTCTTGACTATGACACCATCCTCCCTTTCCATGGGCATAAAATAAACATAGACCAGAAGAGCAAAAGAGTCCCAAACCTAGGAAGGATGACAGAGAATGGTGGCAGTTAGTGTATGAAGGGTAATAGACCAGTCTGACTGTAAGTCTCCTGTTTCAGAATGTTTGCATATAACTAAAAAAGCATCCACATTAACGTTTACAGGCAAAAATGTCTATGGGAGCCAAGAAAATCACATGCATGAGCAAAGGCCACGTGCTCAACAAAGGGAGGGGTGAAAAGTGTGGTGCACATAACCCATCCAAAGAGAGCAATCCCTTGAGCTAATTACTCCCACATGTGCATGCTGTTCAAAGGCTGCCAGATGACCAAAGTTTTTTGAGAAGTGAAAAATCCAATTTTTTAAGAAGTTTTTATTTGAATCACCCCATGCTCAAAAAATCCAATTTTTAAAGCTAACTGTTCCTATTTGTAAATTCTAATTTCGATGTTTTAAAAACATTTCAAGGGTGAGTTTGCAACCTCTGACCGCCGCAGATAAGCAATCCACACATAAGCAATAATGTGGAAGGAACTGTAGCAACACTGTGAGACAGCTAGCAGCCAGGCGTCCCTTCCCTTGCTCACAGACCCTTATCTTTCTCAGGAATCTGGAAGGCAGCAACCTGCTCAGGGAAGATAGGCCCTCCTGCCGGTCCAAGAGGCTGCATCATGATTGGCCTAAGCCAGGGTGACTGAATTCTCCTTTGCCAATGACCAGTCTGAGAGGGGATACACATGTGACCCAGTTCTGGCTAAAGAGAAAAAAAAAGATACCTGCTGGGAGACTTTAAGGAAAGACTTTCTTCCCTGAAAGAAATAAACAGGGGCGCCTGGGTGGCTCAGTCGTTAAGCGTCTGCCTTCGGCTCAGGTCATGATCCCGGGGTCCTGGGATCGAGCCCCGCATCGGGCTCCCTGCTCGGCGGGAAGCCTGCTTCTCCCTCTCCCACTCCCCCTGCTTGTGTTCCCTCTCAGGCTGTGTCTCTCTCTGTCAAATAAATAAATAAATTCTTTAAAAAAAAAAAAAAAAACAAAGAAACAAGAGAGGCCTGACACAAGAAGGTCATTCTCTCCTATCCTGTGTTGGATGCTAATCTGGGACACTGGGGTATTAAAAGCCTTCTTGTGAGCATAAGGCAACCATGCAAAGGATGAAGGCCTACACACCACTGATGGTACAATGGAGGCATGGAAGGGGCTTGGGTCCTTGGTGAGAGGCTAAATCAACTCTGAGATTGTTTCTCTCAAGGCTTCTTGTTCAGACAACAGCAAACATGCTTGTGCTTTAGGACACTATAGTTGGGTTTTCTGTTACGTGGTGCTGAATACATTCTAGTGAAGGATGTCTCTTTCAACCTCTCTTCAGAGTTCTAGCCTTTTGTTTACAACATCCAGTTTTAGGTTGCAGAAAACTTCAGCAACATCAAGTTTATGCAGTTAGAGTCTACAACAATATGTGGGATAAGGCTCTGCCACTTGAGAACACCCACACTCTGCTTCAAAAATTTATATTATGCTGTTAGCTTTTCAAGATGGATGAAATCCTTTACAGCATCATATAGCAAGGACTTAACTGCTCTCACAGTTGCCAGGCAACTGCATACGTATATGCTGCCTAGAAACAAAATTTATGACCCTTGACTCCCCAAAGGAGGGTCTTTCTCCACAACTGATATGCATGTGCCCAAGTCTGACACTTTCCATCCAGCAAAGGTCATGGGGTACATCAAGGCTATCCAACAATCCCAAGCTCATTATACTGCCAACTAGTATCATTCTTGATCAGATCATAAATTGTGGTTTCTGCATGCAAAGTCCAATGACAGAGTGAAGACAGTCCTGGGGCATAATTCCCTGTCCTCTGGCCTGTCTCATTATATAGACTGATTGGGTACCATCCAGGCAAAGGAAAAGAACATGTGAAGGTTTCCATCAGCCTAAAGAATCACTGTCAGGTGAACAGAGTTTTGTAAACATCTTCCAATATTCAAGGAAAGTTTGTCTTCACAGTAAGTGAGATGATGAACTTTAATAATGCCTCATGGAGCTTCTAATGTTAAGAGTCATTTAAAAAAAAACATGCCCATGCAGGCTAAGATATGCTCAACATTTTATTAGTGCAGAAATTTCAAAATGCAAATACAAATGCCCCGCATTTACAATTTGTGATGATTCTGGTGTTGCGTTTTTGCAAGTGAATTTTTGAATACTTTAAATTCATAAAATCATAGTATGTAAAAATCAAGAGAGACCCTGAGATCAAGCAGCTGAATCCAAGAGAATGTAAGATGCACAGCTCCTTGGGGGTCAACACATCCCCCCAGTTGCTTGACTCCTGGTCTAATGCTCTTATCCAAAAACAATGTGCTTGTCCCTCATGCAACCAACCCTTCATCACTGTGGCAACGAAGGTCAGGCACAATTTGGTTTCAATCTGATGACAAACCAAACTCTCCCTTTAGCCCTTAGTTGCAGGGGTATGCCAGAATTAGGTTAAGTGGCACGTGAGCCACCCCTTGCTCACCCTCCACCCCCGAAATTAACAGGGGCTTAAACACACAAGCTTTTCTTCTCTCAGTGAACAAGTTGGGAGGTCAGCAGTCCAGGGCTGGTATGGCAGTCCACAGATTCATTACAGACCCACATGCCTCCTAACTTACCACCTCTCCATTCCTAGAGGATGGTTTTCTTTAACATGGTCAAAGGGGACGGATGAGCCATTATATCTGCATCCCAGTCAGCAGAAAGGAAGACTCTTCCATGAATTGTCTCAGTAAGGATTCTCCTAGTTTGGGTTCCCTTGAAAGCAGAGCCCGAGACAAGAACCAAGAGCATGGGTTCAGGTAGCTTATTTGGAAGGGGAGCCTAGGGAAGTGAAGGGAGAGAGGGGAGAACTGGAAGGGAAGGGGTAAGAGCAATAAAGCATGTGTTACTGAGCTGGTTATGCATGTGAGTGACTGAAGTTCAATGCCTCTGGGGACCAGACAAAGAACTGTGAGGAATGCATCTCGAAACTGTCCACCTCACTGACAGAGGCTGGGGCAGTCATCTACCAACATCTCCAGACCTTCCAGAGGTCAAACTGATACAATGTGGCCCCAAGGCCATAGGTGAACAAAACAAGCATTCACCATAAATCACATTGTTAGCATAAACTACTTGGCATGGCCCAAGGTCGAAGGTATACACAGACACGCTAATTGAGCAGGATATTTCAAGGGATCAAAGGTTATCTCCCAGGATCCAACAAAGCTAGTCTTTTCATTGGAAAGTGCGGTGTTTTAACACCTCAAGTTTGCTGAGTTAACCCTTCACTCCACAACCTGTTTGACAAGAACTTAGTCCTAAGGCCATACCCACCTGCAACAAAAGAAGGAGATGCAGTCTTCGCTCGGGGCAGCCACTTACTTGTCTACTTAACCTTCAGGAATTCTATCACTGTGGAACAGCAGTTTTCAGACTTTAGCATGTTGGAATCACCTACGGAGCTTGTTAAAATAGGCTGCAGGCGCTCCCCACCCCCTCACCATCCCACCCCCCACCCCGACACCCCCGGTAGCTTCTGGTTCTAGTAAGTTCAGTAGGTCTGGGATGAGGACTGAGAATTTGCATGTCAACAAGTTCTCAGATGCATTAGTTTTGTGTTGCTGCCAGAATAAATAATCACAAACTCAGGGTTTAAAACAACACAAAATTCACCATCTCACTGTTCTGTGAGTCAGGTCTCTCAAGTTGCAGACAGGCTACGGGCCTTTCTGAAGGCTCTAGGGGAGGCTTGGTTTCCTGGTTCATTCAGGTTATTTGCAAAATTCAGTTCTGAGGTCTCCGCTTACTTATTGGCCATGAACTGACGGCATCCTCAACTTCCAGTGTGGAGCCGTCCCTCCACGGTCAAGTCGGCAACGAGAGTTTGGGTTATTTTCATGTCTGACTCTCTCCTGCCTTTCTAGGGTCAAATTTCTCTGATTGCAGCCTGTAAAGATTCTCTGATTATTCAGCCACTGGTGTGATTAGATGAGGTCCACCCAGATAAGCCATGATTATTCCCTCACCTCAGGGTCTATAATCTTAATTACAGACACAGAATCCCTTTTGGCAGGGAGGATAACATACTCACAGATTCTGGAGATTAGGATGTAGACTTCTTTAAGAAAGGCCATAATTCTGCCTACTTTACCAGTTCATTCTGACGCTGCTAGTTCAGGGACCACACATTGAGAACCACCACTATAGAAAAAGGAAGAACTACCAGTCTCTTCCATAGCATAGATGTGTCAATTGAAAGAAGCACAGAAGCGCCTGGGTGACTCAGTCAGTTAAGCGTCTGCCTTCAGCTCAGGTCATGATCCCAGTGTCCCGGGATCAAGTCCCACATCAGGCTCCCTGTTCAGTGGGGAGTCTTCTTCTCCCTCTCCCTCTGCTTGTGCTCTCTCTCCTCCTCTCTCTCTCAAATAAATAATTTTTTTTTTAAAGTGTCAATAAATGAATTGACTGCAGGCAGGCCCAACGCCTGCTTAAAAAGTAATGAGACAGGGGCGCCTGGGTGGCTCAGATGGTTGGGCGTCTGCCTTCGGCTCGGGTCATGGTCCCGGGGTCCTGGGATCGAGTCCCGCATCGGCTCCCTACTCGGCAGGGAGTCTGCTTCTCCCTCTGCTTCTCTCTCTGTCTCTGTCTCTGTCTCTGTCTCTCATGGATAAATAAATAAAATCTTTAATTTAAAAAAAAAAAAAAGTAGTGAGACAAAGGGCACAAAGGGGGACCCAAGAACAGAGAATCAAGGAACCGGAATCCTCCTCAGACTAGCGAATCAGCTCTTGCTCACTCTAGCCATTTCTTGGAATGTATTCAGTAAAATTCTTAATTGATGAAGAGAGAAAGAAAATGCAATCAAGCCAATTCTGGACCAAAAATAATAGAGAATTCCACTAAAATTCAACAGGTCTCTTTATGGCAAGATTCCTCATGGTCTTTAAAATGCCAGGGTATGCAGTGAACCACCAAGAAGGAGAATACAGTTTCTCAAAATTCTCTGGCCACTGACCATTTTCTTCATGGCACATATCATGGAAATGGACTCCCTGAAAAACGCAGTCGTCAAGGTTCCTCTGGGGTGAAAGGTGGTAACTCAATACACCTGCACTTTTTTAGCTGGTGCTTCTCAACTTTGGCTGCATACTGGAATCATCTCTGGAGCTTTAAGAAACCACTGCCTAGGTCATACACCCCAGAGATTCTGATATACTTGGTCTGCGGCATGGCATGGCCATCAATGCTGTCCACATGCCCCAGGATTCTAATGGGCAGCCATGATAAGAACCACTACTATGGGTGATAACCCTGTTCTCCTGACTCCTTTAGAGTGTTCAGTTACTAAGCACAGTGAGAAAACATGGTATTGTTCCATGTATTTCAATTCCGCCCAAATTAAGGGAGTGATTTTGAGAATTAAAAGGGAGGGCCAGAAGTGGCTGGGAGTACAAAACAACTCCACACTCAATGATACCATTCTTTTCTACCATCATTGCTTTCATGACTTTCATCTCATTGTATCTCCAGAATTTAGCACAATGCCCCACACATGGTAGATATTCAGTAAATAATGTGGTCAATGTTGAAGAAGTATGAACAAAGTCCTCTTCAAAATGCAGATCCCAGAAGAATCCCACTTTGGTCAAACCTAAGTGCACAGTACTCTAGACAGATAATCAGAGCAGAGAGTGAGATGGGGAATCAGCATTTTTGACTGGCATGCTACCAGGCACACAGACCTTAACTGATAAATATTTGATTATGAATGAATGAATAAATAGATGGATCAATGGGTGAATGAATAAACATAAAAAGATAGGCTTAAGTATGTTGAAGCATGAGGTAATCAGGTGAAGGCTAGAGGATGAAGCCCAGAGGCAAAATTGAAGTTCAGAGAACATCCTTTCTCCTCCAAGTTTATGCAGGTCACTAAAAACATTTGGTGTATCAGTGAAAATCACTCAAAAGACCCCTGCCCAAGTGGAAACACTTGTTTGGAAATTTGCAAATTTCAGCTGCCTCAAATTCATCTCTGTCTTCCTAACCTATTATGATCCAATGCAATCCCCCCCAGCTCTATCCAGGATGATAGGAGAAAAAAGTGTGCACAGGAGCTCCTGTCTTCTCCTGTTCTTTCTCTTTGCTACCAACATAGTGCTGCACAGTAACTGCCAATTGCCTTTTTCCAAGGCATCTTTTGAGAGCATCTCCCTTGGACCACCCAGGGTAGACAGCTCCAGTTTTTTTGGTCATATTATAAGTCTTATGATATATGCATCCCTAACAAGTACCATCCCTAAGATGATGAAGCCTGTCATCCAATATTCTGTCATTTAATTCATGGTGCTGTTTATTTTGGCTGCAGGAGAATAAGTTACCGGTATATTCAGAAAGTCTCATACCACCTTTCCTCCTCTCCATTATCATAAAAGTTAAAATTACTTATTTATGAACCAAATAATTTATCTGAACATTTTAACAATGCACTAGCACTTATAAAGGTTTTTATTTCAATTTTGTTAGAGATACAAAGTCAAATATCACTGTGGTACAAGTTGTCCTGTTTTTTCTAATATCTAATAATATATGTATGGGGTTCCATTTTGGCCTTTTACAATTAATACAAGAAGTATAATGGATCCACAGCAATCTCCTTGAGAAAATAACAAATGGGTACCAGAAATAATTTATCTGTGGAATGCAAAGCCTTGATACACCACTTCTGAAATTACTCCAAAAGAAAAAGAAAGAAAAAAAAAACATACTCCAAGTCAAGAGCCATTAAGAAAGAGCCAAAACCCTCACAGATTATTGTTGGGAATGTAAACAACATTTCTGGATTGGAACCTAGCAATATGCATCAAATGTTCACAGCTTTAAAATGTTCATTTCTGGAGCACCTGAGTGGCTCAGTTGGTTAAGCATCTGCCTTCAGCTCAGGTCATGATCCCAAGGTCCTGGGATCAAGCCTCAGGACAGGCTCCCTGATCAGCGGGGAGCCTGCTTCTCCCTCTGCCTCTGCTGTCCTTCCCCACCTTGTGCTCTCTGGTGCTCTCTCTCTCTGCCAAATAAATAAATAAAATCTTTAAAAATAATAAAAATAAAATGTTCATTTCTTCACCATTATTTCAAGAAGCATATCGCAAGTAAATAATAAAAGATGTGCCAAAAGATATATCATATATGGATGTTCACTTAGTATTACTCCCCATAAAGAGAAACTGACAGAAATGTACAAGTCCACAAAATATTGATACATTTTGCTACCTACAAAATGGATTGCTATGCAGTCATTAAAAATAATGTTCCTGAATAATTAGAGTTTATAGGAATATGCACAAAAATATGCATGCTATCAAATTAAGTGCAACACCAAGATGCAAAACAGTGTAGGCAGTCTCTATCCAATATGTTTCTAAGGTATATTTGCATATATATTTATACTTTTGCACAGATACATAGAAAGTGATCAATAAATATTTTTGAACATCTAAGCAGCGAATGTGTGTGTGTGTGTGTGTGTGTGTGTGCAGAAAGACAAAGTAAAGTACCCCAAAATGTTGGTAGTGGTATTGGATAGACGGTAGAATTCTGAGGGATGCTTATTCTCTGCCTTATACTCTTCTATGTTTTCTATGTTGCCTCAAAGCACATGTTATTTTTGTAATCCAGAAATATTCTATCTTTACTGATTTGTGGGCTAAAGAAACTCATTGCTATTCTCCCTAGAGTACCAATGATGCAAGCACTCTTGTTGGACACTTTCCCCCTTGTTTAGTGTCTGCCAAAATCCATGACTTTGGAGCCAGAATCATTTGGTTTCAAATCCTAGCTCTCTACTTTAAAGCTCTGTGACCTTGGATAAGTTCATTCATCTCTCTGAGGGTCCTTCGCCTCTGGTATGGGGATGTTTGGGGAAGTAAATGAGAAGTTCTGGGCCTATCAAATAGTCATTTGTCCCTCCCATTCCTTTCTAATAGGACCCTACTCTGGTTTTGTTTAGTTGGTGGGGGCCCACACCCCATACTCAGGGATAAAGGCTGGGCCCTACCCAGCCCTAAGCTGTAAGCTTGACCAGACCAGGACAAACACAGTACCTTCATTCTCCTTGCAAAGGATTGTTGTAGGGTACAGTTTAAAATTCTGGCCAATTGACTAGGAGGGCAAATTGTTGGGGGGCTTCTGAGAAATTTTTCCTCATTCTTAAGAAAACAAAGAACACATGTAAAGGATGCATACTCTTCTCCATGTCTGGTCTTCAGACACTGCTATGTCAAGGTGTCTGGAAGAATCCTAGCCAACCTGGAACATAAGGGGACAAGCCTATGAAGAAAAGTAACACCTGAAAGAATGACCAAAAAAAAAAAAAAAATTGAAAGAACCCTGGTTTTCAATAATGTTGTTGTTGAATTCTAGAAAGGCCTTAGCTTTTCGTCCACATTTTAACATTTTTGTTTAAGTCGGTTGAACTGGATTTCTATTAGTTCCATCTGAAGGAATCCGAAGTCACACAGAAAGCAAAAGTGCCAAAACCAGGACCAAGAGCTGAGTTCAACAGATGTAAGTTTTCCCTTTTTTCTAGCAATCTCCAAATATATATACAATATGCACAATGTACATGTAGGTTATAGGGAAGGTGACAAGAAAGAAAGGGTAAATAGACTTTTTTCCACCTCCCAAAACACACACCCAGGACCCAATTTCTCTAATTTTAACATACAGACCCTAATAAATGATGGACAAAAGAAAGACTTGTGCGGCAGGAGATTGTATCCTGCTAAAAAGGAATTCTAGGTCTTCTCAGAAAATCGAGAATAACAAAGGCCTCCTACAATCCCTCTCTCCCTGTGGGTCTTGAACTGGCCAGAGCCATGCTTTTGTAAGAGGTTCCCCATATAGATCAGGATGGATGGAGTGTGCTATTACATCAAAAGAAAGCATTTGCCACCTGAATATGCATGGGCTACGTCAACTGTGGGTCTTAATCAAGTTATAAGACTGACATGCAGTCCAATGACTGGACCACTAATTTATGCAGTTTGAACCACCAGATTGAACTACCTCCTTTTCTCATATCCTTTTGCATATAATCTAAATAGGGAAGAATAAACCAGCCTGAGATATGCTTAGATATTTTCTATTTTAGTTAAAAATAAAATGTTAATTTTTTAAAGCCTGGAACATTATCTATAATTTGGGTCTAATGTCCCAAAAAAGTTTGTGCTACTGGAATTCAAAATCACCCCACTAGCACTGAAAAGAATTCTTGAGTGTTCAAAAGCTTTTGGGGGTTGATTTGTGTGCTTCCTTTTTATGACTATTGCTCCCCATCCCAGAATATGGCACTCAATAAGAAGGGCTAACAGTGTCCTGCTGGCCCTGTTCCTATGTATCATCTTGCTACATTTCCAGTTAATGGCATGACTGTAATGACTAGCAATTTAAATAATGGAGGCTGAAGCAGAGGCAGCTATAAGGACACAATGCAGAAATTGCCACAGTTTATCAACATCACTGGCACCCAGCTCTTCATTACCTCCTTGAATAGGGTCAAAGTAGTTAAAGTGATGCTGTAAATACCGACTAAAACAAAGTAGCTGTTTATTCTTGATTTGGCATTGGGTATTTATAACAAACAAGTTGCGTTTCCCAGGCATGGGTTATTAGACACGAGAGTGTAATTGATATTAACCAACTTTCAGGCTCCAGTAACTTTTTTTCACTGCATGTCAGTTTAATTTTTTTAAAGCATAAGTAGTGCATGCCAAATGGAAAACGAGGAAAAACACACAAAACCCCCTAAGCTTTCAGTACTAAGTGAAAAACAACTAATCCATTTGTTGTATAGAATCCTTTAGAGGTTTGCTATCAACTCAGGAGAGTCTTCTCTTTTTGAAGGGACCAAATTTGTATTGTATTGTACTGTACTGTATTGTATTGTATAACTGTATTATTTTAATTTATAATATATAAATAATATATATATATATACAGGAAACGAGACTGCTCTGACTGTAATCTTGTTTTCCTTCAGAAGTGGAGCAGTATGGACTAATGTCTGAACACTCATTGTACATCTACTATATTACAGCAGAAACTGAACACTGATGACCCACTGGCAAATCTGGCCCATTGCTCTGTTTCATTTGGGCCAGCAGTAATGGCAGACTTAGTGTTTTAACACTTTTTAATCCTTTGCATATTGAGAGTTTTCACAGAAAATGCTGAAAGCTCTGACCCTACAGGCACCAGACTCCTACATGGTAACAAACAGCTGGGGCTGAGTTGAGGCTGCTTTCGTTGGGGCAGGGAACCCACTGTGCATTCTGCCTCCTCATGACTCCCTAGAGCCTCCCTGCCACGGAGCACAAATGTCAACTATCTCCCTTCTTAAATGTAGTGCTATTTTTCTTACAGTAAAGATTGAAGACAAATATTGTATGTTGGTGTGTCTCCATCACAAGTGGGAAAACTAAAGATAGGTTAAGAGGACTGGGGGTTTCAAGAAAAATGAAGAAACTGTAATTCTACACAGAAGTACGGGATTTCTTAACCTTACTTCCTTTGCTCAATAACAGAATCTCCCCAGTTGCACTCCAAGGGCATTTGAATGGATGACTCTCTGTGAAAAGCACCAAGCTAGAAGTTCGGTGGAAAGGAGGCCAGACGTATGGAAAAGTCAGGCTAAGTTTCACCTCAGATAAAAGCCATCAAGCCAAGAGGGGAAAAACAAGCAGTTCATTTGTAAGAAAAACTGAGAAAACAGCAAGCATGGTATTGAGGACTAGGAAGGATAAAACAGGTCCTGATGTTCTACCAAAAACATCTCAGGCCCTGGCCAACCTCCTTTCAGAGAATAAGTTAGGCACCACAGGAACCTGCATTTGTTGTCTGAAATCATCCAGATGTTCTTGGTGTGAGCTCCAGCAGGAGCCTCTTGTCTGGTCTGTAGCAGTGAACCCTCAGTGTCCATTTGGTTTTATGATCTCTTCTCCTTCTGCAGGGAGGGGGGAGTATTACAAGAGATGCTTGTTTTTAACAGGAAGAATAAACACACATGCACACACCAACTCAGAAAATATTACTTGATGGTGTCCCCTCCCATAGGAGATTTCACTCAGAAATACATTTCTAGTAACCAAAAGCACTAAAAGTCTTAAGACCCAACAAATCTGAAATGATGGACAGTTAGGGAAGCTACTATACAGAAACAAGCTAAAAAAGACAGAACTCTTCAGAAAACCCAAAGAGGTGTGTAGAACACACAGGGTCATTTTCACCCTCATAGTAAATCCCATAGTAAAGAACTCAAGGAAAACTTTTCAGTATAACTGGGGAAGGGTAAGCAAAGAGTAGAGTACCGAACAAGCGTGTATTAATTTCCTACAGCGTACCAAGCACTGTATATACATTTAACAAGTTTTAATAATAAATAATACTTTTTTGTTGCTCATTCATTCTTTTAATAAGTATTTGTTCACTGCCTTCTCTGGGTCAAGCCTCTCTAAGGATACAGAAATTTAAAGATGTGGCTTTCCTATTGTCAAATTTTGAGTCTAACAGAGAGACAGACACTCTGATGAAAATAATAATGGTTATAAATATGTTAGCGATAATACAATCAGTTAATAATGTTGTCATTTACTGTCTGCTTACTATGTGATAGGGACTGTGCCAAGCACTTTACATTACTTTTCATTTAATCTCTCATAAATGCCCAATGATTGAAGTACTAATATCTTCATTTTACCGAGAAGGAAAGTGAGCCATAGAGAGACTACGTAGCTTGCCTAAGGTTATACAGCTAACAAGTGGGAAATTTGAGATTTAAACGCTGCCCCTTTTCTATACCAGATGAACAGATTATTTGCCACCTCAACTGAATACTGGCTGCGATGGAGGTATGCCAAGGACAACGGAAGCAGAATGGAGAGCTCTTAAATGCTTTTTAATGTACAAAGCACTTTCCCATACAGAGAGTAAGCTCCAGAATTCATCATCCCCAAGAGGTGGAATTGGTAGGAAATATAATAGGCTTTCAAAATGGCTTAGGTCAAGGGATGAATGACAAAGTTACGGTGGGTAAAAAGAACCTGGGATGAACCAAACTTTTCAGATCCAGAGGCAAAAAGAAAAGCAAGTTCTCCCATGACATCTTTCTTGGGAGCTTATTGGGAATAAAATCGTTCTTGTTGGATGAACCACACATGCCTAAATTTCCAAGTTTCTAAGAACAGAGAGTCAACAAAACTTTCACCCCATTTTTTTACCTGAAGTCTACAGAAGATAATATGATACATAAAAGATGTATCAATTATTTAGTGCTTAATATGTCTCTGGCAGAGCAATAGGTACCTTGTGTATATTGTTTCTCATCTCCTTAACACCATGAGATCCAACCCTATAGAAAAGAAGAACGCTGGGCTCAGAGAGGTCAAGTGACTTACCCAAGGCCACACAGAGAGTAAGTGCTAGAGGCATGACTTGAACTTGGAATAATGTGATTCCAACATCAATACTTTCTTCTTAACACCAAAGCACAAAGTATCAAGACAAATATCCCTACAATATTCAGCATGCTTCTTTTAATTCTTCATTCTTCATTCATTCTTTCAAAACCAATTTATCCTGTACATCCAAGGAACATAGTACCTATATGCATCCTCACCTCAGGAAAGGTGAGGAACAGGAGTGAGGATTAAAACCAGGAAGGGGATATGGTGCCACTTCGCACAGAGCCTTCAAGCCCATGATAAAAAAATGTAAGCAGCCATCCCAGGTAGAATGCACTAATATGTCAATTTTTGCCAACAGTGGGAAGTTATCTCTCCCACTTAAATCATTCAGTGGCTCCCCACTGCCCTTAAGACTAATCCCGAGTGTTTAATCTAGCCTGCAAGTTCTTGCGAAACTCTCCAGCCTCATCACTTTCACCATCTGTCACCATCCCAACTCTTCAGTGGACCTTACTCTTTTACCTCCCAGCTTTGCATGGGCTGTTCCTTTTATCCAGAAGACTGTCCTCAGTCCTCACCTCCCATTAGAGGGCTAACCCCCACCACTCAGCTCAGAAGTCTCAGCTCAAAAGGTACTGGTCTCTGGGAAGCCATCCTCAATGCCCTCACATCTATTATGTTATACAATGTGTTGTGAGTTTTATTATCTCTCTCCTCCGTCACTTCCCTCCTGGAGGGCAAGCACTGTCTTTGCTAGCTTCTCAGCACCTTGCAAACAGCCCGGCACATAACAGGTACTCAATAAATATCTTGGGAGTAATTGTTAGGTTAGTGAATCAAGTGATTGATGGACTGATTGATTCTTGTTGAGACTACTGAGTCAAGGAAGCCGTAGGAGGTTGTGCTATAGTCCAGGGGAAAACATCTTGTTATGGAAGCCTGGAAGCATTTATTAGAGCAGGCACTTTGTTAAGTAGGGAGAGTGTAATGACTAGTTGGTCAAGGGAGACAGCAAGTCAGAGAAAAGCAGAGCCAGCGGGCAGTTGCTGGGGAGACTACAATTCCACAGGATGATGAGTCATTAACATGCAACACCGGGTAATCTGATTTTCATGACAGACAGATTTATTATGACTTCTAAATATATAAATCCCAGGTTATGCTTTACAGCTAACCTAACAACTTGATATATGTGTCTGACATCCCATCTTAAAATCAGATTCCAGCTTCTAATTAATTTTTATTCACCCTTCGCCATAACTAGAGAGGCAGAAAATCTCAGTGGGATAAACAATAGACAGGGTATTAGTCGTTTGTATATTGTGGTGCATTTTCCATCAAAACACTGAGTTTCCTTTTTCTTTGCTACAAAAACGGGGAAGTACCCAATTCTCCCTATGACTTCTAGGAGGAATGAGTGGAGAACATTGTCCAGCAAGCTGATGGTATTTGTATTAAGTGACCCCCCCGTTCCTGGATACTCACCCCTCCCCCTCCAACCTCATCCCACACACACAAGTTAGAAATAATACCATTCTAGTCAGTTTGAAGGCTGATCATAGCTTAAATGTTACCATCTCACTTTCTCCAGTAATATTTTTATTAAACAACTCTTAAGCTGAGTTGCTAACTCTATGAATACCTGACTTTAAACCAAAAATAACGTTCATGAAAGCTGAACATACTATCAACAGCTTCTTATATAATCTCAACAACATTTAATTCACTCACACCCAGATACTTTGTGAACAGTGCAAAGTGGTACGATGGTAGCTGGGAAAAGCTTTGTAATCTGTAGATTTCTTTAAAATGGGCTTTTAGTAGTCTGTATTTTTTAAATATACTATTAATGTATGTATATAATTTTTAAAACATTTTCTTCCGTTTTCTTTTGCCCATATATGAAAGTCAACATGATCACCACAGACTGGGTTAGGAAAAAACAACTACTCACATTCAACATTTAATTTATTTTTAAAGATTTTATTTATTTATTTGACAGAGAGAAAGAGACAGCGAGAGAGGGAACACAAGCAGGGGGAGTGGGAGAGGGAGAAGCAGGCTTCCTGCGGAGCAGGGAGCCCGATGTGGGACTCAATCCCAGGACCCTGGGATCATAACCTGAGCCAAAGGCAGATGCTTAACGACTGAGCCACCCAGGCGCCCCTCAATTTTTTTTTAAGAGAGGGCGAGAAGGGGGATGGGAGGGGCTGAGGGAAAGGGAGAAGGAGAATCCTAAGCAGACTCCATGCCCAGCTCATGAGCCCGACATGGGGCTTAATCTCACAACCCTGAGATCATGACCTGAGCTGAAATCAGGAGTTGGACGTTTGACGAACTGAGCCACCCAGGCACCCCTCACATTCAGTTTTTTTTTTTAATTTTAATATGGAGTTTCACTGTGTGTTAGCCACTGTCCTCAAAACTTTAAATGCACTAAATCTTACCCCACACTCCATAAGATACCATAATTTTCCCCTATTGACATATGAGAACACTAAGGGACACAGGTTTTAAAAGTTGCTTGCAGTCACAAAACCTGGTAAGTGGTAGAGCCAAAATTTTAATTGACACTGATGAGGCTCTCTCACCTTGAACTTCACTAATATACTGCCTCAGGGACTTAAGGGAGACCTTACTAAATAAATAATAGTGTAAACAGCCAGATGTGTTTGCCAAAGCCATAAATCCAAACTACACAATCAACCTCACATTGAAAGCACTATAGTGTTTCTGGCTTTTTATAAGCAGATTTAAACAAATCTGGATTCCAGTCTGTTTACTGCCACAGGATGGAATACAAACTAGCAGGAGGAATACACCCAGCACAGAACTTGTCTGCTAGACATCCTGAATCACAAAGGTTGCCACTTTCTGGTTCACGGTAGTGGAAATAGGGGAATACAAAAAAAATCTGAAAAATCTTCTCCTCACTTTGTTATAAATATATGGTTTCTAAATCTCCAGTGTCTGTCCAATTGAATTGATGGCATGAAAGTTGCATTATTACACACACACACACACACACACACACACACACACACACACCCCACATATAGAATCTATTCAAAATGTGTCTTTATCTGAGCCCTAAAAACATTTTTTAAAAAATGGATTCACATAATGATAAAAAAGAAGTTCATTTGCTTGCCCTTCAGGATACATAATACTGTATTTACCCAAACAAAATTGCATATTCTCCCTACAAAATCCAATTTAAATATATACAGTACTTTTATTTCTTTCCCTCAGAAAAGTTTATTTGTAAGGATAGAACATATCCTGGATACCAGTAAAAATAATAATTTAAAATAATAAAATTTTTAATTAAAATTGTCATCACAATTTTAAAAGTATTTCATTTTTTTTAAATGAATTTAAAGTAGAATAGAAATCAAATCAACATTTACAAGAACACATAAAGCATTCATATTACAGCTAATCTATATGGATGATTTGTAAGTTGCAGAGCCTTTTAATAAAACCATATTTTGACTCTAGCATTATTCAGTTAGGGCTTTATCAAAATATCTAATTACAAAATAAGATCTATGATGTTCAGATGAAACCACACACAATATAATCAAATCCTTAGCATGAAGCCATTCAATTTGTCATTCCAGGGTCTGTTTTCTGGGCCCATTCCAGTTTAAAATAGCTTCTCCAGTAACACCACATTGCCCTTCCTCCCCTTTGCCCTCAAAATTATTGGAGCATAATGTAATTCTTTTACAAGCCTTAGGAAAATATTATTGGAATGCACAGGCAAAAATGCAGAGATGAAATGGAACAGGAAGGAAAAAACAAGTTTTTAAAAAATGGAAAATCAATTACTGTTTTTAATAACAGTGGTAATAGCTTTTGAGCTAAGAAAAAAAAAATTGCCCAGGGACAAAATAGATGTTCAATATTACAATGCACTAATGAGTACATTTACATATAATTTTCTGAAATTTACATCCAAGACTAACTGCGAGTAGAATTTAGTATCAATAGGAGTTTCCAAAATCCATTCATTTTTCCTCTAATCATATTGAATATTTAAGGTGCTTGACTAGACCTGATTATTTTTCTTCTGGACCCAACAAAGAACTCCGACAGTTTCGAAAGTGATAGATGAGTGGGGCATTTCCCACCAATGGGCAAACCCCCCCACTCCCACCCCAGGCCATCACAGCAGGAGGAAAAACAATGAGAAAGTCTGTTCAAATTCACATGCCGGCCACTGAATAAAATCTGCAGAGAACAAGGAGGTCAGCCTTGTCAAAGGGCCACCACAAAAATAAAGAGGAAGAGGCAGAAATCCAAACTTCGAACATGTAACTTTGCCGCCTCTTCATTTCATGACAGCCTGGAGAGAAGCCTCTGACAGACAGCCATCTCCCACTGCCCCTGGAAAGATGAAAAGAATACAAGCCCCAGCAAATCTCCCACTAACTCAAAACTGAGAAAAAGAAAGGGAAATGTAGCTAATTTGCAGTAACCCTACTTCCTTATTCAGATTTCTGGAAGCATAATAAAATAGAGACAGTGTCTCCAGGACTCCACTTCCAGCTGTGCCCCACAAGTTGGAAAAAACAAGCAGGGACATGTTAACTAACCATACCAAACTGCCCCTCCTGCTGCCATTCTTCCAAATAATTCTAAGGAAGGCTGTGAGCCATTCTCCTAAATGCTTTAAGAAGATATATTCCTGACCAGGCAAAGAGATTTAGGTGAATTCCTGGCCGAATGCAGAATAAGGAACAAAATGCTCTCTCGAGGTCCTCAATTCTTGATGTATTGTGTTCTACTGTCTGCTAAAAGCATCATCTCCCCATAATTAAATGTTCAAATTCTACTTTGATGGTCCATGTAAAATTCAATTTGGTCAATTCAGTGCACCATCCACCCAGAGGTTGCCTTTCCATCCTCCCTGTGTGAGTTTCCTAGGGCTACTGTAACAAAAAACCACAAACTGAGTGTGGCTCAAAGGAAAGAAATGTGTTGTCTCACAGTTCTGGAGGCAAGAAGTCCTAAATCAAAGGTGTCCATGGGGCCATGCTCCCTCTGAGACTCTGGGTAGAAACCTTCCTTGCCTCTTCCTAGCTTCTGGTGGTGGCCATCAACCCTTGGCACTTGTGAGCCTGCAGCTGCATCACTATATGCCTCTGTTACCATATTCTCTCCTGTGTATCTCTCTGTCTCTTCTCTACTTGGAAGGACACCAGTCATACTGTGTTAAGGGCCCATCCTATTCCAGTATGACCTCATCTTAACTAATTATATCTGCAATGGCCATGATTCCAATACAGTCACATTCTGAGGCAATGGAAGGTTAGGATTTCAAATATCTTTGGCAGCGACACCATTCAACCTAGAACACTACTATACTGAATCAACCACCAAGCTACATCCAAACTACTTCCTAACTGCCTCTCAAATTGCCCCTTCTTTCTCTTCCCACCACTACCGATTCCCACATCATTTCACATGGATAATTATATGAATTTCTCAAATCCTGCCCTCATTTTTGCATCACTCCAATCAACTCTCAAAAAAAATTTATTAAATGGAATGTAACATACATGCAGAAAAGTGCATAAATTATAACGGATTTCCACAGAGTGCACATACTCATGTAACCACCACCCAAGTCAAGACAGAGAATATTACCAACACCCTGGAAACTCCCCCCTAATTCCATCTCAAAGCTAACCATTATCCTGACCTCTACAAATATGGATCAGTTTTACATGGTTTGGGATTTTATGTGAACGGTGCCATACAGTCCATACACTTTCATATCTGGCTTCTTCTGTTAGTGAGACTCACCCTTGTTGTTGCAAGTTGAAATAACTGATTCATTTTCTTTGCTTTATAAATATTTTATTGTATGATGATACCATTTATGTATTCATTCTACTGTTGATGACCATTCAGATTGAGTTCCATTTGAGAGCTATTAAAAATAATGGAGCTATGAACATTCTCATAGTTTTGAGCATATGTCTAGTAGAACTGCAAAATCATAGGGCATTTAATTGTTCATCTTCAGCAGATATTGCCGGACAATTTGCTAAAATGATTATATTAATTGTCAACAACACAGCAATGTATGAGTATTCCAGTTGCTTCATATCCTTGTCAACACTTGGTATTATCAGTCTTCTTCATTTTAGTCATTCTGATGTGTGTGCAGTGGTATCTCACAGTCCCTTTATTTTGCATTTCCATGATGGTTAATTATAATAAGGAGCAATTCAAATACTGATTGGCCCTATGGATATCTTCTTTTGTGAATAACTTGTTCAAATCCATTGCCCATTTTTTCTATCAGGTTATCTCTTTTTCTTATTGATTTATAAAAGATATCCATTTGGAAACTAGTCCTTTGACAGACATATATATTGCAATTATCATTTCCCATTTTGTGGATTGCCTCTTCTCTCTTTTTTTTTAAAGATTTTATTTATTTATTTGACAGAGTGAGACACAGCAAGAGAGGGAACACAAGCAGGGGGAGTGGAAGAGGGAGAAGCAGGCTTCCTGCAGAACAGGGAGCCCAATGTGGGGCTCGATCCCAGGACCCTGGGACCATGACCTGAGCCGAAGGCAGACACTTAACGACTGAGCCACCCAGGTGCCCCCTTTTCTCTCCTTTAATAGTGTCTTTGGTATAAAAACTTTTCATTTTAATGCAGTCTAATATATTTATCTTTTCATTTTTTGCTTTTTAAAAAAAAGCTTTATTGAAATAATAATTCACAAACTATCCAATTCATTCAAAATGCACAATTCAAAGTTCTTTAGTGTGTCCCCAGGATTGTGCAACAATCACAATAATCTAATTTTATAATATTCTTATCACCCCCAAACAAACTGCATGCCCTCTAGCTGCCACTTCCCATTCCTCCCAACACTCTCACCTTCACCAAGCCCTAAGCAAGCACTAATCCATGTCTGTCTCTACTGAATTGCCTTTGCTGAACATTTCATATAAATGGAATCATATAATCTATAGTTTTTTGTGACTGGATTCTTTCATTTAGCATAAGGTTTTCAAACTTCATCCATGTTATAGTGCATATCAATACTTCATTTCTTTTCCTTGCTGAATAATACTCCACTGTGTGGACATATTACATTAACTTATCCATTCATCAGTTGAGGAGTATTTGGGAAGTTTCCATTTTTTGCATATTACAAATAATTCTTCTTGGTAAGCAAAATTTGGCTATCCCCAAATCACTAAGATTTTCTACTGTATTACCTTCAGATGCCTTATTGTTTTACCTCTCACATTCAGATCAACAATCCAGCTAGAATTTATTTTTGTTTATTATGTGAGGAATGTTTTTCTCACATGAATGCCCAGTTGTCTCAGCCCTTTCCTCACTGCTCCACAGTGTCACCTTTCTCAGGTCCCTAGATGAATGGTTCTATATCTATATTCTCTATTCTGTTCCATTGATCTATTTGTTTATTCTTGAGTAATACTGCACTATCCTAATTGTTGTAGCTTTACAATATATATTGATATCTCATTGTTTTAAGTCCTCCAACTTTGTTCTAATTCTTCTTCACTTATCTTACCTATTCTGGGCCATTGGCACTCTGATATTTTGGCCGGGACTTCACTGAATTTTGAGATCAATTTGAAGAGATCTGACCTCTTTACGATACTGAGCCCGCCAATCCATGAATATATTATGTCATTCCATTTATTTAGATTATCTTTAATTTCTCCCAATAGTATTTCTCTGTAGACATCTAATACATCCTTTGTTAGATTTATTCTTATTTTTAATATCTTAGGCTATTTTAAATGGTAACTTTAAAATTGGTTTACTCAGGTAAAATTTATATACCATGAAATTTATCCATTTCAAGCGTACAATTTCACGATTTAGCAAATTATACAGTTGTGCAAACATAACCCCAATCTACTATTTGAACACTTCTATCAACCCAAAATGTTACCACATGCTCATTTACAGTTAATTCCCACTCTTACAGTAGGCAAAAATAGCCATCTTTATAGTTTTGCTTTTTCTAGAGATTTCATCAAAATGGAATTATATCTTTTGTGTCTATATTCTTTCACTTAGGGTAATATTTTTGAAGTATATCCAAGTTGTCTCATCAGTAGTTTATTCCTTTATAAAACTGTTGAGTAGCATTCCTTTATGTAAGTATACCAGGTTTTGTTTATCTACTAACCACCAGATAGATACATGGATTGCTTCTAGCTTGGGGCCATTATGAATGACATTGCTATGAATGTTCATGCACAAGTCTTTGTGTAGACACAGACTTTGTTTCATGTAAGTTTTTACTTCAATAACTAGAAATGAAATTGCTTGGTTCCATAAATAAGTATGTATTGAACTTTATCAAAAACTGCTACTGTTTTCCAGAGTGGCTGTACCATTTACATTTCCACCAGCAATGGATAAATTTTCCCAATTTCTCCCTATCTTCACCAGCACTTTTCATTATCTTTTTTATTTTAGTCATTCTAGTGAATTGACATCTTCTTGTGGTTTCAATTTACACATCCCTAGAGATAATGAGCATATTTTCACAGGTTTATTTGCCCTTAATATATATAAATACTTTGGTTTGTCTACTTGTTGAGAGTTCTTTATATATCTGGATGTAAATGTTTGATCAGATATAATTGGCAAATATTTTATCCCATTCTGTGGCTTACATTTTCATTTTTTCAAAATTTCATAATGTCCAATTTATCTTTTTTTCCTTTTAGGGATCTTGGTTTTGGTGTTATATTTAAGAAATCTGTGACTAACCTAAGGTCATAAAAACTTTCTTGTATGTTTTCATCTAGACGTTTTATAATTAACAGTGCTTACATTTTTATCTGTAATGCATTTCAAGTTAGTTGTGTATACAGTATAGGGTAATCTGGGGATACAGATATCTAATCGTTCCACTTCATACTCTTTGGGAATACAATTTGGTTGTAGTTTATAGTCTTTTTTTTTTATATGTTGTAGGATTCATTTTAAGTGCCATCTTTTTTATTTTATTTTATGTTTTCAAAGATTTTATATTTTTTTTTCTGAATTGTAGTCTTTATTAAAGTTCTTTTACAAACTTATGTTTGCTAATACGAAAAAGCTGCTTTGACTTTAACACGTGCTTTGCAGATTTACATCAGCTGTAAGAAAGGCGTCAGCTGAGTAGAGTTTGGTCTTCAAAAGTGTGACTACATCCTGCATCTCCAGCCTTTCTACCTCCCAATTACGGACCAAGATCACGTGAAAACCCATTACTTTCAAATGTCGCATTTTCATAGCAAGGAACCCTCTGGGGTGGGCTAAATCCAAACAGTAAGTAGATCTAGGAACACACAGTACAGCTACTCCTTGAGTATCTGCAGCGGAAGTTACCACGTCGGAAAATGGAAGCACTTGACTCCTGTTAATATCCATTCTTACTTCAAAATCAATATGGTAATTGTGTGTCAACTGTCTGTTTTTTGAGAAGTATCCTTCTCCTAGAAGGCTACTTAGCGCATCTGCCACCTTCACATTTGAATCAATGCTGTGGACAGCAGCGGTGGTGGGGCCAAATCTACGGTGTTCTGACAAGAAATATCCAGTTTTAGGCAAGCAGCCAAAATACAAAGCTTGTGAGCATTCCTCTCATTACCTGACATCAGCAGTTCATTGATGACGTCCTTTTGGAGAAGTGGATTAATAAGGGCCATGGGAAAATGGTTCATCAAGCAAAATGAACACACAGCATTTAATAGATTTTCAGAAAAGATGTGGTGGAGATAACCAGTCAGAGAAGTAGGCAGCCATAACTTCTTGGAACTCTGAGGTCTGGCATTTGTAGAACTGATTGAGAGAAGAATACACATGAAGAATACAGATAATGCTTTTCATGTTTAGAGAGGCAAGATCAGCTCACTTTCTTCATGAACAAGTCCATCAAATCAGTATGTCAAAAGCCAAGGTTTTCAAATAAAATGAGGAGAAAGAGAACTTGCTTTACCTTCCAGATGTCAATAGTTGTAGCCACATAATCTGCTATTCCCTTAAAAAGATCTAAATTATGGTACCGGAGGTCTCTGCAAGACTGCAATATGTTGATCAGTACTTTAAAAGGACACCCATGGACATTACCTATGACCATCTTACTGGATTCATCCAGAAGTATAATAGAGCGGTGATTCATGGCAACAAATCAGAAAATCTGTCTAATTCTCTCAAGGCTTTCATCTCCAGTTTCCTTTTAAGAGCAATCGGTGCATCTTTTCCAACACATCTTATCACAGCTTGTAATGTAAAGACACGCTCTATTTTCCAGACTTGCTGATCAACTAGTATCCACAATCCTGCTCGAAGAACGTCCACATTCTTGCATGGCTCCATTGCCTCTAACATAGTTGACAAAACTGAAAGACATTTCTCATCACACTCATTGATATGTTCTTGGACCACCCTCAGCAAAGTCTGTACCAGCAGAGTGTTCTGAGGAATTCCAAGCTTCACCATAGCATGAAGACTGAACAGCAGGTGGTCACAGTGCATGATCTTGGATTCTCTCATCACTTGTTCACACAGCTGGTTAAATGCAGGGTGGTTAAACATCAGTTGTTTTTCAACACGCTTCTGGTCATCAGACATCCTTTTGGCAATTATCCACATTGCTGAAAAATAGTTACTACTGGGAAATATAGGTCCTTCTGAAAACGTATCGAACACATCACTCAGAGAACTACACTCCTGAGACAGTTTTTTATAGTTGACAGGGGTTGGTTTTGTTTCCTTGGTGAGCACATCTTCATTGGAGGCCTTATGATGAAATGTTATCTTCTTCAATCCATCATCAGGGTCAAGAGAGTGTTTTGAATCAAAGGACAGTCTTCTAGGACAAAGCAGTCTGTCAACTGTAAGGACTGTTTCAGTGCCTATGCCCTTTGTTTGAAAATTATCTCCTGATTTAAAAATTAAGAAATCCTGAAATAGATATCTAATAGATGACTCCATTACCAAAGTCACTTAAGAGAGGGTTTCTTGGGTTCCAGTTTGAATAAACATTTTTCAGTCTGGAAAATCCCAAAGGATACAGCCTCATAGTTCTGCTTGTTGGAACTAAAGTACTGACTTGTCTGCTCTGCTATTCATTGTGCTATCCACTCAAAACACTTTCAAATTGCTTTAAAGTAGTCTATATAATACAATGCCACTTCAGGGAGTGAAAGAGAAGACAAGTCGTTGTTTAAAGAGAAGACATGCCGTTGGTTTCCATTGCTTTGGAGAGGTCTTCAATGAAAAAACTTTAACATTGATGGATACTTTTTAACATGAAGATTTAGCAACAGCTGAACCCAGACTTTAAGCATAGGGACTGGACAAGTAGAACCGCTGAGGTCAGAACCCCGTGGTTCTATACAGGCGCAGCCATGACAGCTTTCCCGCAAATATTTTATTTTTAAGTAATCTCTACACCGAACATGGGACTCGAACCCACAACCTCAAGATCAAAAGTCACAAACTCCACTGACTGAGCCAGCCAGGAACCCCATTTAATGCTATCTTTTTAAAATTTCATTTTGTAATTCTTTGTTGCTAATATATACAAAATATATTTTTATATTGACTTTGTATCCAGCAAACTTGCTAAATTCAATTGTTAAATTTACATAATTATATCTTTGCAGATAATATAATTTTATTGCTTTGTCTCCAATCCTTATATCTTTTTTTTTCCCTAACCTCACTGAATTCACTAGGACCTCCAGTATAATGCTGAAAAGAAGGGGTGATAACTGTCACCCATTTCTCATCCTTAATTTCAGGATAAGGCTCTCAATATTTCACTTAAGCATGTTTGCTGTGGATTTTCTTTACAGATCTATTTTATTGAGGTATAACTGGCATACAACATTATACTAGTTTTAGGTGTATATCCTAATGATTCAATATTTGTATATATTGTGAAGTGATCACTACAAAAATCTGGTCAATACCTGTCACCATACACAAAAGATGCTTGATATGATTTCAATCTTCCTAAATTTATTGAAACTTGTTTTGTGACCTAACATGTAATCTATCCTGAAGAATGTTTCATGTGCATTTGAAAAGAATGTATATTCTACTGTTTGGGGATGGAATGTTCAGTATATATCTATTAATTCCATCTGGTCTAATCTGTCATTCAAAGCCAGTGTTTCTGTATTAGTTTTCAGTCTGGATAATCTATCCATTGATGTAAGGGGGATGTTGAAGTCCTCTTCTATTATTGTATTGCTGTCTGTTTCTCCCTTTAGGGCTATTAATATTGGCTTTATATATTAAGGTGCTCCTATGTCGAGTGCATAAATATTTACAAATATTATATACTTTTGTTGGATTGACCTCTTTATTATTTTGTCTCTTTTACAGTCTTTATTTTCAAGTCTATTTGTCTGAAATAATAGCTACCTCAGCTTTCTTTTGGTTTCCATTTGCATGGAATATCTTTTTCCATCTTTTCGCTTTCAACTGTGTATGTCCTTACCTTTCAAGTGAGTTTCTTATAGGAAACATATAGATAGGTCTTGTTGGTTTTGTTGTTGTTGTTGTTGTTGTTGTTTTATCCATTCAGCCATTCTGTGTCTCTTGATTGGAGAATTTAGCCCATGTACATTTAAAGTAAATATTGACAGGCACATACTTATTGCCACTTTGTTTGTTGTTTTCTGGCTGTTTTGTACTTCCTCTGTACCTTTCTTCTTCTCTTGCTTTCTCCCTTTGTGTGTGTGTTTTTTTTAAGATTTTTATTTATTTATCTGAGAGAGAGTGCACACCAGCAGGGGTGGAAGGGCAGAGAGAGAGGGAGCAGACTGCTCACTGAGCAGGATGCCCAGTGCAGGGTTTGATCCCAGGACCTTGGGATCATGACCAGAGCCGAAGGCAGACACTTAACTGACTGAGCTACCCAGGTGGCCCATCTTCCTTTGTGGTTTGATTACTTTCTTTAGTGGTATGCTTAGATTTCTTTCTCATCATCTTTTATGTATCTACTATAGGTTTTTGCTTTGTGGTTACAAAAAACAAATTTTAACAATCTATGTTAAATGGATAACAACTTAAGTTTGAACACATTCTAAAGCTCTACATTTTGACTTATTTATCCACCACATCCTGTGCTTTTGAAGTCACACTTTACATTCTTCTATCTTGTGTATTCCTTAATTAATTATTGTAGTTACAGTTATTTTCCCACTTCTGTTTTCTAGCTATATACACTTTGTAAGTGACTAATCCACTAACTTTACTCTATATTTACCTTTCCCAGTGAGATTTATACTTTCTTATGTTTTCTTATTCTAATTAGTGCCCTTTCTTTGCAGCCTAAAGAATTCCCTTTAACATTTCTTGTAAGGCCAGTTTAGTGGTAATGAACTCCTTTAACTTATCTGGGAAGCTCTCTATATCTCCTCCAATTGTGAATGATAACTTTGCTGAATAGAGTATTCTTGGTTGGGAATTTTTTTCTTTCAGCACTTTGAGTGTATTGTGCCATTCCCTTCTGGCCTGCAATGTTTCTGCTGATAAATCTATTCATAGTCATATAGGGGTTACCTCGAATGTTAACGGGTTGGTTTTTTTCTTGCTACTTTTAAGATTCTCCCTGTCTTTACACACATTTTAATTATAATGTGTCTTGGTGTGCATTTCTTTGGGTTCATCTTATTTTCAGATATTCTCTATTAAAGATGTTTAGTTATATTCCTAGTTTGCCAAACATTTTCATCAGGACTAAATATAAATTTTATCAAATGCATTTCTGTATCTATTAAGATGATTATATGATTTTTCTTTATTATATTATTTGATTTTTTTAATGTTATCCAACCTCTCATTCCTATGATAAATACACTTGCTCATGACATATTCTCTTTTGTATATATTGGTTGGTCTTTTATTATTTTGTTTTAGGATTTTTGCATCATTAGGACTGTCAAAATCTTTGCTCAATTTTCCCAACCTCTTAGCTGCTGTTTTCTATTGGGCTTTTTAGCTTCTCAGAGCTTTATCATTTACAAATCCACAAATGCTTCATGGAGAAAAACAGTGAAAATACTGAGGTCCCTTCAGCACACTTCCTCTCTCCAGGATTCTAGACCCTCAAGTCCCAAGAACCTTGGTAGCTCTTCAATGCCTTTAAATAAATATTTTCTCCTTATTTTGTATAATTTTTCTAGTTGTTCTGTGGAGGGTTGTTGGCTACTCTACCATTACCAGAGCAAAAATTAATCCTTTATAATGTAAAACAAATCATATTATTCTTCTCCCCTAAATTTGTAAATGGCTAACCTGCTGTGCTTATTTTTTTTAATAAACATTTGGAATTTTATTTAAAAAAAAACATTAAAAAACTAAAAAAAAAATCACAACCATGAACATTGTTACAGTTAGAGGCTCTCTTGGCTCTCCACAATGATACTGAGCATGTTCACAAGGGGTTCCCATTGTTTAGTCTTAGTTAAACAACCATCTTTAAAAGAAGGAAAAAAAAACTCGGCACACTACCATTTAACTTGTTTTAATGTTTCTTCACAAATGGTGAAAAATACTAAAGGACAGACAAGGAATAATCATAATGTTGTGGCCAACATTATAAATATGGAATTATAAATTTAAAACATTTTCTGGTTTAAGAAATAAATCTGGTAGTCAATGCAGCTCTGCTTAACCCGCTGTCCTTATAATAAAATGCATATTCCCTGTTATGGCCTAGACTGATCCAGTCCCAGCATTTTGCTCTGTCTTGTCTTACCATTCACTCCCTTGCTCACTCCTCATGGGTCTATTTTCTGTCCCTCTAACCGCACCAGTTCATTCCCAAATCAGTATCTTCACATTTGCTTTTCCCTTTCCCTGGAACACCCTGTCCCTGATCTTTGTATAGCTGTCTTACTTTATCATTCTGTCTCAGTTTCAACGTCATCTTCCCAAAGAGGGTTTCTTGGGACAATTTATTTTGTGCCCCACCTGCCTGCCCTTTGCCCTCATCAAACAATATAACCTACATAAAACAAAGGATAATAAAATTAAGCCAACAAAAATAGAGTATTAAATTTCCCAAAAGTACAATGTTATCCCCATCTCATTTCCACATTCAAAATAAAGAAAACAATCAACCAGGAATATAATATCTTTGGAGCAGAACTATGTATCTATATTACAATGCAGAGCTTAAGAGTATCATCTTTCTTTGGAGTGTGACAACCTGGATTCAGATTGTTGCTATGTCACTTTCCAGATACATGACTTTAAGCAACGTTCTCAGCCTCACCTTTCCAACCTATAAAATGGTGATAATGAAAATATCCATTTGACTGTATTTTGTAATTATATAATAAATGTTATTTTGTATGTGAAGTGTTTAATACAGCGGTCAGATCATAGAAAGTTCTCTATAAACAAGAGCCACTATGATTACAATGATGCTTATGATGACAATGATGATGAAAATAATAATGCTCTATAGCATCTGGTAAAATACTAAATCATTCAATCAAGCACACACACACATACATACTGGCACACACACAATTAAATATGATCATAATTACCACCAAGTGGATGCAACCCTTACCACTTGCTTTACAGATTTAATAAAGAATAAGTTTATTTGGGGTGGCTCAGTCGGTTAAGCATCTGCCTTTGGCTCAGATAATGATCCCAGGGTCCTTGGAGTGAGCCCCATGTTGGCCTCCCTGCTCAGCGGGGAGCCTGCTTCTCCCTCTCCCCACTGCTCCTGCTCTCTCTCTCTATCTCTCTCTCTCAAATAAATAAATAAAATCTTTTAAAAAAAGAATTAAGTTTATTTGATTTCTCTATTGGGTAAGTTTGGTGGCAAGAAATACAGACTAAGTCTAGCAAGTCTGCTCAAAGATAAGAGGAAGGATACCGTAGTACTTCACAAAATTAAAGGAAGAATTGAATAACCAAGCTTTATGAAAAACAGGAATCAAGGTATCTCCAGAAGACTGGGAGGCAGCAGCTTCAAGACCTCTCTCTAGAGCACTGCCATAAGGGACTATAATACCATCAGTACTAATTTTTTCTCTCAGTTCAAAATTCCGAATTCTTAAGAGAGATCAGCTGACTGGCAAAACATAGTCATATGCCTACCCTTAAACCAGTCATCTCTATCCCAGTAATGGGGTCAAATATCAAAGTCTCAGTTGCTTGAATCAGGAGGCAGTTCCCAGAGAAGGGTTTTGTTTTGGAGCCAGAAGTCAGAACAAGAAGTACTACTATAGGGATAGTAGTCATAGGGATCCTATCTAAGATAAGCTTTCTCTAAAAGAAGCCATTTTGTTCTACTCTTTGCCCATCCAAAGCAGTAGTGTCCACGTTACGCACCATTACCTGCTTGGGAGGGCGTTAATTACAAATTAAATATAATTGAATTGTTGAATTTGCTTTCAAGTCCTCTAAATAGAATAACGACATGCTACCTTGTAGAGCCAATTTTGCAAATCAAAGCTGGGTCCCTTGCTTCCTATGATGACAGAAAGTCTTTATGAGATTTTGAAAGTGTAGAGACATACTTCTTAAAAATTTAATAATGCCAGACAACAAAATTTGGGAGAAAAATCTATTGGAAACTGTGATCCATAGAAGCCATTAAAGACACCCTGCAAGGGAATATAAGATATTCACCAATGCTAAAATCATAATAAAAACCCTGGTTTCAAAATTCCTCTCTACTCCTCTAACACAAATTGTTAGCCACCTAAAAGGCTGGGAAAGAACTATGAAATACAATTAACGTATTCTATAGCAAAAGGGAGACTTATCCTCTTACACCCGCCAAAAAGACATCAAAGAAACTCTAAGTATGGCTGGGCTACAAAGGGCTAAAATGTACTACAACTGGGGGATGGCTGAGAGTCATGGACACTAGGGAATGTCAGCAAAAGAAGAAGAAACAGAAGCCTGGGATGGGAAAGGAGAAGGAATCCCATGTACAATATAACTGGCATCAGTGTATATACCCCTAGTTTACTATTATGTCATTATTTTCTATTGGGAATATTTACTGAACCTGTGGTTCTAAAACAATTCCTGAGCCAAACAAAACAAAAAACTTTCACTCAATCCTTGGAAGGCTGATAGAAGACTTCCAAAGGGGCGGTAGACAGCATAGTATGAAAGGTTCTTGGGTCAAACTATTGGATCCATTCTCTAGCTCAATGATTTATGAGCCATGTGACCTTTGGAGGTGACTTTACCTTTTGAGGCTCAGTTCTCACATCTAAAATAAGAATAGTATTTTTGTTTATACCTCATTTAGGTGGTTGTGAGCATAAAATGAGCAAACAACTATAAAAGGCTTATCAGGGTACTGCCACTTCATGAATATTTGTTGTTGTTACTGTTGTTTTTACTACTGCCCTTCTTTCATTCTTTAATAGATATTTGCTACATTCACTATATGTAGCCTTTTTGCCTTCACCACTCCAGAAGAATTACCTTAAAAACACAGACAGCAGTCTGAGTCACCAGGTTTTTACTTGACCAATCAGAACATGAAAACAAAATAAAACTATCACTCATAATCCTCATCATTTTAATTTTAATTCATTTTAATGTTCATTTTAATTCCCCCAAACAAGAGGAAGCACAGAATCTCAGAATAGAAGATAATTCACTATGCCACAGACAGAGGAAAACAACAGAGGTCCCATAGATTAGCACCAGGGCACCACTGTGCAAACATCCTATGGGGCAGCTGAAAGCCAATAAATAAGGCAACAGTGTGGAACATGTCCTGCACTTTCATACTGTGCTCTTTGGCTCATGCTACTTCCTCCACCAGGAATACCTTTTCTGCGTTTCTACATGTCCACAGAGCTACACTTTTTCTGAGCCCCAGAAGCCGAACTTCCCCGAGAGAGAGCTGCCTGATCCTCTCAGCTGGAAGCATGAAATGCTTCCTCTCAATTCTAGCATCAAGTCCTCTTTGATCCTCTAATGACACTGTCCACAAGGCAGTTTAGAAGTGTGTCTATCCTTGGTGCCAGGCTGGCTCAGTTAGTAGAACAAGTGAGTCTTGATCTCAAGGTTGTGAGTTCAAGTCCCACACTGGGTGTGGAGCCTACTTTATAAATAAATAAATAAATAAATAAATAAATAAAGTGAGTTTTCACAGTCATGCTTTGAAGTCCTATATACTTGCTAAATTTAACTTGGGCTTTCTAACAGCCACTACAAAGAAACAATCAGTTCCATGATTCATAAAGTTAAAAAAAATAAAGTCTATTAAAAGAAAAGAAATATGTGTATCCATCCACTACACTTAAGGATTAAACCAAGGACTAGACGCAGAGCTGACTCATTTCAGCAAGGCTCACAGTGCCTAATGGATCTATACATAATATGCAATTCACACATGCTTGTAGAATGACTCTATTTGCTACCTGGAGCCAGCAAACCACTCCTGAAACAGTTTATGTAGTTCTAAGCCCAGCAATGAGAAATGGGTTTTGATAGATAGGAGTATGCATATTTTAGAGTACATAATCAGGCAACTCAACATTTATTCATCTATTGATCAACAGGTAAACAAAATCTGGTATATACATACAATGGAATATACTGAACCTTAAAAAGGAAGGAAATTTTGATATATACTACAACCTGGTTGAACCTTGAAGACGTTATATTGAGTGAAATAAGCCAGTCACAAAAGGACAAATATTGTATGATTCTACACATATGAAGTTCCTACAGTAGTCAATTTATAGAGGCAGAAAGTAGAATGGTGGTTGCAATGGGCTGCAGGAAGGGTGTAATGGGGACTTATTGTTGAATTGATACAGAGTTTCAATTAAGAAGATAAAGAAGTGCTGGAGATGGAAAGTGGTAAGGGTTGCACAGCAATATGAATGTACTTAATGCCACAGAACTATAGAAATGGTTGAAATGATAAAGGTTATGTTACATAGATGTTACCACAATAAAAAAATTTTTCATAATTTTTAAAAAATTGTCAACACTAAAGAAACAATCTGATTAAAAAATGGGCAGAGGACCTGAATGGACATTTTTTCAAAGAAGACACACAAATGGCCAACAGATACATAAAGAATGGTCAACATCACTAAGCATCAGGGAAATGCAAATCAAAACCACAATGAGATATCACCTCATATCAGTCAGAATGGCTAAAATAAAAAACACAAGGAATAATAAGTGTTGGTCAGGCTGTAGGGAAACAGGAACTCTCATGTACTGCTGGTGGGAATGCAAACTGGTATAGCTGCTGTGGAAAACGGTGTGGAGGTTTCTCAAAGACTTAAAAATAGAAATACCATATGATCCAATAATTTCACTACTGTATATTTACTCAAAGAAAACAAAAACACTAATTTGAAAAGATATATGCACCCCTACATATATAATAGAACATTATGCAGCCATAAGAGAGGATGAAATCTTACCATTTGCAACAACACAGATGGACCAAGAGGGTATTATGTTAGTGAAATAAGTCAGACTGAGAAAGACAAATACCATATGATTTCACTCATATGTAGAATCTAAAAAACAAAATAAATGAATAAACAAGCAGAAAGCAGAATCAGACCCATAAATGAAAAGAACAAACTGATGGTTGCTAGAGGGGAGGAGTGGGGGCAATGGGCAAAATGGATGAAGGGGAGTGGGACATACAGGCTTCCAGTTATGGAATGAAGAAGTCACAGGAATAAAGAGTAGAGCATAGCGGAAATAGTCAATGATATTGTAATAGTGTTGTATAGTAAGAGATGGTAGCTACACTTGTGGTGAGCGTAGCATAACATAGAGATGTTGAATCACTATGTTGTACACTCGAAACTACGGTAACATTGTATGTCAACTACACTCAAATAAAAGAAATTTTAATAAAATAATTTTTTTGAATTTAAGCACATAATCAGAAAAAACAGAAAGAATAGTTACAGGGGTGGAGACTGTAGTTCTGGGGTAAGGAGAGACAAGAAGGGGCACTATGACAACAGTTGTCAACTGAAAGATCCATTGTGCATAAAGAGGCTCCATCTTTTTCTACTCAGGCTCCAAATCATCCCCACATAACCAATGAGTAAAAGAAGCTACAAGTACAGAGATTTCAATTTGACATAAGAACTTTCAACAGTGCTGCCCAAAGACAAAAGGGATTTTTTTTTTTTTAAAGATTTTATTTATTTATTTGAGACAGAATGAGAGAGAGAGAGAGCACATGAGAGGGGAGAGGGTCAGTGGGAGAAGCAGACTCCCCGCCGAGCAGGGAGCCCGATGCGGGACTCGATCCAGGGACTCCAGGATCATGACCTGAGCCGAAGGCAGTCGCTTAACCAACTGAGCCACCCAGGCGCCCCAAGACAAAAGGGATTATTATTATAAATAATAAGTTCCACTTCACTGTAAGTATTCAAGTATAAATGGAATATTCCTTTGGCAGAAATCCTCAGAGGAGCACCTGGGTGGCTCAGTCAGCTAAGCAACCAACTCTTGATTTTGGCTCAGGTCATGATCTTGGGGTTGTGAGACTGAGCCCCACATCGGACTCCTGCACTTGGTGTGGAGTCTGTTTGGGATTCTCTCTCTCCCTCTGCCTCTGCCTTCCCCCCCACCCAAACCCTGCCACCAATCATTCTCTCTCTCTCAAAATAAATAAATAAAATCTTTAAAAAAAAAAAGAAATCTTTAGAGAAACAAGTACAGACAAAGGCTGGACTAAATCAGTGGTTCCTAAAAACCAGGTAAAAGGCTGACACCAATCCATGATGAAGTTTTCATTCATTGGTAACAAAATGACAAAAACAAAGACAAAACTGTGAGGTTTTTATAAAGCTAAACATACTTGATAATTTAAATTGTAAGATTATGCCTTCTACTCTTTTAGTATCCAAATGGCCTACTTTTTCTGAAACAATACTGAATGATAGTTTTCTCATTCAGATACTTTTTTAGGGGGCAAAACTAGAAGTTGACAAAGTAAAGTCAGTCCTTAATTTTAGGGCGTAAAGTTTTACTAGTCTCAAAGTCTGAGAATCACTTGGACAGGTACCTCTTAAGACCCTTTGAAAATTCCAGGAACTCATGTTTGCAGCCAAGGATTGTTATCAAAGCCAATTTTGTTGTTCACTTTTACCATATTTCAGTTGAATGTGCAAGAAGTACTGCCCCTCTCAGACAGATTTTCCCCAAGGATTCCACCTTCATCTGAAAGGCTTGGAATGATAGAGGAATTGAGGAGATTCCCAATCTGTCAGGGACTTCTATCACATGAAAAGAGAGAGAGTTCTGCTTTAGAGAGTTTATCCAAATTCACCACATAGCCAATGGGTAAAATTCCAGATGGCACTGGCCTCTCAATGGACAGGTACATTTTACTGTGCAGTTGCATTCAGGAGAAAGAGTATATACGTATGTGTGGCTGAAAGAGTGAGTGTGTGTGTGTGTGTGTGCGTGTGTGTGTACACAGAGATAAAGAGGAGGGGAATATGAATGGATGGATATAGGCACCAATGATAATAACAAGGAAGTAGATGACATATTTAGAATTACATCAAAGAACCATTTAATGATAAACAAAAATAAGGTGTGAAGCCCATTACTATTGATATCTACCACCAGCAACAATGGTTTGTCTATGGTATTCCTTTCTTTTCCCTTTTTTCTTTTAATTTTTTGTCACTCATTTTTAAATCAACAGGAAAAATGTGAAAGTACCAAATTATCTTATTGTTAGGAACCACAAGAAGAAAGAGGCATTGATAACACCGCTCCATACCAAACCCCCGGAGCTTTCTGATTTTGCTACTTATGCTTTCTCTGGCAACGTCTCCATTTGGATCCCGCTGAAAACACTTCTCTTTCTGTCACTCACAATCTGTCAAGACAGCATTATCTTCTGTGGTTTAAAAACAGAAACTCCATTTAACTTGGTATTTGATAAAGACATTTCATTCATGTCCCGTTTTAACTAACAATAATTATTCTAATTTACCACACGGAGGCAAGAGAAAAGCATTTACCTTTTGCAGCTTGTTTTGCATTGTGGAACACGTGGAGGAGAAATGGTCCCCTCTTGAGATTGAAAAATATCTTATGAAGTCAAAAATGGACCTAATATGAATGTATGCTTTCAGTATGTCCTCGCTGTATTTCAATTAGTGTAGTGGATAGGAGTTTGGGCTCTCAAATCACACTTGGGTTCAAATCCTGACTTTGCCACTTATTATGACCTTAAGCAAGACAGAAAAGCTCCTAGAATTCAAAGTAAAGTTAGGGGCGCTTGAGTGGCTCAGTCAGTTGAGTGTCTGACTCTTGATTTCAGCTCAGGTCATCATCTCAGGGTTATGAGATCGAGCCCTGCATCAGGCTCTGTGCTAAGTGTGGAGTCTGCTTGAAATTCTCTCTTCCTCTCCCTCTTTAAAAAAAGAAACAAAGAAAGAAAAAACCGAAGTAAAACTAGAACAATGTTAGAAGCCATAGGAACCAGGTCACTAGGAATAACAGGCAGTCCGTTCTTCTAGACACCACCGTCAGGAAGAATCAGCAGCAACGATTTTCCATCCTGGGGTCAAAGTACGCAAGATTCAGAATCCCTGGATCCCTGGAGAGTGAGCCAGAGAGACCTACCATGGTCACATGACCACCTCTTGGCTACGGGAGAGCAAGGTGTTTGAGTAACAGCTCAGTAATACCGCATATGGTGTAAAAGTTTGTTCCCCAAGGGAAAACCCACAGGTCCAAAGCAGGAGGGTACAGATACTGAGCAGGTACAAATATCAAATGCCCACCTCATCCTAAGAACCTACTACATCAAGCCCAATTAAGGCTGCACCCTCTTCTCTCTTTATCAGCTTCTTCTAATATATGTTATTTTAATATGTTATTAACTTGTAAAGTTATTGTTAAAATGCATTTTGAGAAAAATAACAAGTCCCAGAGCTCTCAAATGCACATGTTCCCTTTTAAAAACTATGCTGCTTGTCAAAAAGAAATTATTTTGTTGAAAACTTTCCTATTAGAATTTCCAAGAAATCAATTGCCTTTATGGTCAAGTTATTTAGCAATGATTTGTGCTGTTAACAAGCACAGGAAGCACCCACTGAAAAATGGGCCGAAAGATGACTTAGAGAAGTAGCTGTCCCCTTATAAAGAAATTATTTTAATTTTTTGTTCAAGAAGACGAGATTTATGCTCAGAAATTAGGCTCAAAGCAAGATTTTGCTTCGATCTTTTTTGTTGTTGATGATGTTGATATTTTAGTGAGAAAGGATTAACAATAAAAAGCAGTGGTATAAAAAGAATAATAATAAATGATCGAGAAATATGATGACCAACAATTCCATTAAAATTTTCTTCCAGCTTACTAGCCGAACAAATCCCAAACAATGAAAATACTTGGGTTCTGATTAATTTGGAGCTCCCAACAACTAAGTAGTTTGGTGAAAACATTTCTCATAAAGCCCAGGGCTCCAGAGGCACACAGAGCTGAGACAAATGTCAGCTCCACCCTTAGCAGCTGTGTGACTCTGGGCAAGTTACTAATCCTGAAACATGCAGGCCTCGCTCACCTATGACATAAAGTAAATAAGATGATGGGACACTGTGCGGGTTTATTGAGATAATGCAGGGAACGTGCTTGACACTCTATCTGGCACATTGTAAGCCCTCAGTGGTCATGTGAATACTTATATGCATGAGCGTTGCGGGGGGAGAGACAAAAAGAGATGGTTCTCAACAGACAGTGATTCTGTTCCCCAGAGGGCACCTGGCAATGTCTGGAGACATCTGTGGTTGTCACACCTTGGGAGGGGTTGGGAGGCAGGTTCTTCCGATTGCCGGTGCATAGCACAGAGTCCAGGGATAGAGCTAAACATTCTACAATGTACAGCGCAGCCTGCCTCTCCCCACCCGCACTGCCCCCAACAGAATGGTTTGAAACAAAATGTCAATATGCCCAGGTTGGGAAACAGAGGAGAGAGAGAAGCAATGGGATATAATGCATGACCTGTAAAGGATTTGCAAGGGGAGGTACATTCAGAGCCAGGACAAGAAGGGGAATGAGAGCGGCAGATTTAGAATTAGATTTAGAATTAGGCTTCTGCCGCACATGAGCTCATGAGTCAAGTGCCTTGGAGCCTCGGGATCCTCGTTTGTAAAACGGGCATGATACCATCTCCTTCAAAAGGCTGTGAGCAGGAATGATGTGATGGATGCCCACTACCACCAGTAGGACTGCCCTGGTGTATGTATCCACTATCAACCCTGTTAGGTGCTTAATAAGTAAACAGTTACTATTCTTGTTACAGGGTAGACCAACTGCCAAGTTTGAAGTTTGACTTGGCTAGTTGGAAACACTTGGAAGAGTTTGTTAACTTCAGCAATTTAGTTCCCTCTTATAAGGAAGCCATCAGGAACCCGACTCGGAGCCCAAGAGTCTTTCCTGCAGGGCAGGTGTTCTCAACTAGGATCTTCAAAATCTCCAAAAATTTTTATTTTTATTTATTTTTATTTTTTTAAAGATTTTATTTATTTGAGATAGAGAGAGAGAGGAAGAGAGAGAGAGCACAAGCGAGGGGGGAGCGGCAGAGGCAGAGGGAGAAGCAGACTCCCCGCTGAGCAGGGAGCCCGACGTGGGACTCGATCCCAGGACCCTGGAATCATGACCTGAGCCAAAGGCAGCCACTTAAATGACTGAGCCACCCAGGCACCCCTCCAAAAATTATTAAAGCATTATACATATATACATATTATATATTTTTACATATATATAACATATTTTACATACACACACATATATACATATGCATGTATATGTATTTGTCTCCGAAGAGGGTCCAAAACTGGTTAAAGACCACTGGGTTAAAGGTATACAGACAATCCCATGGTTCGACTTGTAATTTTTCAACTTCACAGAGGTGTGAAAGCAGTATACATTAAGGAGAAACCGTACTTCAAATTTTGAATCTGGATCTTTTCCCAGGCTGGTGCTATGCATAGGATCCTCTCTTGTGATGCTGGACAGCCCTGCAATCACAAGGGTCAACAAGCAACACACTTATAACCATTCTGTACCCACACAACCATGCTGTTTTCCACTTACAGTACAGTACTCAATAAATTACATGAGATGTTCAAAACTAGGCTTGGTGTTAGATGACTGTGGCCACCTGTAGGCTAATATAAGTGGTCTGGGCTTGTTACGGTGGGCTAGGCTAAGCTCTGATGTTCAGTAGGTGAGGTGTATTAAATGCATTCTCAACTTACAGTATATTCAGCTTATGGTGGGTTTCTCAGGACGTAAGCCCATTATAAGTCAAGGGAGATCTGCACACTTTTCAATAGAAAATAATAACCAGGATGCAGAATTTCTGAACAGGTCATTATAACGTGAAAGAGACGGTACTTGGGACTAAGAACTCAGATGTGGGAGTCTGAATTCTGCCTCTGTCACTAACTGGTAGGGCAATCTTGGAGAGCAAGTGAACTCTAAACTCTTTGAGTCTCACCTGCCAGGTTGGAGTGCTCACAGTATCACCTAAAAAGATCTCATGAGTAAAATGAGACAATTGGTGGGAAGAGCCAAGATGTCCATCGACAGATGAATGGATAAAGAAGATGTGGTATATATATATATATATATATATATATATATATATATATATATATATATATA
>NC_138369.1:24277325-24334055 GCF_054177405.1 Leptonychotes weddellii
GGTATGTGCTATGGTGAGTGCTGTGAATTGTGCAAGACTGTTGAATCACAGATCTGCACCTCTGAAACAAATAATACAATATATGTTAAAAAAAAAAAAGAAGAAGAAGAAGAAGATAGCAGGAAGGGAAGAATGAAGGGGGGGAAAACAGAGGGGGAGACAAACCATAAGAGACGATGTACTCTGAAAAACAAACTGAGGGTTCTAGAGGGGAGATGGGTTGGGGGATGGGTTAACCTGGTGATGGGTATTAAAGAGGGCATGTGCTGCATGGAGCACTGGGTATTATACACAAACAATGAATCATGGAACACTACATCAAAAATTAAAGATGTAATGTATGGTGATTAACATAACAGTAAAAAAATTTTTTTAAAAATGAGACAATCGGTGTAAGGTAAGTTTAGCCCAGCTCCCAGCACACAGTACCTGCTCACGAAGTCAGCTTGCAGGGTGATGGTTTTGCATAGATTGTTTTATGCCCAGATGGTGGTAGATGGCTTGAACCTTGAGCCTTTTCTAATTCCATATGACATACACTATCAGAAAAATTGCAGGGATTCTCCAATTATATCATCCATCTACTACCCGCCCAGCCGGAGGACTCTGATATTGATGCATCCTCTATAATAATATCTGCACTATCAGAAAGTAGACAGGAGAAGTAGCTATAAATCTAACGACAAAGCCTCCTTTAACATGTGAAAGCCTCATTCAAACTTCTCTCCTCTGATGATCCCCTAGGGGACTCCCCTGAGATTTCCAAAGAAGCTTCCCCCTGCCCAACAATCTAACCACAAAGAGAGACTCTAGGATATGCCCATGCATTACACAGCAAAACAACCTAATCCTCATCCACCCATTTCCCCAACCTTCCAGTAGCTGCTGAAAGAAACAACAAAACAAAAACACAAAAACTGTCATCTCCTCAGCCTCTCCTTCTGTCACACCCTCACCCCAGATCCCCCCAGCACCATCCAGCATCCTTCCTGCCCCTATATTTACTGTGTTTATGACACCTCTCCCCTCTTTACAGAGTAAAGTAGATTCTGGCCTGAATGCCCTTCTCTCTTTTGAAGCAATCCCCTGGAGTTTGGGTTAATAAATTCTCCATCTCATTCCACAGGGAAGCCCACCACAAGAAATTCCTCCATCCTTAGGTATATGCCCACTTAACCTTCTTCCAGGGGCTACAGGTAGAGAAACCTCCAAGCTTTTCTTACCCCAGCACAGTACTGAAGAAACAAAGACTTCATCTGTTCTCTACCTGGCTTGCAGGGCAAAATCAGTATTAATCAGAGGAGCCCTTTCTGCTACTGACAGATAAAGTAGATGCGCTTATAACCCAGAGCTGCTTGCCAAACCCACAGGACTTTAAATCTTTTCCAAATAAACTGCAATTTGTAAAGAAACCCCCTGAATGATGTTGTGCAGGGAAGTTAAAGCAGGCACAGAAGGATGGAGTAACATTTCACCATCTGCCTGGGATAATAATAATGCCTCCGCCTTGCAAAATGTCTAATTGATTGTGCGATAGAAGCACTAAGATCCTGCCATAATCTAACAAAGATTATTCCTAAATTATACCTTTACAGAGGAAGAGCACTAAGGTCAGTGCTCCTAAGAACCAATTTTGAACATATGAACTTTCTGGTGGCAGAATGATAAGAGCCTTGGGACACAGTTGGGCAAGATGGAACCAGTTCACTTTATTATAGTTGCTTAGAGCAATGTCAAGTTCGGTCCACATAGCAAGCAGAGGGTAGCGAGTAAGTGTAAGACAGTGCTTCCCACTGGTGGAATAGAAAATGCCTTAAGGTGGTTCGGATGGACCTCTCTACAGGTTTCCTGTGGAGAAGCCTGGGCTGCTTTTCTCTCCATGGTGTTGAGCTGAGGGAGTCATGTAACAGAAGGGCTTGGGAAGAGTGAGCTGGAAAAAGCAGGTTTCATTTCACAGGTTTCTTAAACTACCTTTTCCATAGGAAGTACCTGGACAAGCACTCCTGACCTGAGCCAATAAGGTGACTTACTGTAATGCCTCTTGCCCAGGTCCCCATAATCAAAGGACCACCAACCAGTATTAAAAAGTTAAATAAGGGGTGCCTGAGTGGTGCAGTTGGCTAAGGATCCGACTCCTTGGTTTCGCCTCAGGTCATGATCTCAGGATCATGAGATGGAGCCCTGAGATTGAGCCCTGCAATCAAGCCCCACTTGGGGCTCTGTGCTCAGTGTGGAGTCTGCTTAAGACATCTCTCCCTCTACCCCTCCCCCCCTTTCTCTCTCTCTCTCAAATAATAAATACATTTTAAAAATCTTTTAAAAAATAAAAAAGTTAAATTACAACATTTTTAAAAATTATTATGGATATTTTTCTATATATACAATATATCTGATATATGCACAATATATTCATATATATTCCATATATAGTTTTATATGTATATATGTTAAGATTATTGGTACAGATTAGTATCAAAGCTCCAGGAAAAAAAAAAAAATCTTTTCGTCTTGTTCTTTAAACTAAGTGGCAAGGAGCTAAATATCACCTTATTGATAGCTGATCAATAACAGTCTCACTCTGCTCCCAGGGAAACCTATTTTCCAGTCTGTACACTAGATTGATACTTCATTATCTTTAATTTTCAATTTTAAAATATGAAATAATGTGGCCTTATTTTCACCATATATATGACCTTATTATCATTATTGTATATATATTATTACTATGTATCTATATATTATTCCTCTATATGCTAGTTTTCCATTCATGGTGGGGGTTCGCCAATCCTGTTTTAAAAAAATTAAGTAAACAGAAGTGAGTCAATTTAAAGAAGAATATTACAATAACAATCAACAAAGTGTTCCAAGGACTTGTCGCAAAGCTCTTCCCTAACCCCAGCTCATCCCTCCCCACCGACTACCTATTTTTCCTCAAAAGCATGGGTTTGGGTGAATGGGCTTTGAGCCTACCCTTTCCTCTTTATCCTGATCCTCACTTGGGATCTTTGCATCCAGCTTATCAACATGTTTGGGAAAAGGTTGTCTGCGCTGAGAAGGTCAGGTTCTCTCTTACCAAAGATTAGCAGAAAAAAGCAAAACAATGAACCAATCTGAAGGTCCTTCCAGACTCCCACAACCTTTGGGTTTTAACAAGGCAAAAGGTAGCCAAATCTCCCACAATTAAAAATTTGTTCTTTTTGCCTTTTCCAGTGGTCTTGAATGGCTCTGCAAGAAAATGTTCCAATTAACCAGAAAGAAGGGAAGATTTCCCATATGGAGAAGTCTTAGTGTTTTCTTTTTAGCTTTGAAATCCCCTATTTATTAGCAGTGTGTCCTTGGGCAAGTCATCCTGAGCCTGAATTTCTGTACCTAACAAATGAGGACCTACTTCCCACGGAGACAATGGGCATTAGGCATGTAGCCTAGGGCAAAGTGCTCAAGAAGAGCTATTATGATTATTATTATCATTCTAATCATTAACAATGTTCATTGAGCCACTTAGTGATAGTGATTTTCATTCTAATAGGAGCTTCCTGCTCTCAAAACAGTGCTGTTCCTTAGTAATCATTTACCTTAATTCTGGGCTACAACTTAAGACTTCTTTAGGCATCTTTTCAGTCAACAATCATTCAACACATACTTCCTAGAGCCACTGTTTTGGGCACGGGAGAAACAGCACTGAACCGGACAGAGCCAAGTCCTCACCCTGTGGCTCACACTCTGGTGGGGGAAACAGTACACATCATAAATGAATGTCAATTATAGGACATTTGGCAGTGATGAATGCTAGAGAAAAAAATGGATTTTGACCTGGCAAAGGCCTTGCCCATTAAGGTAAAGTTCCTATCTCTTCTGAAGCACTCGGTGTTTTGTATCATATAATTCATTAAGACCTTTAGATGTTAACCATCTGATCTTTGCGCCAATGGCCTCCTTGGTGTGATTTCAAAGGCAAGTGCTCAAAAAGGAAAAAGAGAAAATATTTCCTCTGCCTACTTGCTGATGCCTCAAATCCCTCCAAGAGGGGAGAGATGGGACAAAAAGGTGTTTTTTGTGGCAGCCAAGCTAGGCTATCAAACACTAGGCTCAGACGGGATGCCACTCTTAGTCTTTGGGGTGGCAGGTATTACCAAGTTTTCCTCTTCCCTGCTGAGCCTGGAAGCAGCTTTACAAACCCTCTCAGCACAGTTCTCTAGGCAACACTGTCAATGATTCAAGTTAGCATAAAAGTGAAATCTGTGTGTCATCAAAGAGTTTGAAGTAAGGTTTAAATATAAATACACCTAGGAGAAATATCATACTTACTTGAAATCACATGAAGTACAGAGGGACTGGCCCTCTCCCCAGATGACATTTTATCTGGGGTGGGTAATAGCTAAGAAGAAAGTCATAGGTGATTGGGGGTGGGGGGGATGCACAAAGGAGAGGGGAGGACATATTTTACAACCCCATGCGCATTTGTGTCTGGATGTGTGTCATAGGCATTTCCACACACCCTCTGATTTGAAGGAAGACCCTCCAGTATGTACCATGCTTTCACACAGTTCCACAGCCGAGCCCACAAATTATAGTGTTCCCAAAAGTCAGCTCTGTTCTTCCAGTTGTACAAGCCAACCATGTTGGAGCTCACTGGCACATCCTTTTGGCTGGACCTTTAAAAGATGATCAGAATCCAACCATTTCTTGGCAACTCCACCTCTACTTTCCAAGTCAAGTCATCACCATGTCTTGGCTGGATGGCTATAGTATTTCCCCACCAGTCTCAGCTTCTGCCCATGCTCCTGTACTGTCTATTCCCACTCAAGAACCTCTTAAGCCCAAGTCTGATCACATCCCTCTTCCAGCCAAAAACCTGTGTCTTCTCACCTCCCCCATCTACAAGGTCCTTCCAGCTCTTGTCCCTAACTATCTTTCAGGCCTCTACAACTATCACTCTTTCTTCCAGCCCCATAGGCCTCCTGTCTCCTCCAATGGATCTGGTATGTTTCTATCTCAGGACCGTTGCACTTGCTGCTCTCTCTACCTCAGATACTTTTTCTCCAGTCATATGGCTACTCCCTCACTGTAGTCACATCTTTGATACAACCCTGAAAGGCCCTCATAGATCATCCTATCTAAAAGAGCACACAATGAGGCACCTGAGTGGCTCAGTCAGTTAATCCTCTGACTCTTGATTTCGGCTCAAGTCATGATCTCAGGGTCGTGAGATCAAAGCTTGGGTTCAGCACTCAGCCGGAAGTCAGCTTGAGATTCTCTCTCCCTCTCCCTCTGCCCCTCCTCCCACTTATGTGCTCGCTCTCTCTCTCAAATAAATAAATAAATCTTTTCTAAAAATAAAATAAAAGAGCACACAAGCCAGCCCCACATCCACCCCTTCACTCTCTTCACCTTACCCTGCTTGATAACTCCTCATGGCCCTTATCACTACCTGGCATAATCCTTCCTCCCTCCCTCCTTCCCTCCCTCCCTCCTTCCCTCCCTTCCTTCCTTCTTCCTTCCCTCCCTTCCTCCCATCACTATCTACCCCCAGTAGAATATAAACTCCATCAGAGTCAGGGCATGGTCTGTTCTGATCATTTTTGTGCCTAGAATAGGGTCTGGCCCAGAGCAGGCTCTCCAACTGCCTTGATTAAAACTCAAGCACCACAGAGAACTGGCACCATGTTGTGAAGGAAGAAACTATTGCATCTACCAAATGCAACCGCTTTGCTTGACCAGCTCAAGCTCCATCTCCCGTAACAGTGGGTGATCAAGGTCTAAACACAATGATAGTACTGGGGTGACAAGAAGTGAAAGTCCCTTACTCTTGAAAGAAAGCCACATGTTATCAAATGCTGGATTTGCTCAGTGGCATTTAGATTTTATGGCTATAAAACAACATTCTTATTTCAAGACTCTAGTGCCTATGTCCCCCAAAACAAACACTTTACACTCAGATTTTGATAACACAAGGTTTATTAACTATTAACACAATGCAGCTATTATGTTACTGCAGAATAGGCTATGCACACACAAAGATTCAGCATGCCATCAAAAGTTTTCCTCACAGGAACTGAGAGCTCCTAAAGCAGGGATGGTCCTGAGCCTACCATTCACCCAATTTAGGCCTCAGCACCTTTACTCTGTAAAACAAATGGCTATACCAGGCTATCTCTTGCATTTGCCCTAAACTATATATTCTATGAGGCAGGCCGTGGAATCCATCAGAAAGGACATAGGATTTGGAGTTTGAGATCTGGTTCTGTCACTTATCAGCTGGACTGAATTAGTTTTTTTTTTCATGTATAAAACATTAATCACTGGAAATACCTACTTTGCCTACATCATTTTTTCATCTCCTAAATGTGCATTTGGAGGATCACCCAAGACAGGACTGTAGGGGCAGGGATCCCATCTATTTGGTTGAGCAGGACAAGCGGAGTGCCTGACATATTACAAGCACCCACATGCATTGGCTGGATGAAGGAAAGAATATATGAACAAACAGACAAAAAAAAAAAAAATTTTTTTTTTAATTTCCCTTTCTCCCTGATTGTCAGGACTATTACATGAATTAAATACAATAATGTCTGTTGTAAGGATTTACAAAAGACATGTATGTTGAAAGAGCTTTTTAAGTTCTAAAGTGATACAAATGTTAATAATTACCATCACAGATCTACTTCATACTTGCCCAGTTCAGCCTTGGTTGTCTTATTAATTTAATGCCAACATGACTGGAACTGGAAAGAAACCCATATTTATTAAGGCTTTACTGTGTCCTGGTGAGAGATATATACAATTTGTGTCTTCTACCTTTTGAACCAACACTGCTGTCTCAAATTTAGTCATAAGTCCTAGCCAGAAACTACATCAAAACTGAACTCACAAATCAGTTGACAGTCACTTAGCACTTACTACCAGCCACACTCCATATATAGTGTCTTGCGGGCATAAGCTCATACCCTTTTTAAAGATGTAAGTCATTTTCTTCCTTCGGTTCTTTTGAGATATAATTGACATACCACACTTTATAAGTTTAAGGTGTACCACATAATTTGCATATATTGTGAAACGATTAGCACAAGTTTAGTTATTCATCACCTCATCTAGACACACACAAAAAAAGGGGGGGAAATGGTTTTTTCCTCGTGATAAAAACTTTCAGGATCTCCTCTTAGCAACTCTCAAGAATACACACAGCAGTGTTTAGTCATCATGCTGTACATCACATCCCCATTAAGGTAGATTCTTCCCATGAGCTACTGCTATTGTCCCCATTTTACAGATAAGGAAACAAAGACTCTGAGGGAAGCAACTTGCTCCAAGTCCACCGTTAGCAGGTGGCAGAGTCAGGATTTGACTGTTGGACTCAAAGGCCAGGCTCTTCAGTACCGAAAACGCAGGGCATTGTGCTGAGTCATTTTGGTGCTTTTCTTCCTGTTCAAGGGAGAGCTGCTTTAGCACTGGATCGGCACTGCCTTAATTTTTTTTCTCCCAAAGTGAAAATCTATGCCTGGGAATACGGGGAAAGATAACAATGAGACAAGAGAACACACCCCCAGTTTCAAGTTCTTCTTCCTCACATTGGCCCTTCCGGGGTGGCTTCACTGTTATCATAACCTGGAAGGCAGGTCTGCAACCAGCAAGGCCAATGAGAACATGTGCCCCTGACAAACCTCGGGTCCCTTTCACGGTTACCCAAGCACTACTGAAATTTCTTTTCATTTCTCTGCCTGTTCAGGGCAAGCATGTCCACTTCAGTAGTTATGACCATCAGCTGGCCTGATTCACAAGCAGTTCCTAATTAAATAAGACTATTGAATGCTGTGAGATATGGAATCTCTTGCTGCTAAATTGCACACACGCTGAAAGCAATGAGGATCTGTTTCGATATGCGCAGTGCTTTATATTCAGGGGACCAGCAGTTACGAGACACCGAAACCAATCATCATTAGGACAACCCCGTCTTGGCTGCCAGAGAATAAAGGTCCCCACACAGAGCAACCTGCCTGGACTAATGTTCAAGAGGCTGATGAGGCCTTAATGAGACTATGAATCAAAATTTACCAAACAAACAATGCCCCCAAAGGCCCCGGCTTCTAGTTATTTCTGCTTGACTTTATCTTGGAACTAACTATGGAACAAGATGACTGCGTTTGGATGTCTTCATTAGTGGCCTATCCTTGAACGATTCTTCCAGTTAAATATCCCAACCTCGCTTCTTTGTAGGAAAAAGAAAGAGGGTCAAAGGATTATATTATAGAATATAAAAGCCAGGGATGCCTGGGTGGCTCAGTCGGTTGAGCATCCAGTTCTTGATTTCAGCTCATGTCATGAGCTCAGGGTCGTAACATCAAGCCCCACGTCCAGCTCCGGAGTCTGCTTGTCTCTCTCCCTCTGCTCCTTACCCCACTTACCTGCTCGCTCTCTCTCTTTCTCTCTCTCTCTTTCAAATAAATACATAAATAAATTCTTTTTTAAAAAAAGAATATAGTGGCACCTGGGTGGCTCAATCGTTAAGCGTCTGCCTTCGGCTCAGGTCATGGTCCCAGGGTCCTGGGATCGAGCCCCACATCAGGCTCCCTGCTCAAGCGGGAAGCCTGCTTCTCCCTCTCCCACTCCCCCTGCTTGTGTTCCCACTCTCGCTGTGTCTCTCTCTGTCAGATAAATAAAATCTTTAAAAAAAAAAAAAAAACAAAAAAAACCACTGTCTTTAAAATATAAATAAATAAATAAAAATAAAAAATAAAAAAAAGAATATAAAATCCAGATACTGACAAAGGTCATATTTAGTGCTTTACACTAAATATATTTGTTTATGGTTCTTTCTCTGGGAAAATTAATGATATGTTATCAAGAACTACCATCTACTGAGCACTTCTGTACTAGGCACCATGCTGAGAGTTTTGCATACACTGGCTGACAGTTATAGTTACATAGCCTGAGGTAACTTGAGAAAGCCTCCTGTACCAGGTCATTTCCTTGTTCTGTGTTCTCACAGGACCAAGTACCTCCCTATCATTAAGCTTTTCACAAACTCATTTGTGTGGTTGATATCTGTCTTGAATTGAACTATAAATTCCACTGAAGCAAGGATTATGTCTATTTTTTTTTTAAGATTTTATTTATTTATTTGACAGAGAGAGAAAGCGAGAGAGGGAACACAAGCAGGGGGAGTGGGAGAGGGAGAGCAGGCTTCCCGCTGAGCAGGGAGCCCCATGAGGGGCTCAATCCCAGGACCCTGAGATCGTGACCTGAGCCGAAGGTAGTCGCTTAACTGACTGAGCCACCCAGGCGCCCCAGATTATGTCTATTTTTTTCCCCATTATAACAGCAGCTACTAACACAGCACATGACATATAATAGATGCTCAACAAACACTTGACGACTAAATGCAGGCAGCATGTAGAGATGCAGACACATCCCAGGCTGACAGAGCCAGTAAGCAGCAGAGACAGAATTTGAACTCAGACTCCAGAGCCTGAGCTCCTAACCTGCAGCACATGGTCTCTGTCTTTCTGGGCTGAGTGGTCTTTTGCATCAAAACACATCAAACAAGGAACAAACAAGAGCAACTATAATTATCGCCAAGGTCTTGAACAGACATTAAAAAGCAAAAGGGGGTGGGGTGCCTGGGTGGCTCAGTGGTTAAGCCTCTGCCTTCGGCTCGGGTCATGGTCCCAGGGTCCTGGGATCGAGTCCCACATTGGGCTCCCTGCTCAGCGGGAAGCCTGCTTTTCCCTCTCCCACTCCCCCTGCTCGTGTTCTCTCTCTCTGTCAAATAAATAAATAAAATCTTTTTAAAAAAATTAAAAGCAAAAGGGGGATCCTCTATGGCTACTGAGGTATACTAAAGACTCATTACAGAATAAACACTAGTGGACACAAAAGTACAGTAGAGACATTAGAGAAATTTTAAGAATGAAAACATGCCCCATCTCTCCTCATGGCCTCTCTCCATTTCCTATTTATATTGTTTCAAGTTCATTATTATTATTATAACAACATTTAAAACCCAAGTGATGCTGGCCAGCAGAACATACAGAATTCTCAGTTCTCCCAGAAACCTAGCAACAAGTGTTTTCCTATCCGGCTGACAGGAGTAAAAGGAGAAAATAAATGTGCATCCCTGAACCACTGGCTGGCACATATAAGGATGTGTTAACAACATTTATTCTTATTAATATTTGTCCCACTGTGATTATTGGCAGCTAGAAGACTGAGCTTTGGGGTCAGTCAGACCTGGATTCTAATTCCAGCTCAGCCACTTGTTTCTGTGAGACATTGGCCAAGTTATGTAACCTCAACATGTATCCTCAGCCATAAAATATGGATAATAATACTACCTACTTCACAATAAGTGCATGGCACAGACGGAAAAAGAATCCAGCCATGGTGCCTAATTCTATCAACTTCCTCCTCATCATTATTTAGTTAGCTGTGAGCAGAAAGAGTCTTGCCTTGAAACCTGATAGAATGGTGGAGTGACAGCAGAAAGGAAAGGAAATGAACACATTCCAGAGATATTCAAAAGACAAAATGGAATAGCCTGGGTGACAGAATGGTGGGGAAGGTGGGGGTGTGCGGAGAGGTAGGACAGACATGGTGAGGGGAAGGCAGATACCCCGAATGACTCCTAGGTTTGTGGTATGTGTGAACAGATGGATGGAGGTGCCATTTATTAATCTAGGAATTCATTCTTCTAAATACTTTGACACAAAATACTTTGACACATTGCGAGGAGATGAGGAGACAACCACCTGTGGGCACATACAGCTCAGAGGAAAAGTTTGGGCCCGTCATTTTGGCTTGTGGGAAAGAATAGAGTCTGGGAAGAAGAGGGCCTGTGAGCACTGAATAAAGAGAAAGACAATTCATTGCTAATATGAGAAATGCTTGAATGAAGCAATCACAGAATTCCACAAGCCAAGAGCCAGGCATTTTCCTCCAGGACCAAGAACACCTCCTAAACAGCCAAATGACCATGTACATCAAACCAACTTACAGCCACTTTAGAATTCTATCAGCTACACAAAATCAGTTGTGTAATATTGTTAACTCCTTGCTCCTCAAACCCCACCTAAAAATGCTAAAAAAAAATTAAAGGGGATGATTAAGGGCAATCCTGGAATTTCCTTACAGAAATATTTACAACAGGTAAGTGGCCCACCAATTTTTCTAGTGTTCTTCAAACATTTCCAGCGAAGTCTCCAAAATAACAAAAGAGAATGATCCTAGAGTCCTGGCAGAGTACAATCTTAAGCTGACCTCTACAAATGAAAACAATTTTTGAAGCCTAGTCTAGTACGTTAAAAATGCATGCAAGTTTTGCATGCGACGGCATAATATAATTGGGTTGCTTTTAATACATATATGCGCACTTTTAATTCCCACAAATATTGGATCAAAAGTGATGTGCTATGAATGTGCCTCAATTAGCCTGTGACTTTGGGGATGCCCTTGTCCAGAGCTTTCCACGCAGTGTGGAACTCATTATCTAAGTTGAGAACCATGAAATTAATCTGAGATGGACTAGGGAAGTTTTTCCTTGGAGCAGGGACTAGAGTCATGACCTCTGGAAGTCACTCTTCACTCCTCCAAATCCTATAATATATATTAATAATAATATTAATATTAAAATCACACTGAGTGGTTTTCAAATTCATTTGCAGGAGAAGTGGGTACTGTGGGGAGGAGGATACTGAGACATTCAGAGAGGTGAAGTTCATTTCCAAAAGGTCAATAGCCCATGACTGCTGGAACCCTAATCTGAACCCAGACAGTTCTTGTCCATGACAACTACTAAAATCCTCTGCTGTACCTCAGCAGCACACTCACACTGCTACTCTCACTGATGGTTCATATCTGCTGGTAATCAAGAATAAAAATTAAACAGCCTGCTTCAAAACTAGGGGGGGAAAAAAGCTTTTTCTTCCCATAACATAATTTTATTTAAATGAAAAAATATCAGTGTGCAAATTGGACATTTTTGGTACATAAAGTCAAGTGTTACTAATTAAGTAAATGAATGATGAATCATAATATCAACACTAGTCATTAAACAAAATTGCATTTAAATTAGATTTACCAGATAGTTTACAGTACAAAAAATATAATGAGCCAACTTTAAAGAAAGCTTCCAATAATTTTACTCTTAAAGCCTATATGACAATGGATTCTCTTGTATTATTTTAAAAGATGAATACAAACAGAGAATGGGAGAGTAAAGTCTGTGATGCTTTCTGTCCCTCTCAACATTTCTATAGAATTGCAACATCTTTTAAGCAATATGACACATGATTTAATTCACCCTAGAGAAGTCACCTTTCTTGAGGAGCCGGTGCCTTCTGTCTAAATTCAGTTTACTCAATCAAATGTACCACGGAATGGAAAATGGGGTAGATTCATTCCTGTCCTGAAATTCTTCCTATGTTAACTAAAATCACCTTACTTTTGTAGCAAATGAGCCATGAGATACAAAGCCAGAAACTGATTTGGAAGAGTGGGTACATAGTCTGAAAAAGAATGTCTGTATATTTTGTAATAAAATGTCCCTGGACAGCCCTGGATGTCACAGAGCAATATAAGAGGGCATAAGAATGTAAATGGAGACATACAAAACCATACCATATAGACTGAATGCATTGTCACTAAAATAGACCCTTATTCTTCTACAAGCATACACACTGACTGTCAGTTTTATCTGATGGGTGGTTGTGAGGTGACCTCAGTGAAATGTCATCTCCTGTGAGCTCGTGTCCTTGACCGAGCTGGGTAGGTCCTCACTCTGACCCAGTGCAGCTCCCTATTATTGCCTGCCTAGCACTTTTCAAAGGCTCTAATCATTTCCTCTTCGTCTTCCCACTCTCTAATTGTCTAGGACTCCTTTGTCTAGCAGGTTCTTGGCAGAATCCCCAGTGCCTAGCTCAGAGCCTGGCATCAGTCAGGAGATTCTAAAATATATTTGCTGAAAGAATGAACAAAGCTCTGAATGGCCAACAGGATGCAGTGTTCCTCTGAGTTCCTTTTTACAAATCAGATTTGATTTCATTTCATTAAATACTTTTATTTACTGGCATTTTCTGAAAAAATCCTGGCAAATTCTGAAAACAATTCTGGGTTCTCATTAGTAAGGAGAAACTGATTCTATCTTCAGGAAGGAGGAGGAGAAAACTTTCAGTCACTTGTTCCAAACGTCTTTCAAAATGATGTTGTAGTATAATTTGGTTTGAAAGCAAGGTCCAACATTTTATTACCTCCAAATTTATTCAGAAAAGCTGAAGGCCCGTGATAAGGCTCATTAAGTCGCTGAAAGACCTATCTTCACCTGCCTTTCACACAAAAGGTCTCAACTTAATGCCAGGTAATTACTGCTCATTTTCCCCTGGTTATTTCTATTTCCTGAAGATTCCCAGGGAAGTTGGCCTCAGTGGACACTCCCTGCAGTCTGAGACGTGAGCACAGCAAGAAAAGGCCCATGTATACTGGAGGATCTTTTCGAGTTGCAACTAAAGAAAGACAATTCTGACTCTAGAGCCTAGAATTCAAACTTAGATCATCACCCTCTTTCCAGAATCAAGGCCAAGATAGACAAGCTCCTGGCAGCAGATAAACTGGCTGCTGCCGACATATTAAATATATCACTTTCCACAGCACCTGTTCAACACCTACAGGACTACTGATATGGGCTCTGGTTCTAGATTACTTTGGCTCAACCCTCAACTACATCACTTTCCAGTTTGTGACTCTAGGTCAGTGACATATTCACTGTTTGTCAGTTTCCTCATTCATAAGTTAGGGCTCATTGTACCTACGGTAGATTCATTGGAATGAAAGGTGAAGTACATGCAACGATATCTTGCACATGCTAAGTGTTCAAAAATGTTATTTACTTATTAATATTAATTAGTGTCATCACCACCATCATCTCTGATATCCCATTTATAAGCAGGATTTATCTCTGTTATTTACAATAAATTTGATCCTAGTCCCAATGGATCCATCAATGGTACTAGAAGAAAATTTCACTGATTGTGAAACAGCACAATAGAGGGTGAAGGCTCACCAGGGAAAACCCTCTGCTGGGTATCTTCATTTCAGTTTGGCAGGGCATAGTGGTATATAGCCCCCTTAGGGCTCACTGAAGTCACCCGCCCCAAATCTATACCTATCTTTATTTTTAATCAGCTGATGACTACGGTGCATCTGTCTCTACTGCAGTGATCCTCCCACAGCCTTCTCTCCCGGTGGGCTCTCCTCACTCCAGCAGTGTCCATGGATGACGAGCCAGGTCATTCATGAGAACGTAGCTTTCTACAGACATATCCAAGGCTCAGTGGACTTTTGGGAAGAGCAGTAAGTGGATATCGAGTGAGCTCTCAATACATGCTGGCCATCATGATTGTTGTCATTCTTGCCAAGAAAGGCACCCCATTTCCCAAAATACTTTCTTTACTCCTGCCTATAGCTCCACAAAGATTTTCTGATTAGATCTGGTGCTTTGATCCTTTTTTACTTGAAGCACAATGGTGACAAATACAAGCTGGATTCAGGGATACTTGGACTTGAATCCCCCACTCAGCCTCCTTTTTCACTGGTTATTCTACTTATGTATAAAGCTGGAGAAAGGAGCTCATGAGTTCTGTGTGTTAGACAAATGAAAATCAGTGGAAACAAAAAAAATAATCTTCTTCTTAGAGTAGAAAATAAGTCTTTCCATTTGTTCTCCAAAATCTCCAGGCTATTGAATTTGCCCTGGCCTCCACTCTTCCCTTCTTCAAACTGGTACACTTCTCCCCCACCCCCCCCCGGCCCGCTTCTCACTGCTCTGGGCTGTGAGACACAAACCGCTCTCTGGCACAAACATCCTCAGAGTTCTGCCACAAACACAGACTCCTGCGAAAATTACCCATAAACTTCCTGGTGAGGAGAAGCTAAGCAAGGTTGATTTCATATATGGCCCTCGAGCTACAAGAGATGGTTAAGTATAGCAGCTAAAGCATGAGCTCTAAACTCAAGTGACCTGGGTTCAATTCTTGGTTCTGTCACCCAGGGCATGTCACTTAATACTCAAAGTCTCAGTTAATAATCTAGAAATAAGGCTGATATTGTATCAAGCTCAAAGGGCTGTTATAAGGTTTAAATGAGATTACTGTGGGTTACTCTGTAAAACCCTTCATATGGTATCACATATATAAGAGATATTCAATAAACATTATTATATTCAGATGTGTCCTGGGTATGTGGATTCCAGAAGTCTGTTTATATTAGAGGGTCACTATAGAAAGACATTGAAGGGGCACCTGGGTGGCTCAGTCATTAAGCATCTGCCCTCAGCTCAGGGCTGGGTCCTGGGACCGAGCCCCGCATCGGGCTCCCTGCTCCGCGGGAAGCCTGTTCTCCCTCTCCCGCTCCCCCTGCTTGTGTTCCCTCTCTCACTGTGTCTCTCTCTGTCAAATAAATAAATAAAATCTTTTAAAAAAAAAAAAAGAAAGAAAGACATTGAAGACCAAGTCCTCCAGTGAAGCAAACATTACCATATTTGAATTCAGAGCTTTAACCTCAAAAGGCTACAGAGACATGTTCCTTCAACAGCAAATCAGGACTCAGGTTGGAGGGTACATTCTCTCTCAGTTTTCTCAGCAAGCCAAGTCTGCCTAAAGTGTCAGGAGACCTTTCTCACTTACAGAGACGTTTCCAGAAATCACCAGCCACTAGTACGTCCTCAGGATTCATTCTCCAAAAGTGGTAGTTTTTAAACAATTTTTAAAGTCATAATACGTTAACATGAAACTTGTTAAGAAGAGAACCAAACTGTATTAGAAGAAGCAGGAACAGATGGTAGGCGTGGGGCAGGGTCTTCTTAACTTAATTCTTTCTCCTGCATCCCCTACATTATGCTTCTTTTCCTAATGGTAGAACATGGATACTCTTAAGTCCAGGGAAATAAAAAATATGTGAATCATATAGTATCAATAGGATCTAGTTTCTTCCTAAGGCACCAGACCATTCTTCCCAGGTTCACACTTCAGAGCATGGAAAACTGTATGAACAGAAAAGTTAGCAAGGCAGGGTGTAAAAAACAGTATCACACCACTGAAGAAGAGAGAGAAGTTGTATTTTCTCCTACACAACACACAACATAGTACACAGACATATCAAGTCTGCGTTGGAGATGGCTACTGGAACAAAGTATGTTTTCGGATCAGGATGTTATATTTGAAAACCCACTTGCATAACACTGGCCTAGGTATCAGAATGAGTTCAGCATTTAGAAGAGGCCAACATTCCCTGTGGTCCAGGACTTCCCATCACACCGACCAGGTAAAGGCTATCTTTGAATGTCCCATGTCTCTTCAACCTCCTTCGTCCCTATTTACCGGAGAGCAGGTCATACACATACACGGTAGTGTGGCGCAAACGTTTCACAGCTGGCTGGAGGTGAAGGAGATGATCTTACTGTAGTGTCTGCCACCATGGCAACACGTCCACCAAGTTGACTCCAGCAATGCCTAAACTGTGTTGTCGTTTGTTTTTTTTTTAAGATATTTATTTATTTATTTATTTATATGACAGGAGAGAGCACACACAAGCAGCAGGCAGAGGGAGAGGGAGAAGCAGGCTCCCCACTAAGCAGGGAGCCCAATGCGGGGCTCGATCCCAGGATCGTGGGATCATGACCTGAGCCGAAGGCAGACGCTTAACCGACTGAGCCACCCAGGCGCCCCCACCTGTGTTCCAAAGAGATAAAAACCTCACTGACAAATACCCTTTCCAGGTATATGTGGTTGATGTAAAAGCAGTTTTCATATGACTAATTGTGAGAGTTCAAGTATTCCTTCTTTTAAGGACTAGAAACAGAAATATCATTTCTAATCCACTTTCTATCTGAATGAAATGCTAACTCTTATCATCCGTCTGTGCAGTTCCTCTTGTAGTAAATGTGATTTTTTTTTAAAACTTCCTTTTCTCTTTTCAGTTCTACATCTGCTAGTGTTTTCCATTTGCCAGCTCCCAACATGTCCCCAATTACTTCTTTTTTATTTTATAGCCGACATGCTGGTGTTTTATCAGTTACGACCGCTGAGTTCCACTGAGTATTAACAGTCTGCAGGGCCTCCAGGAGGGTACATAATTCACTAAGTACACCAAACCCTTTTTTCTCCAGAGAATATTGTTCAAAATATAAATACATAAATACAGTGTGAGGTTAATGTAGTACAAAAGAAAGGTTTTTCCCTTGGAATCGTCAAAAAAAGTGAAAAAACAAAACAAAAACCGTGATTCATGAAAGGCTGGTTTATACACAGGAACAAGAAATCGCTTGCATTTAAGAAGAATGATTTCAAATGCCTTTTTTTTCCTAACTGAACAAAAAGCAAAAAATTAATACATTTGAATACACGAACAAGTCGGTATTTTAACCTATTCAGTCAAAATATTTTTACTGCAAGGAAAGGAAGTGGAGGTTCATAAGGCATATGAAAACTTGAAAAGTTAGGATACAATAGACCTCCAAAATTATTGCTAAAATCATTTTGGCTAACAAAAGCAAAGTAAGAGGAAGAATCAGGAAAAATATTGTGTTTTTTTAATTCTATTTTTCTTATAAATATATAATCATCCTCCAAAAAAAATTCCTGAATAACCTAATGGATGAACAGCAAATTTCCAAGCAGGTAGAAGAACCCAGAAATAAATTCCCCTAAAACACGGAAAATCAAACCACTCAACTCTAGTAGTGACTTAAAAATGGGTACTGTTTTCCAAAGTTTTATCAAATCAGGTTTTTTAAAAAATCAGTTTTATAAAAATTGGTGAACAACTATCTTTTCTTCAGCTGTGAACAACGGAACAATCAGATTTAAACTGTTTAAAATTCGGGTGCCTGGGTGGCTCAGTCAGTTAAGCATCTGCCTTTGGCTCAGGTCATGATCATGGGGTTCTGGGATCGAGCCCCACATCGGGCTCCCTGCTCAGTGGAGAGCCTGCTTCTCCCTATCCCTCTGCCTGCCGCTCTGCCTACTTGTACTCTCCTATCTCTCTGTCAAATAAATGAATAAAATCTTAAAAAAAAAATAAACGTTTAAAACTATGTAGTCACATGTTCCATTTTAGCCCAGAGTTGTGTGTGAAGGGGGAAGATGGTAGAGCAATCAGGATTTTCGGGTGTGGTGGGGTGGGGAACGGGGGAAATGGATGGGAGGAGGGATAATCTTCGAAGGACATTTTTAAAACAACTGCAATATTTAATGTCTATGCAACATCAAGCAATGGGGTAAGCCCCCAACATACGCAATCTTCTCAAGTCCCTGTAACACTATGAAGTGAGTATTACGAATCCCATTTTACAGATGAAGTAAGTGGACAGAGAATTCCCACTCTGAGCAAGAATTCCATGACCAAGATCCAAGCTTAGCCATGTCTTACCTCCACTAGGGTAGAGCTGGGGGCGGGGCACACATGCTTGGAGGCACCGGCCACTGGCTTCCATATTGCAGCCTCTAATTTCCAATCACAGTCTTAGCAACTACCACCTCGCCACCTCCAAAAACGTTTGAAAAGATGCTACTTCTGCAGGACAGGCTCTCAGGCCAAACTGCCACTCTCCCACTCCTAGTTCACACCAGCTATTCATCTGCTGCAGCACCACAATGAACAAGTGGCAGAGCTAAAATTCAAATCCAATTATGTCTGACTCCAGAGGAGCAAAAAATTTAACATTCCAGGCCAAACAGATTTTGCTTCTGACAAGAGAAACAATAGTAGTGATTATATCAAGCTTTCAAATCTATGTATGTACTCAGAAAAAAAATAAAAATAAAAATAAGTCATTATCTCCAGTTCCTCCTATGCCTACCCTGTGGTTTTCAACAACAGTAACTATCTGTACAGTTCCTTGCAGATGGTCTTTTCTCCAAGATCAGAAGTCTTCCGGGCTCTTGCCTCGGAATAAGTTTCCCCATTTTGGGTAGAGACATGCCAGACCCATCCTGTAACCCAGTTGTTCTCCAACTGTGGCCCCCCAGGAGAGCAGCATCAGCATCATTGGGGAATTTGTGAGAAATGCAAATAACCCCAGACCTATTGAATCAGAAATTCTAGGGATGAGGCTCAGATCTGTGTTTTAATAAGCCTACCAGGTGATTCTGATGCCACTCAAGTTTGAAAACCACAGTGGCTTGAGAAATTTGTGCAAAAGTTTCCCCGGACCTGTGGGAGTAGCAGCCTAGCAGTCCTGCCTTTATCCCCTGCTCATAGCTAAGTTCACAAAGCAGGGCTAGACAAGTATTCCACAGAGAGGCCTTCCACTCTCAATCCCAGACTAAGTTAAGCACCCCTGTTCTCTGAGCTCCCATACCACAAGTGTAGCACTGCCTAATTAGACATTTATTTATGCTGAATGTCAGCTTCCCCAACCAAACAGTGAGCTCCAGAAGGCCCATTGTATCTCCAGGGCACAGCCTATGGTTTGGCATATAGTAAGCCCTCAAAAAGTATTTTATGAATGGGTAAATCGTTAGGCTTCATAATGCTCAAAGAGCATCCATGACATATATAAGTCCCACAGCTACATTTGCACACATTCCTCAGTCAAATATCTGTCAAGAATCTCATTCCGTCAGACACCATTCTAGGCGCTAGGATCCAGCAGTGAACAAGACAGAGAACAAAAACTAAAACAAAGAACTTGTCTTCCTGCCTTCCGGGTCTTATTTCTAGTTGGGGGAGATAGAAAATAAAACAAAATAAACTAGTAAAACATACAGCATGTCAGATGGTGATAAATACTATAGGAAGGGAGCTGGGGAGTCCCGGGGTGGGTGGTGAGGGAGGCTGCAGCTTGAATGGGACGCTCAGAGTAGACCTTGGAAGAGTCTTTAGTAAAGATCTCAAGAAGGTGAAGGAACAAGCCCTATCCTCCAAGTACCTAAGAACACACACAACGGGCTGAAGGAACACAAGGACAAAGCACCCCCAAGAGGCTGGAAGAACAGCACAAAGCGTGGGATGGAGTGACCAAAGAGAAAACAGGAGATGAGGCCAGAGAACCACAATGGGGTGGAGGCAGGCAGATGATGTAGGACCTTGCAGGCCACTGTGATGACCGTGGTCTCTTCTCTGAGGGGAATGAGAAGGTTGTGAGCAGAGGAGTGACCTTGTTCAACTTGTGTTATAGTGGAATCACCTGGCCTCTGTGTTGAGCGTCAACTGAAAGGGGCAAGGGAAGAAGCAAGGCAAGACCAGTTAGGAGTCTGCCACAGTAATGAGAGGTGCTGGCAGCTTGGCTCTACGTGGCAGCATGGGAAGGCAAGGAGCAGGTGGATGCTGGGTAAAAGCCTGGACACTGCCATGGCTACCATTATTTTGTTCTGCCACTTAACTGTTCTGCATGACACAGCCACACGCCCAGAAAAAATATATTACATAAGAGACCTGTATCAGTGAGATGAGCATCTTGAACTCTTAAATAGCAGAGAAAATATAAAGTTAGTAGGCAAGTGGAATGCCAGGAAGATATATTTGCAATAATCACAATACGCATTAGATTAGTTACCTAAAAATATGAGTAGAGAATGGAGCCCCCTGACAGTTTTGTGTCTCACAATTAAATATTAAGCTTTCTTAAGGAGACCTCTTTATATTTACCACCTTGCTCTACACATAGAAGGTACTCTAAATGCCCATTGGTAGTTGATTTTAAAAGAGGCTTTGGTAACAAGAAATATTAAAAAATAGATAAAAAATGGAAATAAAGACTAGATGACCACATACCATATTTTACATTCACTCTTTCAGGTGTTTTCTGAACACTTCTTAGGGACAAGGTGCTGAACCCGAAGTTACAGATTCACAGAGGTTCATACTGTTAATTTCTTAAACCCAAAGAGAAAAATCAGTAAGCCAAAATTCTTTATGCAAGGACATGTTGAACAAAATAGGCAATAATTAGAAAAGAAAAAGGAATAAACGCCACTGACAACAAAAGACCTATTTGTTCAATGTGAGATTCACAGAGGACAGAGTAAGGCCAGGGAATAAATGGAAAACCTGCAATTTTGACGTGAAACAGTCATGGTTATAATCCTGGTTCTGCCAATTACTCGCTGGGTGACTGATCACATTCTTCACATCCTTGATCCTCTATTCCTTCAATTATAATAGAAGATAAAAGTAAATATCTCTTAAACTTGTCAGGAGGGTTAAATTCCACAGTTCAAGGTAGAGAGTAGGTATGCAACACAGGTTAGCATTCTTCCCGAATTTCTTCTTAGTGTAACCTGCAATGACTTATAAGCGGGAACGTCCTGGAGCTGAAATATGCTTCCCCTGATTCCATGAGTTACATATGCCTCATGAGGCCGTCCCATTCACATGGGTCATCCTTGGGCCTATCCTCATCGGGTGCTCTCTTCGTGTGCCAAAAAGCTGATAATCCCCAAAACAGCAGCTGTTGTCACTTGAGGCCTCTTACATTTGTTGATTTCAAACCCTGCACTACTGGGATTCCAAATAACATTTTAAGTTTGAACAGAATAATAAACTCTGTGGGCTCTCAAAAGGGAAACACTTATCTTGTGAAAAAACAAGTGGGTTGGTTTTTTTTTTTTAATTGTCAGATGTTTATTCTGAGAGATTCAAGGCTATCTCCTACCTGTTTTCCTTCTTCAACGCTCAACTTGAACGTCATTTGAAAGGTTTACCGGCATGCATGAGTACAGGCTCTAAACGCGGTTCCTACCTGAAATCTATTCCTACTTAGGAAAAATGCCGTGCTCCAAAAATCGTGACCTACAGAAATTCAAAGGTGCAAATGCCAGGTCAAGTGAGGCATTGCTGAATTGTATATATTGCCCCATACAAGCTGATCTGGCATTCCCCCAAAGCTTCGCGGCCCTTGACAATTGTGAATAAACAACATCCTTGAATCCAAAAAGACCTCCTACAATCAAAATACGGATCTTGGGAAGCATCTGCCTCCTTTGTATTTCCTAGAAATGTTCTATGTGCTCATCTACAACGTGGTGGTTCCAATCTAAGACCCAGACACAGAGGCAAAGGTTCAAGCCATGTGGTCCCTGAGTAAGAGGATGCCAATATTGAAATCACTGTATTTGTTGACTTTGAGAAGATGAGAAGGTGACTTGTGGCATCTAAACACAAGCATGTTCTTTCCAGCCTGGTCTTTGTTCTGGCTCTGTGCAACCTGAAATAATGGGAATGTGTTACAGCACATGCGACTGCTTGGTGACAGACTGCATGGATACAGGACCTCAAATGGATGAAGATTTCAGAGCGTGTTCCAGCTCAGGAGTGAATGAGCCACACTCTCCCAGTGACCTAGTTCCACTCTAGAGATGAAGCTCAAGGGGAAAGCTAAATTCACTTTTTTATATCACAGGGATCAATTTAGTCAAGAACCATTCTGCTGCCTTAAAACCATTCACAAACACCTGGACAAAAAAAAAAAAATCCAAAAACAAAATCTTTGAAGCTTAGGGAACCTGCATAGAATTGGGAGGGAAAAGACTTGAACTTTGGATATCACAGCTATTACATGCCTATCCCTCTCCATTCATCAAGATGTTGCAAAAGTAATTAGGGTAATAAGTATGAAAAATGTTATACCTTTTAGAAAACTAGTGTTTTAGATGTTCAGTAAATGATGTCTTGCTTCCCAATTTCCTCAGCAGCCTTGCATTCTTAATCACGCACTTATCTATTTAATCACCCAGAAAAATCTTATATCGTTACTTTTTCTTTTCCTGATTGCATGGTAATGCATGGTTGCTATAAAATATTCAAATGAAACAATATTACATAAAGGAGAGAGTCTCTGGAAATCCCAGAAACATGTATATTTGTTCATCATTATATTCTAGGCCCTGTGTTAGAGGTACATTGGAGTTGTCAAACCTTATCAGACAGCACCTGTCCTCAAAAAGAAAAAAAAAAAGTCTAGTAAAAGATATGGTGACCATAAAACATAACCAAAACTGAAGCAATGCAAGCCATAAGAAAGAAACAAAGAAATGCTACAGAAGTCAGAGAAGGAAGAAATTACTTCTAGCAAAGTATGGCCAAGGAAAGCTTACTCCTCCTCCGCAGACAAGGATCCCTGTTTCCACCACCACTGCCTCTAGCTCCACATGTCATGTCACTCAGGAGGCCTGCTGCTCTGTGCTAGACTTCCTAAACCAAGGTCTAAGAGCTTTCATCCCAAATTCTGAATTCCACTTTCTGACCATTTCCCCGAAGATTCAGTGATTCTGAATTCACAGCACACCACCAAATAAGGCAAACATAAAGGAAAGAAATCCTCTGATCATTTACCACTGCTCATTATCACTGTTCACAGGCATCAGGGAAAATATAAAAACAGTAAGACTAGAAAAGGAGAAATGTCAAGTTGTCAAGTTCCCCCTACCCCTTTCCAAAAAAAAAAAAAGGACAAAATAAAAAAGGCCTAAGTTAGGAAGACAGATAAGAGGTACACCACACAGGAGCACTCCACACGCATTTCACATTAATATAAGAGAGCCAGGTAGAGCTGGAAAGATGCAGGATAAAAGTGAGTTTGAAAATACATCAAAGCTGTGGTTATGGAAAAATCCAAATTTATGACAGATCTAGAAAGGGAGATAGTTGAGTAAGGAAGAAAAGAATCAGGAGACCAAGGGTCACAGAAAGCTCTGTCTCTGATAAGCTGGGATATCCAGAATGAAATTCTTAATCTGGACATGATCATTCTCATCATTAAAATCAGTGATGTTGGTGCTGTATGCAACTCAAATGAGATAGTATATTTGAAAGCATTTTACAAAACATCGTATAAAGGATTTTATACAAAACACTGAGTTTAGATAGTTGGCCTAAGTTTCAATGAAAGATTTGTAAATTCAGGACATACATCTGGATTTTCCAAATGACCAGTCCCAAATTGCCACTTCCACTGACCTTTAGAAGTGTGAAGGACTTACATGACTCAATAAATAAAGATAATACCTCCTTGAGGATGAAGACCGTGTCATACCCGCTGTGTTCCCGCAACATCTACACAGCACCCAGCACAGAGTAAACTCCTAGGTACTGAAAAGCTGAACTCATCTTCCTCCTACTCTATGTCCCTGTCCCTTAGCAACGACTAATTGTCTGCTGCACTGTGAGTGGACACCAGCATCAGTAAGCTGCCATCTCGGGGACAAAGTCAAATGGGCAGACAGGCATTCCTGTAGCATCCATCTCTGGCTGTCATTTACACACTTCCTTTCCTGGGCACACTCAAGGGAAGGCAATAAGCAGCTTGTCTGTACTGAAAGCCTCGCCGACACCGGCGTGCCTTGTTCAGGAGAGGATGGTACGGGTGGGCGCTGGACCCAAGAGGTGGCCCAGGCACCGAGCAGTCTTGGCAAGCTCAGAGAGCAGTGGCCCACTCTTGGCCCTTGGCCACCACCGCCATTTGCCTGTCATTTGTAAAAACACAGAACACAAGCCCCACTCTGCCATACACTTCACAGCAACATCCTGACAATTGTGAAATATAAAACAGACTTCTTTGCTAAATGGATATAAGCCAGACCTGAAAAACTTTTTTATAGGTCATTGGTGTCATACTGGTAAAGAGCTTTATACAACCCAGTCTTCCTTTCTTGGTATCTGAGCAGGATTAACAGGAGGCCTGGCCAGCAGCTGCCCAGGATGCCAAGCAAGAAGAGATACTAAAGTATCTCCAGAAAAGTAACACAGGGAAGAAAACAGCATTTGTCAGAACTTTCTTCAAGAAGGAAGTTGTGTTTAATTGTAAGGAATACTCTGATGAGACAATTAAGGCAAGAGTAGAGGTGGAATGCTCTAGAACAAAACAAGGACCATAAAACGCCTTTATGTAGGGTAGAATCAACAACCAAGGGCTTTCTTTTTGCTGAGCTGGGTGAGGAGGCCAGGATGCTGCAGTCTGTCATCATACTTCTCCCAAGCAGCATTGATCAAATCTGGTATTTCACTTGATTGCTGAAGAGACACCAAACAATCAGTCGGCTTGGGCCACCTACATGTCTTGGTCAAACACTGCTTGGGATCACCAGTTCTTATAATTGGGAAAGGTCTGGCTTTTTTCTTTCAGGTCTCCTCCCATCGCCCAATGTCTTTGCCTGCTTTCCCCTGTGCACACACGGACAATTCAATTACACGTGTTTAGTGAACACTCGGGAAGAGAGAGAGGAGCATGGCACAATCTTGACCCCAGAGTGGCACATGCCCTAAACAACTAAGTTAATATAAGGCAAACGGATGAGAGCGCTAAGAGAGAAATGTTCCAATACAAATATGAGGACACAGATAAGTGGCCAAGGAAAATCTCATGGAATATGTGATACTTATGTAGGGCCTAATAGGATCATAGGAGCTGACCAGGTGCAAGAGAATTGTAGAGGAGCTCAAAGTTGATAAATGAAAGTACCAACACATGACAGCCTGAGAGGACACTGTGTCTTCAGCAATCTGCAGTCTCTAGTGGCCACAAAACAGTCAACATGCTGTGGAATAGCAAGAGATGAGTCTAGAAACAAAGGTCAGAGCCAAAATTGAAAAAGTCTTTGGATGCCATGCCAGAGGGTTGGGATTCTACCCTGGAAGCACTAGGGAGCTATCAATGGGTTTAAGCCAGAAGTAGGGAAACTATGTAGTCAGACTTGTGTCCAATAAAAGCATGCTGGTAGTAACATGAAAATTAATGAATGGATGTGGAGTGGAGGTGGGAATTGCCATGGTGTGGGACGAGAATGGGAAATAGAACAATGAAGATATTTCACAGGCACAATCAATGGGACCTGGTGACTCTAGTGCACAGTAATAAAGAGGGAAGAGTTCCTCTCAATTAATTAATTCCTATTCATCCTTCAGATCTCAGATCAAATGCCACTCTTCCTAAAGGAAGCTGTGCAAATCCCAGGAATAAATTAGGTCCTTTCATGACATGCTCTCAAAGCACATTGGACTCTTCTTCCACAGCACTTACTTCAGTTTGTAATGCTATATTTGTGTGATAAATCAAGTGAATGTCTATATCTGCTACTAGACTATGGGCCTCTTGAGGGTCTATTTTATTTTCCATGCATCTTGAGCAACTAGCACAGTGTCTGACTCATAGTAGGAACTCAGAAATTATTTCTTGACAGCAATGGTTGAGGGAAGGCAGTTAAGGATCATATAAAGCCTTCTATACTGCAATACCAGTAACATGATGAGCCCATGAACTAAGCCAGGGTATGAAAAAGGAGGAAAAGATTAAAATGGGGAGAAGAAAATGAACCCCAGCTTGAACATGGGGACTTGGAAACAAACACCTGCAAGAATTCCAGATGGAGATTCCCAACAGCTCTGAACTCAGGAGAATCAATCTGGAGATTACAGATTCAGGAGCTATCCACAAGGCTGAAGAGATATTAGTCACTGATTTTCTCAGGTTGACTATGTAGCTCCAGAAGGAAGAGGATCAAAGATGGGGCCCTTGAAAAAGCCAAATGTAGAATCAGCTAAACAAGCCAACAAAAACACTTGGAAAGAAAAGTTTGAGAGCCGGGAGAAGGACCAGGAGAGAGGTAGATTTCAAGAGACCAAGTGAGACAGAGTTCAAGAAAGAAAAGATGTTTGACAATGTCCTATATAGCCAAGGCATTGGGAGTTGGCTAGCAGACTTAATAAAGAGGTGGGTTCTGTGATCAGGCAATCATGTCTACTTCCAAGGCAAAAGATCTCTGGACCTCCAAAGAAAGGCTAAAAGAACAATAAAAGATGAGAACAACATTGGTGGAGAGAAGAAGACTGAAAAACATGCAAGAGAAAAGGAATAATTCATCCTCGCATTCATTTAATTAGTTTTGAGCTCTTACTATGGACCAAGCACTCTACATTGGAGGTGTAGCAGTAAACAAGATATGATGGTCTGTGAGCCCAGAGGATTTACAAGGGGACAGGATGAAGATCAAAGAGAAGGAGTCTGACCTTGAAAATCCATGAGACCTCTCTTCCCTCTGGGCCAGAAAGGAAAGAGAAATGATCCAGGGCTAATGATTACAGATTAAAGAAATACCAAGGAGGCAGGAGACTTTAAGGCTGTCACAGGTAGAGTTTCCCTGAAGGCAGAACCTTAAGATGAGGATTTGGGTGTAAAAGTTTATTTGGAAGATGATTCCAGGAAGTAGGGATGACAGAATACAGAAAAGACAGGGACAGATTAAAAGCCAATGGAAGGGTATATTATCAAGTTTGCCACTGAGGGCAAGGGGCTTGATTTGGCTAGAACCTCCTAAGAAAGCATCCAGAATTATGCACCTAAGAATGAAAGCCTGGAGCATTTATTCATATGTTCAAATACCCAGGGGTTGACAGTAGCCCCTGAAGGCAATTACTTCCCTGACATTTCCAGGTTCCTCTTTGGCCCAGGCCAGGCAGGCTCCCAGCCTCAGAGAGGGTCCTGGGAAGGAAGCAGAAGCAGGTGCTACACATGGGACAAGCTGACTGGGACAAAACTGGTTACCACAGTTGCAGCTGAAATCAGAGATGAGGGGCTGTAACAATGGCCAGTGGGGGAATCAGCCACAACGATGGTATTGGTGAGAACCACATGGAAATGACAAATCTTTCAACCTAAGCTGAGTAAGGAGGAAAGGGATGCTGGAGAACATGGCTTGGGTAACTCTTCCAAGGTTTAAGCTTTCTGGCAATGCTTTTGGCCTCTTAATAAAGGGATGAATTTAGGGACTTATTAGTAGCTAAAAGTTGAGATGATAAAGAAAGCTTTTCATTCCCACAGGACAAGGGCCATGATATTAACTGTTGATATTTATCGAGTATTTATTATGTGGCAGGCACTTTGCAGCAGCATCAAATGAATTATCGCTGCAACCATATATAGTAAGAACTGTTATTGTTCCCATTTTACAAGTTAAGAAAGTGAGGTTAAGAGAGTTTTCTAAATTTTTAAGATCTATGGAATAACAACCTATTTCAAGTATGTATATCAACAACCCACACTTGCATACTTGTGTCTAAACACAGATACAGACACACACACACACACACACACACACACAAGGTAAAACCAGATATGAGGATTTCCAGAGAATATAGTTTGGTTAGCTTCCCCATCCATTTCTTCATTATGTGGATAATGAAGCACTTCTAGACTCTATGGAATGAATCTTTAAATTTTTTTTTCACATATACCAAATGATCAATATCTTTTCTACAACTATACAAGACTAGGAATGAAGAAAATAAGGACTTTTAGATATAAAGACTGGAGTAAAAACCAACAACAAAATACCACTCAGACTACAGAGCTAAAGTAAGTCAACAAAAAGCATCACAGAGGGGGAAACTAAAGCATGTAAAGATGTTTAAACTCATCACAGACCAAAATGTAAATCTGATTGCAAAATTATCTGCATCTTTAATCTGGAAGTTCATGATCATGCTGGAGGTAGGAGCCTAAATTTAATTTAAAGAGCAATTTTGGCCAATCACCCCTATTTTCTTTAACAAAAGAGCAGAGAGGGAGACAGAAATGACATCGTCTATATCCACAGGAGGCCAGAGGAAGGAAAAGCAGATGTGCTCACATCACCGACACACTTGCGTCTGGCTTGCAGAGGCTGGTTAGGCAACGCTGCCCTCCCTGGAATGGAGCTGGTTTATAATTAGTTTAGGCTGTGGAGGCCTGTATCATTAAAAAGATGACAACTGGACGCTTGCCACAATCAAGATAATGTTTCATAATCAAATTAACTTGGCTCAAGAGCTTGATTTGGAGCCTGTTTATGGTTAACCATCAAATGGCTCTGAAAGAGTACCTGGAACATAAGATATGAAAAAGACACTAGGTAAGTAGCACATGAACACAAGAAGTATGTGAAGACGTAGCCATTTGTTAGCCACAAAGCATTCATGATGGGGCAGGGGCAAGGGGACAGCGAGCACAGAAGAAAGGAATTAGAAAAATCCCTCAATCAATCCTCCAAGAACTGAATAAATTTTTCAGAAAATCATATTAAACCCACATGCTTCAAAGTGTGTATGGTCCCATACTTCAGCATAAGTATTCTATCAGATCCTGAGTTGCTCAAAAGCAGGAATCTTCAGGTCATTCGTCTTTGCTGCAGCAGAACCTCGCACATTGCCTGGAGCTGTGTGTGTACTAAGAAAACCTTGTGTCTGCAGCCTGCTGTTATAATAATTAGGAAGGGCCAACATAGAAACACAGAAAATCTTTTTGATCTACTGGGAAGTGAGAATCATACATAGATATATTGCAACCATGTACAAAAATAGGCTTTTTTTTTTTGAGGACAACTATAATGTTGATAATGTGCAAAGATGAAAACAGTAGTGTTGGATGTTGGAATTCTGGGTGTGGTGGTGTTTTTCCTAAGATTGTCTAATGTCAGAATATCATTTTTTCCATTTCAAAAGCTAACGATATCTTCATGTTGGAGGGAGGAAAAGTACCTGGTAGGCAATGAATCATTGGCATACAGGATAAGCTTCAAACTCTATAGCTTGGCACTAGAGACCCTTCGAGATCTGGTCCAGCCAAGAATGCCAGTTGCATATCCTGTCCCTCCTCCTTCCTTCTTCTCCATCACACTTAATTGCTTATCCTTTCCAAAATGTATTACAGGTCTCACTTTCTATTTTGTTTGTTCGTTCTTTCTTTTTTTCCCCCCAGTACATACCATTCTCACTACCTGGAACACCCTTCCTCCCACCCATTCTTCAAGAGCTAAATTCTATTCATTCTTCAAAAACAGCTCATATATCCCCTAAGAAGGCATCCCTAATCCTCTACACCCCACACCGGTCTCATTTGTTTGCCCCATGTCTGTTTCTATAACAACTTAGGCTTACATCTCTCAGAGAGTTTGTCACACCGTGCTCCAATCACTGGTTTACCTGTCTTTCTCCTCTACAAGCCTAGACACCACCTACAGATAATGTAAAGCTACCTGGGGCTACACAGGCCAATGGATGACCCATGGTCTTTTTTAACAAATTGTGACAGTGTGGTCACTTCATCAAGACTTTTTTGGTTACAAGTAATAAACATCCATTGAAACTACTTTGTGCACAAAAAAGGGAATTTATTTATAAGTACACAAAGATACTTCTCAAAGCCCACCGGTAGAAAGTGCAGTCACTGAGGTCTGGACCCTGGAGCCAGAGAGCTTAGAGAATCAAGGCAGCTTGTCCCTTAATCAGTCAGTCTGATTATCCCCCCTCTGTGCCCCCTTCCACCTCACAGTCATTTAACCTGCATCTCTCATCTCTCCATAGGCCCGTTGTCTTTCTCCCTCTCTCTCAGAATGACAGTTGTAGAGTGGCTGAAGGCATGAGCTCATGCTACCTGGGTTCATGCCTGGCCCTGCCACTGCCCAACAATATGATCTTGGATAAATTAATTAACCTCTCAGTGACTCAGTTTCCTCTTCTATAAAATGGGAATGAGAAGAAGACCTACCCCATAGGGCTGCTATGCAGATTACTGAATTAATCCAAGAGGTGACTTTCCATAGCTCCCAAATTCACCTACCTATCCAGTGTATCTACAAATGTCTTAGCCCCAAATCCACCTTCTGGGAAAGACAATCTGACTGGCCCATCCTGAGTCAGCTATGCATCCTTGATCCACTCAGGCATGGCCATGGAAGCCAAGTTACACACTAAAACATAATGGCCTGGGCCCACCCTTGAAGGTGAGAGGGCAGTTCGAAGCCCTCTCTAAGCTCATCGGCCATGAGCTAAGCCGATACCACAGACAGAAGCCTCCTACAGCCACCAGTCCCCTCATCTGCCCACGCAGCCACGTCTGTGGACCTGCTTTGGATTATAGCTGGGGCCCTTCACCTCACGGCCCTGCATGAGGCTCTCATTTAAAACACACAGCTGCCTATCTGTCTGCAACGGCACCTACGGGAGAGCCACACGCCGGCACTTAATAAAGCTTAATGGCGATGATGGTGACACTGACAAGAATGACGGGGGCACCACAGGCCACACCACAGGTTGCTAATGCTTCCCTGCAGTTTGCTGCTGGGCCCCGTGGCTTGAAGTTGATGTCGGCACATCCTTCTAACTCGGCTAATGTGGCTCGACTCTGGGGCCAACCCTCGTCAGCTCATAGCCAGCTGCTAGTTAGGTAGATTTATACCCCACTAAGTCAATTGTCACCCAAGGATTTCTTCCCTGAAGCCCGGGTTTAAAGAACCTAGGCACAGCGTCTGATAACCAAAAGAGGAAAAGGCCTCCAAAGACAATTAACCATTTGATTCAAAGTGTTCTGTTGCCATTCTAGAATTTCCAAGTAAATAAGATCAACCCGGGAAAACTGCATCTTTGAAATAGAAAGAAAGTCGCCACAGCCTTGGGCTCTAAACCTAGCCCATAAAGTCCCACGGGCAGCTCTGTATCAAATTTTTGCTATCCTAGTAAAATCTCCACAACAAAAAACTAGATTTGTAAACCAGTGTGTCTTCAAAGTCCCTTCACAACATGTTAGCTCATGTGGTTTTCAAAACAGCCCTGGTGGGTAGGTATGGCTGTCATCACGTTACAGAAGAAACTGAGGCTCAGAAAGCTTAAGACGGTTGCCTCAGATCATGCAAGCTGCGAGCAACGGAGCCCTAATTCAACCCAAATCAGCCAGCTCCTGGCCCGTGGTGCTTCCTCCACCACACTGGTGCCTGCTGTCACCTGCTTTCCTGACTTCAAATCAAGAATCAACCTCGCTAAGCTGTCGGTGTGGACACATTGGAGCACCAGTGTTCTGTGGCAGTGCCAAGTAAGGTAAGCCCCGTACCCATCCAGCCAGAAGAGCCCATCAGATTCATATAATGAGCTTCCATGGAAGATTCCACTGGCAGAAATGAAGCGGTATACCTTATTTCTTTCACCACCACCACCTCCACCATCACATTTATTTAACACTCCCTGGACACCAGCCACCGTGCCCAGTGTTCTACAGGCACTATGTCAGGTAACCCTCACAGTGATGAGGTGCTGTTATTAGCCCCCCATTTTACAAATTAAGAAACTGAGGCCCCCAAAGCCATTAGCCTTGCCCAAGGTCATATGGCGAGTAGCCAGATAGATATCCGAAGCAAGAACTATCTCATTCCCGACTCCAAATCACCATTTCTAGGGTTTAAAGAAATCAATTCCAGGACTAGCATCAAGATCTCAACATGACTCTCTTTCATAAAGATATTCTGCCTCTGAATTTCTAGCCCTCGGCGATAAGTAAAATACACTAGAGTAACTACCTCAAATCCTTTCTAGAAGCAGGCAGGAAAAGAACTACCTAGCCAGGATTTCGCTTAAGAATCTGAAGAGCAGGGTATGCATATAATAGACATTTCAATACATTTTGCTGTAGCATGAAGAACAATCTCACTTTCAAATGGTGAATCCCGGCTTATGTGTCTGTGGCTTTGTAATCATTCAAGTCAGGTTGTGGTACACACCACTTTAAGGAATGCTGGTACTCTGAGTGGATTCGAAGAGCAAGCACAGCCTAAAATCAGTCACCATCACTGCACACAATCACTGGAAGGCCTGGAATTCACTTTGGAAAGTTCATATAAAAAAAGGACTCAGAGAGGGGCGCCTGGGTGGCTCAGTCGTTAAGCGTCTGCCTTCGGCTCAGAGTCCTGGGATCGAGTCCTGCATCGGGCTCCCTGCTCGGCGGGAAGCCTGTTTCTCCCTCTCCCACTCCCCCTGCTTGTGTTCCTGCTCTCGCTATCTCTCTCTCTGTCAAATAAATAAAATCTTAAAAAAAAAAAAAAGGACTCAGAGAATGGCAATGTTCACTCAGGGATCCAAGACAATCTGAATATTTAACTCATCACCATCTAGGAGGTTAAAGACCTTTAATGGCTGCTTGTACAAGAAAGAACATAAATAAAAGACAATGATTGATGGCAGAGTGTAATGGTCAAGAGCACTTTGGGGACAGCCATCTCTGGGTGGGAGTCCTGACTATGTCATTTACCAGCTCCGCAGCTTTGGGCAAGTTGCCTAAACACAGTAACTGGTTTGGTTGTCCATCCATTTAAGTAAAAGCGGCACCTATTTGATGGGATTTCTATGCTCAATAAACAAAAGCTATCAAGATGATGATATTGGTGAAGACGATGATGACAGCAACAAAGATGATCATCTGTCTGCTTTTGCTCCTGGCAAAATGAGTAGATGGGAAATGGGCAAGTTCAGCACAAAAACATCATCTTCCACTTTCTCTTTCCTGCTTTTGTTTGGAAATTCTTTGCACTGTTCATCTCTGTTCAGAACCTGATCTCCTCTTGAGCGTCCCCCCTCCATAGCTTCTGTTAGCAGAGAAAGCCACATTTCTTCTCTTCCCAACTGGGTGTGGGCTGAGGAATTTGCCCTTTCTTGGCTGCCTCTGGTGCTACAAGCCCTCAAAGTGAATAATCTTGATGTAAGGTGACTCTCCTCTTTATATATTATTATTGTAACCAGTGACAGCTGGCTTGGTTTGCAAATTTTCACAAGGGCCCAAAATACAAGGCCCACTAACATTTGAAAGTGTTACTGATTGGGGCCCCTGGCTGGCTCAATCCAGAGAGCATGAGACTCTCGATCTCCGGGTTGTGAGTTTGAATCCCACATTAGGTGTGGAGATTACTTAAAGATAAATAAATAAATAAATAAAGTCTTCACAGTGTAAACACTGGAGACATTCAGTTCAGTGCCATTATTACTTAGGTGACTATGGGGGAGAGGAAAGGAAGGGAATGAGCATTCTGAAAACACCAACAGTATACCAGGCAGAGAACGGGAGCATTTGATACAGTTGTAGGTCACTGAAAGCAGAATCCAAATTTAGGTGACGTAAGTGTGAGAAAATGTATAGAATAAGTAAGGAGATACTTTCTTTTACTATCCTTATCAAAGAATATCTAAAAGTTTGTAATAGCAGGTGAGGGTGTATAAATAAGCAGCACTGAGCACATCATCCTCTCTGCTGCTACTAAGGATGGGTGTATAAATAAGCAGCACTGAGCACATCATCCTCTCTGCTGCTACTAAGGATGTAAAAGAGGAACTATATAGAAAAGCTTTGATCATAATCAAAGGGAGGGGCAAGTTCCTTGAGAACAGGATTCATCTGTGTCATAGTAACCAAGGCATCCCCAGCACCTAGAACCGAGTTGGGGAAGTACAAAGTATGCAGTCAAAGTGCTGGATGAATGCAAGAATGCATGGATGCACCCAGGATGTGACTACAATCAAAGTCCAAAGCCCCTGGTAGGTTTCACTGGTCTCCTTCCTTAGTCATCTAGAAGAATGCCTTACCTTGCTGGTCATCACCACCATTGACAATAATGAAAACATAAGTTCATAACAAAATAATATTTTAAACATACATAGCATACTAGGTCATTAAAAATAGACTAGAGAGTATTTTACATTGAGACACTAGGGAACATCATTACTTTGAAATGTCACTTTCTGCTTTAATTAGTATGCTCTAATGATAAGTATATGTCATTCTAATCTAATGAAAGTCTTGAATGCTTATGGAATCTGGGTCACAGCCCTCTCTGGGAGGTACACGGATGTACAAAGAACAAACAGAATGCATGTGTTGATGTCAACCAGCTTACTTATCTTTATTAATATAATTGCCAAAGTTTCAAGTTTTAAAATCTGAGAATAAATTTGTTCCCCACACCAAGCACTCCCAGTACAGCAATTTGATCTCCTTTCACATCTCTCAAGACAGCCTAAACTGTTTTAGGTAAGGGCCACGTGAAATTCCCAGATCCTTGGAGGTCTCGCTCAGAACAGGACCAGTTGCTCTGAGGCATATTTTTAATAAAGACAACAATAGTTCTGCTTGCTCACAGGGAAATTTATAAGGCTGTCTTTGCTTCCTTCCACCTATTAGGCAGCTTTATCCAAGGGGAATGTGCTCACTCTTCAGAGCTTCAAAGACATGGATAATGGACTTCTCCTTTTCAAAAAGAAGTCTTAGTTGTTGCTCCTTTCATTCAGCAGTCAGAATATAAAAGAACCAGAGTGATACAGACAAATACCTCTGATCTGCTTATTGTGGCAATATCAGATAAAGAAATTCTGTTGACCAGGAGAGATATTTGATTCTTTCATTTGAATGTCAATACCAAGCACCTCTCCCAGCCATTCCACCAGAACCTGGGAGAATGTGTCTCAGAGAACACAAAAGCTCTCACGTGGATGTGGCTTCAAGTTCCTTTTTACAGCTTCTGGCAAAAAAAAAAAAAAAAGGGAAGAAAGCAAAGAAAATCAAGGACTGACGTTCTCTGCTTCATGTTCTCCGGATTCTGTCAAAAATGGAGGTCATTTATAGCTTCATCAGTTGAGTGACCCACAGCGGTCTCGGGCCTTTCTCAGGATTGTAATGGCAATGGCTGTTCCCAAAAGCACTCAAGCAAGTTACCAAGCTTTTAACCAGCTCCCCGCAATAGTTTGCTGGGCTACCCAGGGCTTCATTCCGTGGCAAATCTGCAACACTATGAAAACACTAGTTCAGCCCGGCCCCACCACGGGCTCTCATTTTACTATTCAGGTTTCATGCAGATCAGCTCATTCACACAGCCGCAACGACCAATCCACCTCCTGAGCCTCAGCACCTTCATAATTGCAAAGCAATTTCTCAGGGGGGAGTGAAAGCTTTACCTGCTTTTCACAGAAATGGCTCACAGAGATATTATCTTAAAATGCTTTCTCTAAAAAAAATATTTTTTTATTTTAAACTGAGAATTACATGCTGTGCTGAAATCAGATGGTGGTGGGTTCTGATTATATCTTTTTTCCTATTTCAGTTTTACTCTTAAGTATAGAAAATACCAGGTTGCTCTCTCCTGCTCTCCTTTTGCTCCCTGATACTAAAAGTTTAATCTGCTGAGTCAAAAGCAGCATTAGTATTGAACTTTCATCTTTCATCTGCCCCTTCCCCCAATATCTAAGAACAATGTGATTATACATCATTTCCCACTATGGATGTGCTCCTGAGAACTGCATGCTAAATAAATCAAGGCAGTTGGCGTGTTTGAACAGGACTCCAATCACTGAAGTGGGAAAAAGATACCTGGGTTTCCTAACCCACTGTGATTACCTTTCCTCCTCTTTTATTTTTAATTTATTTATTTTAAGTAGGCTCCACGCCCAACATGGGGCTTGAACTCATGACCCTGAGATTAAGAGTTGCAAAGAGCCAGCCAGGCGCCCCTCCTTTCCTCCTCATTTAAATGAATGGGCTGGAGATTCTCCAGCCCATCTCTCAAATTCTTGTACTGTGCTGAAGCACAGTACCTTATGGTGTGACATTATGAAAAGCTGTGCAGCCATTAAAAATGATCCTTACAAAAATGACAATGAAAAATGAAAAATAATATTTATAACATTTGAATCTCTTTCAAATGAAAAATTATGCCACAAAGTTTCTATAAATTTAACTTTTTCTCACCAGGATTTTCTTAAAACATGCTATACCAAAAGGGGTGATCCAAATACACTGGAGTAATTGTTAACATTTAAAATTTGGCTGTTAAAAAATAATAAATTGTCTAAAAATAATATAATTAGGCTGTTGGCCTTTAAAGACCATATTTTATGCAGAAGAATAGATATCTGAGGCATAGCACACACAAAAAAAGGCAAAATATTAACTACATCCATTGATGTGAAATGTGCAGAAGAGACAAATCCACAGACAGAGGGCAGGTTTCCACTTCACATCAATGGAATCATACAGCATGTGGCATTTGTGACTGGATTCTCTCACTTAGCATGTTTTCAAGGAAAATTCATGTTGTACCGTGTATCAATACTTCATTCCTTTTTAAGACTGAATGATATTCCATTGTATGGATATACCACATTTGTTTATCCATTCATTGTAGGTAGACATTTGGATTATTTCTACTTCTTGGCTATTATGCATAATGCTGTATGAACATTAATGTACAAGGTTTTGTGTAGATATATGTTTTCAGTTCTCTTGGGTATATACAAGAATTGCAAATGACCTAGGAATAGAATTGCTGGGTCATATTATAACTCTAGTTTAACCTTTTGGGGAACTGGCAAACAGTTTTCCAAAGTGGCTGTATCATTCTACAATCACACCAGCAACATACGAAAGTTCCAATCTCTCCATATCCTCACCAAAACTTGCCATTGTCTTTTTTATGTTGGCCTGGTGCACAAAAAGTGGTATTTCATTGTCGTTTTGATTTGGTTTGATTTCCCTAATGATTAATGTAGTTGGGGATCTTTTCATGTGCTTATTAACCATTTGTATATCTTCTTTGGAAAAATGCTTCATCAGGTCCTTTGCCCATTTTTCAATTGGATTATTTGTCTTTTTAATTATTGAGTTGTGAGTTTTTTATGCATTCAAAGTCTCTTATCAAATATATGATTTTCTCTCATCTGTGGGTCATTTTATCACTCGCTTGATGGTGTCATCTGACAAAAGCTTTACTTTCAATGAAGTCAAATTATTGATTTTGTATTTTGTCATCTGTGCTTTTGGTGTTATATCTAAGGAACCTAACCCAAGGTCACAAAAATTAACTCTTATTTTATCCTAGGAGTTTTATAGTATTAGCTCGTACATTTAGGTCTGTGATGCATTTTGAGCTAATTGTTGCAAGGTAGAGGTCTAAATTCATTCTTCTGCATGTGTATATCCAGTTGTCCCGGCAATACCCGTTGAAAAGACTAATGTTTCCCCATTGAAACTCTTGTCAGAAAGCAAGTGACCACAAACATGAGGGTTTATTTCTGGACTCTTAATTCTAGTCTGTTGATTTATTCTTATGTTAGTATCACATAGTCTCAATTACTGTAGTTTTCTAGTAAGTTTTGAAGTCAGGAAATGAAGAGTCCTACAACTTGTTCTTCTTTTTCAAGAAGGCTATTCTGGGTCCCTTGCAGTTCTGTATGAATTTTAGGATCAGTTTGTTGATTTCTGCAAGAAAAAAAAACAGCTGGGATTTTGAAAGGGATTACGTTGAGGATGTGGATCATTTGGGGCAGTATTGGAATCTTAGTGATGTTAAGTTTTCTGATCCATAAACATGGGATGTCTTTCCATTTATTTATTTTTTAATACCTTTCAACAATATTTTATAATTTTTAGTGTACGAGTCTTGTACTTCTTGTGTCATGTTTATTCCTATGCACTTTTTTTGCTACTATGTAAGTGAGATTGCTTTCCTATTATCGTTTGGAGATTGTTCATTGCTAGTGTACAGAAATAAAATTGATTTTTGTATATTGATCTTGTATCTTGCCACATTGCTGAACTCGTTTATTAGTTCTAATAGTTTTTTAGTGGATTTGCCAATGCACTTTTAACTTAAACTTTTAAATTATTTTGACCCCCACCATACTTCTAAACATTAGCATATGCTACTACTATACAACAATTATCTTCAGTATTGAGCTATTAAATCTTGTCTGCTCCCAGCTCTCATGCAGCCCCTTCAATTAACCCCTCAGCCTGATGACCACTCTCCACAGGAAAGTGGAAAGAACAACATCAACAAGAAAAATTACTTCTTCCTTAATTCTTTCTATTTCTAGAGATTAGTAAAATCGTTGAGAATAATAAAATTAAACATGCTAAGCTACTAAAACTCTTCTGCCTAGCGTTATCTTGCTAAAATGAAGTCAAGCAAAACGTAACCAAAAGTGGATTTTGACATTTCATATTTTGTTGAATACTGCTAGGGTGCTGGCAATCACTGTCTCTTACATACAAATTAACAGCCTACCATCTGTCAAGTGTTGGGATAATCACAGGGTTTAGTGCACAATATGGTTATTAGAATATGACCTGACAAAAAGGAAAAGAACACAACCTAATTTGGACTATAAAATCTATGATCTCCCTTGCAAATGACAGCTTGACAAGCTATTATTCTGCATTTTGGCTTCTACAGGAAAAGCAGTTTTATGCATACGTAATTCTATTAGTTATACAGGCAACAGCCTGTGGAAGATTGCTTTAAACTATAAAATCAATTCGGTCACACAGTATTTTTTAACTAATTCTTAGGCAAATATTTGCACCACGAATAAGTGGGAATGTAATGATCTGAGCCTTCACATTTCCGAGTAAAGCGCAAATCATTTGGCAAAAATGTCTTTGTGATATTGCTGCCAGAGATTCCGAAGAATTCTTCAGGGTATATGCAAAGAAAGGGCTGTAGAAACTTATTAAAACTATTCACGTGAACATACATCAAAGTCAAAAAGTTGACAGTTTTGAAAAGTGTAATATATGAAACACTTTGGCACGGAATTTACTTCATCCCCAACAGTGACATCTGCTAATGAGCATCATTAATATTGCCTACTTTTATTTATCCTAATGCCTCATGGGTGCTATCTTTATGTACATTCCTCTGTAACACCTTTTGTTTTCATCCAGGGTGGGGGGAAAAAAACCCATACTGACAGCTGCCTCTAATAAAGATGATTCCAATAAAACTCTTCTCTTCTGGTTTCAGAGAGAATATAGAGTACCAAATTCTTTTTCAGGTTGTTTTCTGCCTCTCAAAACAGTGCATAAATGTGTAGTGTTCCTGAAGGTTATTTAAGGGTACACCCATTGTGTCGAAAACACACGCTTAAGAGAGAAATGCATTAATTAAGTCTCAAGGCAAAATGTTCTGTTGAGGTGACAAAACAAAACAGATTTTTTAGTATTAGCAATTATATTACCTGGGGAGTTTAAGTGAGATAATAACTATATAATACATTAAGCAACTCACAGTGCAAATTATGTTGCTTTGTTTTAGACCGCCCATCTTTCCCATTATTTTCACACTTGTTTCCTTTCACAGTAGGGAAAAATGATGTATTTTTCTGTCATGTTGGCTCAATATAAGGTGAGTCAGCGTGCCAAGGCTCTTCCACAAAGGATCCTGGGACCCAATTTTAATATGCTGAAAAATGAATTTTAAGAACAGTGTGTGATGAATTGTAAGGCTGCATAATACCCCAAACTTCCCAATACTAAGACCTTCATGGCTATTCTCTGAAGACTAGAAAAAATTTGATCAAAATTTGAAGAAATTTAAATATATAAAAGCATGCAAAATATTATTTACATCCATGAATTTAGAATGATTCATCCACAGCAGCAACCCTGCTTACAAGTATAATATACGATCAGGGACCAGAAAAATGTAAGCAAAAAAATAGGGAGAATCAGGGAAATTTGTCATTCACTTACAGAAAAGCCAGTTCTTTTTTTCCCCTTCAGAAAAAAAAAAAAAATTATTTAAAAAACCCCAGGTTCTTTCTAGCTATCTTTATCACTTAGCTAGTATATTTATGACAACTTTTTTTTTTAATGTGAAGGCTATCTGTCATGGATGTGACTTCATAAATGAACAAAAAGTGCCCTTTGGAAATTCTTTTCTCCCAGAAAGAATTATTCCCAAATTTGGAAGTCCAGTCAAATCCAAGCATTAAATATGTCAAAAAGAGACCGAGAAAGAGAGAAGTAAAGAGGGATGGAGGAGAGAAAAGGTGGGGTCGGGGGGGCACCCATGCCCTGTCAAAAGACAGGAAAAATATTAACCAAACTACTTATGTGATGAGACTATGAAAAATTTATTTTTTTTTTAAATTTTATTTATTTATTTGACAGAGAGAGCAAGAGCAGGAACACAAGCAGGGGGAGTGGGAGAGGGAGAAGCAGGCTTCCGCCCGAACAGGGAGCCTGATGTGGGGCTCAATCCCAGGACGCTGGGATCATGACCTGAGTAGAAGGCAGACGCTTAACAACTGAGCCACCCAAGTGCCCCGAGATTATGAATAATTTAGTGTCTTTGGACTTTTATTCATTTTTCTAAACAAACATTACTTTAATGAAAAAGCAACTTTATATGTATTTTTTCTCCTCCATGCTTTATTTAGCGAGATAATTTACATACTATAGAATATGCAAATCTCAAATGTCCAGCTCCTTGACATCTTCACATGTATAAACCCAAGGATCCTCCACCCAAAACAAGACATAAATGTATTTCCAGAAAATTCCCTAGTGATCCTTTCCAGGCAATAGCTTCCCCATCCTTCCATGTTTCTATCTTCTATTACCATTGATTCATAAGTCTGGTTCCTGAATTTTAAATAAGTGGAATCATATAGTGTGTACTCTTTTGTTTGTGGCTTCCTTTGTCAACATAATGCTTTTAAGATGCACCCATATTTTTATATATATCAGTTGTTCCCTTTTTTTCCTGAGCAGTATCCCATTGTATGACTACACCATGATTTGTTTACTTGTTCACCCACTGACAGACATTGGATTTTCCCACATTTTGGGCTATTATGAATAAGCTGCTATGAACATCCTTATGCAAGTCTTTTTTGTGGGCATATGCACTAATGTCTCTCAGATTAAATCTTACAAGGGAAATATATGACATAATTTTTAATTTTAAAGTGAGAACTCATATTTTTATGGCCATTGTATTTTAAACTAAAAGAAAATATTTAAAAGTCTGAACTTAACAGCTAAGTTCAGTTCAGTTCGACCTAAGAGAAAGGGAATACATAAAATTCAAAGCATAAATTTGTAAAAATTTTATGCTCCCAGATGCAGAGTTCAAACCAAGATAAGAGAATTGTAAACCTCACTGGGACCCTAGAAAACTGCTTACTGCTCCTCCTTCTGGATCTTCGTTGCCTCCAATGGAAAGATTTCCAAAGGCATGAAGTTTGCCATAGGATCACTATTTCATTTTTTAATTTTAACAACTAAAACGTCCCTCTAGCTGAAAGAATAACAGAGAAAGAAGTATAATCATAAAGTTAAAAGTAAACCTATCAAATAATTAAAAGGCCAATATGTCAGGGCTGAAAGGTCATCACCATTCAGGGAAAAAACGTCAGGGAACTGAGAAACCACTGAAATGGGACCAGTGGATAGACAGCATTTCCATGGCATCCAGCCCATGCTAGGGAAAAAAAGAAGGGTTTTCACTGGGGACAATGACAAGCACAATCTTATCATCATGTTGCTAAGGATCATGGGTAGGATGGCTATAAATAATTTATCCTCCAGACCAAAAAAATTTTGAGACTGAAAGGGGATGCTAAAAATAAATATTATTTATTTATTTATTTTTTTAAAAGATTTTATTTATTTATTTGTGACAGAGAGAATGAGAGAGACAGCACATGAGAGGAGAGAGGGTCAGAGGGAGAAGCAGACTCCCCACTGAGCAGGGAGCCCGATGCGGGACTCGATCCAGGGACTCCAGGATCATGATCTGAGCCGAAGGCAGTCGCTTAACCAACTGAGCCACCCAGGCGCCCCAGTATTATTTATTTTTTTAATATTTTATTTATTTATTTTAGAGACAGAGAGAGTGCAAGCAGGGGGAGAAGCAGAGGGAGAGGGAGAGAAAGAATCCCAAGCAGACTGTGTGCTGAGCATGAAGCCCCACACGAGGCTCAATCTCACAACCCTGAGATCATGACCTGAGTCAAAACCAAGAGTTGGAGGCCTAACCACATGAGCCACCCAAGCACCCCAATAATATTTAATTTTTTTAAATATTTACTTGCTCACTTACAAAATTGGGTTTTATTATACTGGTAGACATTTAAAAAAATAGTCCTATTCCAAAATGGTTTCCAAAAATAAAATTATTTTTATTTAAATATGGATGTGTGTGTGTGTGTGTGTGCGTGTGTGTGTGTGTGTTGTAGGGAAGGAAATACCCTCCTCTGCCTTCTTTGGGTGTCTGGGCCTAAGAATTAAACTTATGTAAGAGAGACTGACAGGAGGAGAAAATAAAAACTTCAGTAAATTATAAACTTTAGTGAGTTTTTGCATGTTCATGGGAGCATTCACAAGAGAATAAAGACCCAAAGAAGCGACCAGAGAGGAAGCTTTTATATCTTTTAGACAAAGAAATGCTAAATTTGTGAAGAATTGATAAGACAAAGGGGTTTGGGTTATAGGTAGTAAATGGTGAAGAAGTAACTAGGAAAATATGGTTTATGTATTAACAAGGTTTGTTTATACAGCCTTCTTGGCCCTAAATTCCCTGTAGATGATCATTAGGATCCTTCCACCCATCTTGTACAAGGCAGTACCTTTTACAGCAGAGATTGATCTACTGCTTTCAGGAGGACTAAGGAAGGTCAGAGTATCCTTCTTGCACTGGCAATTTCTTAAAAGTACCTTTAATTCAAAATAATCAATATGCCAAAGTGGCATATTTTGGGGTGAGGATCTGAACCCCTTCTATCTATATACTCAGGATAAATGCTAACCTAGACAAGATGCAGAGACAAGTGATATAAACTGGGACTCCTAAGTAAACCAGGACTCTAGTCCTAGCAAACTGGGTACTCTTATCTAGTCAAGTGTCACCTCCAACCCTCTCCAATGGACTTAAACAAGATAACTATAAACGGAACCTAAGGTGCTAAGGTCCTTTTGTGCATTCAATAAATGATTTTTGAAAGTCTTTGGCATGTTTGCTATTGCCCCAGACATGGGGGATACAATGTAAATGAGTCCAACCATCCCTGGACTCGAGGAAACTTCAATTTGCCAGAGAACAAGAGCCAAGGAACAAGTTATTACAAGTGTGCTGTAAAGAAGTAAAATGCAGAGCCCTTTGAAAGCTCTTACATGGTAGTTCTCAATGGGTTGGGCATTGTCCTCTAAGGTGATTTTTTTGAAACTGTGAGGGGCTATCACACTGATGGGGAATGTAACTAGTACTTTCTGAAGGGCTCCAGAGATGCTAGATGCTCTGTAATGGGCAGGACAAGCCCACACAATGAAAAATGGTCTCCTGTCCCTCATGACTTGCACATGTCCCACCAGACACTCATGTAGGTAAAAAAAAAGAAACAATATATGATTATCATTTTACATATTTTTTGCACATTTTTAATTTTCACTGAATTTTTCAGAATGAAACTAACATGTAAACCAAAGGAAGGTTGTACTTCTTGTTCAACACTTTACCAATTGTTCACTATTTCCAGAAAATCATATCACTGACAGCAGTGGGGCTTATGAGACTCAGTCTACCAATATAAAACACAATGGCATTAGTCTGCATTCATATCTGTCATATGCAAATGGGTAAGAGAAAAATAGGCTTAACAGCAAATAGTATTAAGTTGGCCATGACCCATGACACTCAGGGATATTCCAAAATGCATTCATTGAGAGTATTTTTAAATATTTCATTTTATTGTCATAATATATACCTTTTAAAAATTCTGTAGCACAATGATAAAAAATCAGTATTATAAAAATTACTGATTAAAATTATTTACTTACTTTGTATTTGCCTCTTGTTTCTTAGTCTTACACTGAAACTGTCCCTAGAGGTGTCCCACACAACTTCTTTATGACTTTTCATATTACTGTTTCTTTTTCCAATCCATTTGCTATTCCCTGTTGTCTACTGAAGAGTTTTTTAAGAACTAGAAACCAAATATATGCCACAAGCTGAGGAAGGATTTCAATATTAGAGGTATTCCTGTGATTCTTCAATACCACTCAGTCCCTCATCATCACACAGGGAATTATTTTGCAACTACCCTTACAAATAAGCACAACTAATTTCCAGGAAAGTCAGACTTGCTTATGGTCTCTACCTCAAAATTATGTAATTAATCTCAGCATGTTAGCCCTACTTTAACTATGATTATTTCCCTCTTTTTCTCATCATATGTCATTATTTATCCCAAGACTAGTTTTTATTCTAGTGTCCCCATACCTCTCCTCTTCCATTTCTGTACTTCTTCCACAAAATGGCTTCTAATCTTTTCTTAGATCCTATTTTATTCAGATCACGTAGATAAAGCAATTGACTGATTCACTGTCTTCAAGTGGAGCTGTGCCTTGGCATTTACACCAAAATACTTTGTTTATTCTAGCTCACTTCCTTTCTCTTTTTCCTTTACATTATTAGTTAAACCACTATACCAATTTTTAGAAGTATATGGAGGGGGGAGGTAGGTAATATTATCAATGTATTTCATTTTATGATATAAAGAGAACATAAAATATGTTTTAAAAAATGAAGGCACTCTATCTGATGAGATTAAAACAGTTGAGTCCAATTGAATTTGGAGTGGTGGTTGTTTAAGCTAAAAGTCAGAGGATAGGGAAGAGTTACCTAAATAGAGAAGGGATCGGGGGAGATAGCAAGACAGGCCAAACCCTCACAACCAGAATCCTCCTCTTACAAAAAACACCAAAAGAATAGACAGCAGATTCCTTGAGCTGGAGAAATTGCTGCTAAAAGGTGGTGAGTGAACCCATTAAGGCACAGAGTTTTGTTGATAAAAAGGCTAACTTTTCCATTTTAATAAGTTCAAGTGTTTTAAGATGTATATTAGAAGAATACTAGTTTGCACATAGTGTCATGAAACAAAGTTTCCTTTTAAAATAAATTTAGGAAAAAAATAAATAAAATTTTCTCTCTTAGTATGTATTAGTACAGGTAGGGGTGCCTGGGTGGCTCCATCAGTTAAGCGTCCAACTCTTGATTTCAGCTCAGGTCGTGATCTCAGGATCATGGAAGCAAGCCCCGCATGGGGCTCCCCACTCAGCAGGGAGTCTGCTGGAGATTCTCTCTCTCTCTCCTGTTCCCTCTGTTCCTCCCCCAACTCTCTCTCTCTCTCTCTCTCAAAAATAAATAAATAAATAAACAAATCTTTTTTTAAAAAGAATGCTTTCCACCTAAGTTTCAAAATAAAAGAAGTATTAGTACAGATAGAACAAAAATATGGTAAATATATGGCTCCTGAATGACTGAATTTGGGGATGCTCTAAGCTATAACATGGAAGCTGGGGGAGGGGAGAGGCTTTGAGATGAGATGGATAAAGGAAGCAAGGGCTAGGCCATGCAAAGTCTTGTAAGCTGCTGTAATGTTTCAGGTCTCTATCTTAGAAGCAATGGAAGGCCATCAAAGGATTTTAAACAGAAGAATGACAAGATCGTATCTGTGCTTTCATAAGATCAGTATAGCATCAGTACAGGATCGGGAATAGGTAGACCAGTTAGACAGCTGTTCCAATTGTCTAAATAAGAGACAGTGGTGACCTAAACTCAGGTGACAGCAACAGAGATGAAGGGGAATTTGAGATATAACATATATCTTGGAATCTAAGATGCCATAAACTGAAATACCACTGGCTTTTCAGAGAACATGAAGAAATATAATACTAGAGGAACGTATCAATTGTAAGATGTCATTATTCCAGAAACAATAAAATATGGAAAATCTATGCTTCTTAGAATGGAGGACATGCAATTTTTAGAGGGTAGAAAATAGGATGTGGAGACTAATCCTATGACTGATGATAATGGCCAACCAGCTGGAAAAAGTTGAAATTGTTAAATTCCCCAGTCCTCAAAATTCTAAACAAATTGACTTCACTTTTCGGCTTTTATGTCTTTAATTGACATAACAGATAATTTCAGTGATGCGTATGGAGTCTAACATTCAGAAGGTCACTGGAGAAAATGAAAGCAGAAATCCCTTCCCAGGTAAAGATATACTTGAGTAAGGAATGTTGGCTGGCCTACTGGCCTTCTAATATCAGAAGCCTAAAACTTGTAAGTTGAAATTTGCTTCCAGGAAACAATGTTCACAGCATTCTGAAAGTCAAGGCCTAGTTTTTGCTATTATTATGAAGATGATTATTTATAGCCAGTACCCATGGCCTAGGCCTCGAGGTTTGGTTACAATTTACAGTAAAAGGAGCCTAGCCTTAAATTATTGTTAACAACACTTGAAGTTAAAAAAAAAAAAAAAAAGAATTATGTAAATTCATACCTATCATCTTTTAAATTTATTGCTTAGGAAACAAGGGGGACAACATTTTGCTACTATATACATCTCCACTGATCCAAGTTTAACTTCTCAAAACAAATATATTCTTAGACTGCTCCCATCATTAGGAAATCTCAGGGGCGCCTGGGTGGCTCAGTCATTAAGCGTCTGCCTTCGGCTCAGGTCATGATCCCAGGGTCCTGGGATCAAGCCCCACATCGGGCTCCCTGCTCAGCGGGGAGTCTACTTCTCCCTCTCCCACTCCCTCTGCTTGTATTCTCTCTCTCGCTGTGTCTCTCTCTGTCAAATAAATAAATAAAATCTTTAAAAAAAAAAAAAAAAGGAAATCTCAATGATTCTATTCCTTTTGTGACTGCCTATTGATTTAAAAACTCCAAATCAAAGGGCACTTAAAAAATTAAATATGGGGGCGCCTGGGTGTCTCAGTCGGTTAAGCGTCTGCCTTAGGTTCAGGTCATGATCCCAGGGTCCTGGGATCAAGCCCGGCATCGGGGTCCCTGCTCAGCAGGGCCTGCTTCTCCCTCTCGCTCTGCTGCGCCCCCTGTTTGTGCTCTCTCTCTCTCTGTCAAATAAGTAAATAAAATCTTTTAAAAAAATTTTTTTAATTAAAAAATTAAAATAAAAAATTAAATATGGTGTGTTTTCTAGTGGGGGGTGTCACTATACTCACACATGGTGGGTCAGTCTAGCACACCTGGTTATTCATGAAAGCCATTTCTCACCTCCCCATTTACACTAAATGAACCCAACATATTACTGGAGCAACAGGTGACATTAAGAAGTATACTACAGCTGCTAGGAGCAGTATCAGGGAGGATCCCTGGATGACAGACAACATGACAAAATAGAAGGAAGAACCTTCAGAATCAGAAGGGAAGGGGATACCCCTCATACAACAATTTTAAAAATACATAAAGAGGAAATCATATTTAAAGTAAATCTTTTAAAAAAGCAGAGAAATTTTGTTGTTTTTCCCCCCTCTGCCTGCAGTAGCCTTCTGGTATTAGCACGGCAATGCATTAACTTCTCTGTAATATTCTCAACACTAACAAGATCAGAGGAAATGATTTATGCCACCGCCTCTCCTGCTACTTCTGAACGGCAACGGGTGTCCTTAGGGACATAGGATTTCTGAATTGCTTTCGGCCGTCTGATATTGCAGCTCTGCAGCCTTCCCTAGAGTGAGCCAGAAAAATCAAAATAATTACATTAATGTTGGGAATCAAAGTTTATTGACTCTCCCTTGAGGTGGAAAACCAAAAAGCTGGTTACAAAAGTTGCCAGCTTATTTAATGATACCAATGCTTCCTCCCTGGTCTTGTCAAAACAGCTTTTGAAAGCATTTTCAAATAAAGCCACCTTGGGTGTGCTCCAACTCAAGAGCTTATCTATTCTCTTTTAAATAAAAGCTAGTGCCCATCATCTCACCTTCCACATCCAGATCTCCTCAAAGGGAGGACCCGACAAGCCCTCTTCCCTGGCCAAGCCACTGCCAAAGGCAGTTCTCCAGGGCAATATCCCTGTCATCATTTCTGCTCCCCTCAGGAAGGTTCTGCCTCATTGAATATTCTTTTAAGCCAATGAGAGAATCATGTGCATGCCTCCCCAAGGTAGCAATCCGCATCTATTATAGCATTCATGGCTGCTAATGAAACTTGCAGCAGCTGGTTTCTCTCACGTTCCATCAATCCTTTGCAACACCCAAGTGTGGGGGGATGGATCTCATAAGCTCACCCATTTCATAGATGAGTCCAGAGACACAAAGACTAGGCGTCTTGCTGGTCTGTGTACCATTCACAGGACAGAGCTAGGACCCTGACAAATAACAGGCTCAAAATAAAAGATTTCTTGAATTGACAAAATTAAACTTAAGTAGATACTCAATTTTTGTTTTAATTAAAATGGAACTAAGGAAAATGTAACTCCCTTTATGCCTGGTCAACACTTATCCTTTTTTCCTCTTTTTGTTTCCATGGTTTAGTTCTTGGTTTAGGTTTTGTTTGGTTGGGTGTTTTGTTGTTGTTTTTACTTTTTTTAATGAAAATTCCCAAACACAATGAAAGACAAGTATAATGAACCTCCAAGTTCCCATCCACCCAGGACCAATGAGGATCAAGATTTTCCCACATTTGCTTCATTTATCCCCTCCTTTTTAAATTTATTAAAGTACATTTTTTAAGATTTTATTTATTTATTTGACAGAGAGAGAGAGCACAAGTAGGCAGAGAGGCCTGCACAGGGAGAGGGAGAAGCAGACTTCCCGCTGAGCAGGGAGCCCGATGTGGGGCTCGATCCAGGACCCAGGGATCATGACCTGAACCGAAGGTGGACGCTTAACCGACTGAGCCCTGCTCAGCGGGGAGCCTGCTTCTCCCTCTCCTCCTGCTCCCCCTGCTTGTGGTGTCTCGCTCTCTCTGTCAAATAAATAAATAAATAAATCTTTAAAAAAATAATAAATAAAAAATAAAATCTTTTAAAGCAAGGCCAAGACATCATGTCATTTCACCGCTAATTTCTTCAAACGTTATGCTGCACAGAAAGAAGTTAACACAGCAGGCCTGAGGTTGCTATCCTTAGAAAGGCTGGACGCAAAGTTGACTCTTCACTGGCATCTGGAAACTTGGATTTCGAGGGTTCTTGTAACCCCCAGAACTGAGCAGGACAATTCATTGTGCCTAAACTGTTTGTACAAACAGTACAGTTTATGCCAAACACCTGCTTTCCTTGTGGGAGGGCTACTGTTGGTACATATTAGGTAGAGCCACCTACATGACCAGCCCCCAATAAAAACCTTGGACGCGAAGCTCTAGTGAGCGTCCCTGTTAGACCACGTGGCACACATGTTGTCACAGCACAACCCTGAGTGACTCCACCGGGAGTCACAGAACCCTGAGCCTGGCATCCTCTGGACTTCACTGCATATGCTTTTCCCTTTGCTGAGTTTGCTTATCTTTCTGCTATAATAAATCACAGCCGGTATGACTATATACTAAGTCCTGAGTACTCCTAGCAAATCACTGAACTGGGGGTGGTCTTGGGACCCTGACCCTTTGCCTGCCAACCAACTTAAACCTCACTTCTTCACAGAAACATCGCTGACCCTGGAGAGATACCAAACGGGGGGAGAACGCTGTCTCACTTTCATAGCACCCTGAACTTCTCCTTCACAGCATTTATCAAAACTGTCCCTAAATAATGTTGAGATTAGGGGCACCTGGGTGGCTCAGTCGGTTAAGCATCCAGTTCTTGATTTCGGCTCAGGTCATTATCTCATGGGATTGAGCCCCGTGTTAGGCTCCGCACTCAGTGGGGAGTCACCTTAAGGATTCTCTCTCACCCTCTCCCTCAGCCCCTCCCCCTGCTCGCTCTCTCTCTCAAATAAATAAATATATCCTTAAAAAAATAATGGTGAGATTATTTATTTATGGTCTATCTAAGTACCACCCAAGTACCTAAGCTTCTAGAAGGCAGGAACCCTGTTTGGCTTGCCATGTATCCCTAGTAATGAGTATTGAAGGTATGAAATTTAAAAAGATCCAAGAGGATACCATACCTGCCCTCCAAGTAAAGTTTGAAAGGTACAGTTTGTATGATTTCCTCGGCATTTCACTCACTTATTCACTAAATACCACACTTATTCACTAAATACCACACTGTGTAATCCTTACCATGTCCCAGTTCAGATTAATATCTGCTTCATTATCATCATTTTATAGTTAGCAAGATCATCCCAACGTTTCATCTTCTAGGTGAGGAGGCACAAATCTGCTCCTGTCTAGGCACTAGTGACTAATACATCTATTTGCAACACATTGTAGGACCCTCTTTTCCACCTAGAATCCTCTAGAGTTTCTCATTCAAATGAAGACTCTTGAGATGATTTTTATATGTCCACTAAAGTTTGAGAACCACTGCTCTGGGCCACTGTAAAAAGCAGAAGGGCAACTAAAAGTAAGAAAACCACACAGATATGACTCCTCAGCCGAATTGTTTAAAAGATGAAATGTATGGCAGGCTAAAATATAGAAGAGATTATGCTAAGCACATCCCACTACTGAAACACCATATGACAACTGACAGAATACACATATATTCCTTTAAAGAAAAGAAGTGAGCTGCCCGTACACTGTAAGGAATACATCTAATACAGACACAGACTGTAGTGTTCATTTAACTCGTGGGCAGAAATGGATCAAGCAGACTTTTTTCATGGCGGATGAAAATAAAACGTGATGGGATACACCTGGATGGAAATTAGCAAGATTAAAAAAAACTGTTAAGTTTGAGTATTCCCATACCCGAACTCATCAGGCAAACTCACTAAGTATGTATTAATACCCAAGAGAAACTTTAGCACATATATCAATGTCAAAGTTCATCAACAAAAGGCCAATGGAAAAACACTGGTAGTTCAAGTTGTGTTACAACTGCCTATAGCAAAGGAGGAACCTTGAAGGGGCGCCTGGGTGGCTCAGTCAGTTAAGCCTTGGACTCTTGGTTTGGGCCCAGGTCATGATCTCAGGGTTGTGAGATCGAGCCGAGTGGGGCTCTGCACTGAGAGCAGAGTCTGCTTGAGATTCTTTCCCCCTCCCTCTCCCTCTGCTCCTCCCCCCACTTGCATGTGCTCACTCTTTCTCTAAAATAAATAAAATAAATCAAGTCTTTAAAAAAAAAAAAAAAGGAGGAACCTTGGGAGCATCTCCCAAAAGGGGAATTATCAGAGCCTTCTGGGGTTTGAGGGATCAAAGGAGACTGGCGTTGGCCTAGAAGCAGGGACCACTCAGAGAAAAGCAGTGGTGGTCAGAAGAGCGGGACAGTCAATTTGTTTAGTCCCTTACAGGGTCACAGAATGGCTTTGTTTATGTCTTATTCTGAGCATTGTTTATGTTCCAGTTGCTGGCAGGGCTGTGTTTTACTTTCCCTCACGTGTACCAGAAAATGTGTATAAAAACTTTCATCGTGGCACCATTCATAACCAAAGGAAAGGGAAAGGAAAAGAAAAAAAAACAAGTCAAAAGGCCATTGATGGAAGTATATGTAAAACTTAAAATTAAAAAAAAAAAGAAAAAGGAATGATGATCATGAGGTTAGTAGTTACTTCTTAGGAGGTGGAGATGCAATAAAAAAGGCATACATTTGGGCGCCTGGGTGGCTCAGTTGGTTAAGCGACTGCCTTCGGCTCAGGTCATGATCCTGGAGTCCCGGGATCGAGTCCCGCATCAGGCTCCCTGCTCGGCAGGGAGTCTGCTTCTCCCTCTGACCCTCCTCCCTCTCATACTGTCTCTCATTCTCGCTCTCAAATAAATAAAATCTTTAAAAAAAAAAAAAAGGCATACATTTGGACATGAATTATTGGTGCTGTTTCCTCTTTAGGTTTATGACTATTTGTTGTTGTGAAATAAGTAAATCAGACTGGGGTTAATGCCTGAGTCAAGGATGACATTGTACCATGAACTGAGGACTATAATTAATCTATCTCTGTGACCTGAGGTCCAAACTGTTTTCAAACAAAAAATAACAATAACTACCCTCATCTATGTTTCCTTCTCAGGTGCACATTCTCCACGTAGCATTTTTAGCCATGACACAGTAGGTGTCAATTGCATTTATACAGCAGCGACAATAAACATGACTTTTTATTAAAAGCAAATGTCACCACCAAGCAGAATCAACTACTGACTTTGTGCAACCTCTCATTAACGGAACCATCAATATGCCGAGCAAGGCACAGGATTTATTATCTATGCACATCTTTCAGAGCGCTTCCTAAAACACAGCTAATTTCCATAATTGGTAACCAAATAAAACCATCGGCAGCCAGAAGAACACCAGTCTTTTCAGGAAACTGTAAATTACACAGAAATGTCTAATTAAATGTACGGTGCTACACTCATGCGGGCATTTCATCTTTGGCTCTTTGATGAAGGCTATCCCTCCTTCTCTACGTTACAAATACGGTATCATCCCGGACATGAAGGCCGGAACACTTCACATGGCTACCCTATGCTCACTCCTTTTACTTCTTCCATACCATTAACTGTTTTAGAAATGTCTTTATAATCCATGACATTTGATTTTAAGGACATTTTTACAAAACAGCAACACCAGGTCCAAGTTCACTGCAGTAATAGGGTCTCCAAGAACCAAAGAAATGAATGCCTTTTCGCAAATAAGAACACACAAATGACCCTTATTTTTAAAAAGCTCTATAAACTATGTCAGGGAGGGGAATTACATTGCCAGACACCATAAAACAACATACAATTAAACTCTAGCAGTCCATCAGACGACCCTTCTCAGCAGTTGCGTTGAGTAGATGGCTTAAAAGAGGCAGGCTGGGGGGGGACCCAGGTGGCTCAGTCAGTTAAGCATCCAACTCTTGATCTCAGCTCAGGTCTTGATCTCAGGGTTGTGAGTTCAAGCCCCGAGTTGGGCTCCATGCCCCACGCTGGGCTCCACACCCAATGTGGAGCCTACTTTTTAAAAAAAAGAAAAAGAAGGGACACCTGGGTGGCTCAGTTGGTTAAGCATCTGCCTTCAGCTCAGGTCACGATCCCAGGGTCCTGGGATCAATTCCCGCATCGCGCTCCCTGCTCAGCAGGGAGCCTGCTTCTCCCTCTGCCTCTGCTCCTTCTCCCTGCATGTGCCCTCTCTCTCTCTTGGACAAGTAAATAAATAAAATATTTTAAAAAAGAAGAAGAAGAAGTAGGCTGGGAAAAGCCTCATGATTAGCACACTGATCCAGCATTGCTGGTAGTTTTTTTAGACCCAAGTGCGATTGCCCAATATTATTACTGCTACAGAGAGAAAAAAACATAGGTTCTTTTTAACAAATATCTGACTTCTCTCTAGCTTTGGTCCAGCCCCCAGTTGCACTTTTTTATTTACTAATATTACAAAAATAATTGTATCTCTTCTGATGCAATCTGAGGTGATGCTATTGGAGATATGTAGGGCTAATGTCTTCATGAAACATCTGATCCGTTGAGAGAAACACTAAGGAAATTAGCCTGCCTCATTGTTAAAAACAGGTGGGATATGTTAGGCTTGTGTTTGATGAGAACTATACATAAAAGACAAATTATAGAAAGTCTCCCCTCCCTTCAGAGACAAAGTCCCACCGTAGGGTGCACAACTTAGCCAGTGGTACACAAACTGCCTTTCAACCCCATCCACACCCCCAGAGGGGCACCTTCTATTTAGGGTATATAATATAGGCAACTTCAAGTGTGGTCTAGATATATCTGCCAAGTTTCTTCCTTATTCACTTGGTGTTTTCACTTCCCTTTCTCCCCTTAAAATAATCCCATCTGATAAAGGGTTCCCAAGATGCAAGGAGCATGAATGGACTTCAACAGATTCACCAACTCCCTGAAATTTGAGTGCAAAATGAGATGTCTGTGGGCACATGCCCACTTTTCTGAGAAGTTCCCAAGAACTCCAATGCCAGGTTAAAATGACTGTGTCTTGAGTTTCTGACATCAGGGAATGAAGGAAGGAATAAGATGAAGAATACAACATCTGCCATCACTCCTGCATATTTTCTTCCTAAATCACATTCAGCAGTTTATTCCAATCACCAGGCTTTTCATCCCTATAAAGCAATGTTCAGACTTTGAATGTGCTAATGACTCACCTGGAGAACTGAAGAAACCTGCACGTTCCTGGCCCCCACCCCATTCTGGCCCCGAGGTTCAGACTTCAACAGTCCAGGAGAGAGCTCAGGAATCAGAATTTTTGCAAGTGCCTCGTGTAATTCTGAGGCAGATGGTTGCAAAAATGAAGCTTTGAGAAACACGCCATGATCCACCATCAGGCAGGAATCATGCCCATGGATTCATCTACTCAAGGAAAAAAGAACAGTATTTGTTTCTTTATAAAGATAGGAATTTGGAAGTCTTAACTTCAATTATTCTGTAAGCCACAGGAAATTAGAAAACCCGTTTGTTTGTTTGTTTGTTTTTAGCAATCACTATTACTTGACAGTTCCTGCAGCATGTTAAGATGACTGTTACTGGGGCGCCTGGGTGGCTCAGTTGGTTAAGCGACTGCCTTCGGCTCAGGTCATGATCCTGGAGTCCCTGGATCGAGTCCCGCATCGGGCTCCCTGCTCGGCAGGGGGTCTGCTTCTCCCTCTGACCCTCCCCACTCTCATGTGCTCTCTCTCATTCTCTCTCTCAAATAAATAAATAAAATCTTTAAAAAAAAAAAAAAGATGACTGTTACTGATGGCTCGTATTACCTTTTCCTATGCAGTAAAACACAGGAGCATATCCTGGAAGAGATGAGTATATTCTAAAACAATCCAGGAAAGAAAGTTAATGGCAGTCATGTCGGGTCATTATTTGTGTAGACTGACTGCCATGAGGAACAGTGAAACACCTTTTGAAAAGTTACATTGTGGCTTTAAACTGGGTTAACTCAGTGTGTGTAGCCATGAAACAAGTGAATATAGAGATGTAAAGGATAGGACACTTTTCTATATTCTTTTGCCTTTTATTTTTCCTATGGTCTTTAATGCTTTTCTCTTTGGAATGGATGAAGTTATAAAGTTGCCTTACATAAAAGCTTTGCTTGAAAGATTGGCAATCGTGCACTTTGCTACTGAATTGTCCAGTCTATTCAATCTAAAAAAAGGCTCTTCTCTTTTGTTCAGCCAGGATTATCTCCTTTGCAGAGCATAACAGAAATATCTGGGTATAAAATTGAGAAATTGTTCATAAATATTATGAAAGGCTTTTTGAGCTGTTTACTATTAGAGGTCTGATTTAGCAAACAGTAAGAACGCTTCTCTGGGTTAGGAACTTTTTACTTTTTTCTTTTAACTAAATCACCATAGTTCAAAAAAATGATACACATTTCACAGCACTTTCACCCATGATTACAGCAGAAGGAAACAAATTGCTAATTTTAAGAGACAGTTTTAATAGCTCTTACTACATTTGGAAAAGAAAAAAATATATAGCAGCAGTGCTATCTCCGGTAGGTAACTTACCTTGTCATTTTTTTATTTAAAGTCTTTGTGCTGAACCAGCCAATGAAATGCATTGTTTTCTAGCAGAAACAAAACTAGAGACAGCATGCATTACTGAGCAGTAAGATATATTAATACTAATTCAAAAGAAAAAAAAACCTCTCTAGCTAGAGGTTAATAACACAACTCGATCAAAATCAATGACATTTTTTATCAAACATTTATAAAATTGCAGTTTTGAACTCTGACCTGCTACAAATTGAATTAAAAGGTGCTGTTCTAATTCTGTCTCCTGGTACACTAAGGCATTGATATAGAAAACAGGGAGCCTGCACTGAACACACTCAGTTTACAATTTTAAAGGGAGCATGATTCCTTTATTCTCTTAAACAACAAGGAAGTTCTTAACATGTGGCTCCTGAGTGTGGTTGCCAATTAAGGAATTGTAGTACCTGCCATGCTGGTTTAACATTTCAACAAAGTAAATCATCAATTTCAACTCACCAGCACCAGTCATCCTGTCAATTGACCAAATGATTATCCTTCTCCTTTTAAGAGTCCACCTGCCCCAACTAAAGGAAATTCTTTGTTACAAACACTTTGAAGCCTGTGCCAGACCTCAACTTGGCAAAACTAGTTTGGTTTTCAGGTTCACTGGAAAGGTGTCTCCCTTTGTTCTTAGAGGGGCTCCTGAATGAAGGTCAAATTCTACTGTCTTTTTCTGATTGCCTCTCTCAAAGATTTTTTTTCTTGCTTTCTGCCATGAGAAGGAAGAAACTGTGCACAGGACATCTGTTAGACTTGTGTTTCAAGGAATTTAGCAAGGAGTGACCAGCTGGACAATTTAC
>NC_138369.1:24334555-24373917 GCF_054177405.1 Leptonychotes weddellii
TCATGACCTGAGCTGAAGGCAGACGCTTAACGACTGAGCCACCCAGGCGCCCCTCATTGGAGCTTTAATTGACCCCATCCCCACCCCCTAGAAACCACTTTTGCCTCCATTTGTACGTTAGTTTCAGTATTCCAGATCTATAAATGTGTTCTTTCGATTCTCTCTAGACTTGTTATGAAGATCTGACTGGTTTTCTCATCATGAGTTGAGTATAATCTGTAATACATAATCATTTTACAACACTATGAAAGTCATAAATTTGCCTTTTTTTGGAGAACTATCTATCCTTTAATACACACATAAATCTTAGACTAGGGATCTCCAATTAGAGTCCCATGCTGTTGGACTCTACCATGCTCCTTCTCACATGCCTGTACTCACTCTATACATGCCATTTCTTGCCTGGAATGTTCTTCCCTGCTCCCCGCTCCAGCTTCTGGACCTGCTTAATTCCTAATCTTCCTTCAGATTTTGGCTCAATCATTATTTCCATAAACAAGCTTCCCTTGACCATCCCTCCTCTCCACAGACGGGCTCAAATCTCCCTGTTACATGCTCTCATTGCACCACGTACCTCTCCTTTGTTGCACTTACCACCGTGGACACTTAACAATCTGATTTTTTTTTTTTTTGAAAGATTTATGTATTTATTTGAGAGAGAGAGCATGCACGCAAATGGGAGTAGGGGCAGAGGGAGAGAGAGGGGGTGAGTCTCAAGCAGACTCCACACTCAGCGCAGAGCCCGATGCAACCAAGATCCTGACCTGAGCCCAAATCAAGAGTTGGACACTTAACGACTGAGACACCCAGGCGCCCCTAGATCTGATTTTTCTGACTAATATCTGTTTTCTTACTAAAATAAATGTTCTTGGTGGCAGGAATCATATCTGGTTTTGTGCACCACTGTACCCCCAGCTCTAGCCAGATACCTGGCACACAGAGGGCTCAAATGTAGGCAGCATTAACATTTGCTGCATGTATCAATGAAGCAATAGATACAGGGATTGGTGAATGCACAGAGCTATAAAGACTCCTGTTACAAATCAGAAGAGTTTGAGAACAAAGTGGACCCAAAAAAAGGAAAAGGAAAGCCTATACTCTGATGCAAGTGCCAATGATTTTGGAAGATCATGGAGATCACCTGTTAGAGGTTCCAATGGTACTCCTTCAGACTTTATAAGGGACCTAGATCAATATAGAGTCTTTCTGAAATTCCTCTCCCCTCCTCTGAAGGATTCTAAAATCCAAGAGAGGCTGGGTTTCCCTGGGCATTCCAAACCAGAACAAAGGCAAAGCATAAAAAGTAAACAGCTTGGGTCCTTTATGGAACAAAAACAGCATGGTATAGAGGAATGGTTCTCAAAGTGTGGTCCCTAAGCTGGCAGTATCCGTGGGAAATTCTAAGGCCTCACCTCAAATCTTCTAAATCAGAAATTCTGGAAGAGAAGCTGGCCATCTGGGTATTAATAAGCCCTACAGTTGAATCTGATGCTGGTCAAAGTTAGAGAACTGCTAGCACAGAAAGAATATGAGCCTCAAAGTCACCAGACCCTACTATCCCATAATTGTGAGGCCCAGGACAAGATACTCAAACTCTCCAAGCCTGAATTTACTTATCAAGATAATAATAACAAAACATATCTCATAAGACTGTTATGAGAAGCAAAGTGACTGACAAAATATGGATACAAATCATAACTGCTATGCATTTCTCATCAATTCCATCCTCATCACCACCATGTCTAAGGCCTGGAAGCCCAGAGTAAGAAAAGACTGAGTAGTCCTTTTTGCCTGGTACAATCAACAAAACTTGCACAGGATTCTTAGGGATGGGGTAGGAGAGATTCAAAATTGTGTGCCATTGCTGCCTTCTAGCTGATACCACCATTTTTGTCAGTGATTTATAATAAAATTAAATTTATTTATAATAAAATATGATGTCCTTAAAGATAAAATAAAATACAATAAAATGCTAAATATAAAACAAAATAACTTAGCTGGATGCAGCCCTTAAGAGGTTACACAACCATTTGGCATGCTAGTCGATCCTCACAGGAAACCTGAGAGCTGTTCTTTCATTCAGACAAGTTAGTGGACTTGCCCAAGGTCACACTGCTGGTCCTTCCAAGTCATCTGCGGATCCAGAACTTGAACCCAGGTATTGTGATTCCAAATTCAGTGATATTTTTTCCTCTCCTTCTTACTGCCTATGCTTCTATTTTTGCTTATATTACTTTTCCAAGGAAACAGACACTCACCAGACACATTGTAGAATAAAATAAGCCTGACATTCTTTAGAGCATTTCTTGGACCCTGACATATGGTTCTTCTGGTTGTCTTTACTTATAAACTTCACATTTAAAGGAGCAGTTCATATTTTTTAACTCCTTACTAGCAATAATTGGCCCCTTCGGATGTACGTTATTTTTAATACAGACAATTATTTCATGCTGAACTTGAAACCACTGACACCAGCCTTTTGAAAACCCAATTTTCCATATGTTCCCTTGTAATACAGAAAGCTATGGAGCATCTTCTCTGCTGCCGAAATACGGTCACTTTCACAAATGTGACCCATTCATTCTGGCAGTGAGTGTTCACAGAACACTTCCTCCTTGTCTAGCACTGTGTGAAGAGGCACTGGGCACACAGTGATGAACAGGGCAGGTGTGCTGCTTGTCATCCTGAAAGAGTCAGGGAATCAAGCAATAAGCCAACAGATAAGGAAAAGAGCCTCTGACTATAGTTACTGCCACTGAGGAGGAGCAACAGGTAAAGTAAGGAAGTGGCCTGGAGAAGCCCAGGGCCGCAACTCCAGACAGGGTGATCAGGGAAAGACTCTCATCAGAACAAACACTTGACACTAAAGCTTATCTTGACACAAAATAATCCAACATGAAAATCCAGTACTCAGAAATACGAGGCAGCAGATTCAGTGAGTTAGGAGTGGATTATCTGCTTTTACATGAGGATTCAACCCAGGGTTTTTCTTCAGCAGACTCTCCTAATATAAATATATTTTATATTCCTACCCCTATTAAATATAGTTTACTTTACATTTAATATAAATAGAAAAACTGGATGCTCTTTACAAAAATTCAGTTCACAATAAAATGAAACGGCGACTGCCAAAAACTTGTATATAGAGAAACCAAAAAAAAAAATCATAATAGCAAGGTCAAGAGGTAGAAAGAAACAGAGGGGAGAAATAAAACTGTTATTCAATGCTTTTTAAGGTCCAAGTTGTGGAGCCACATCTTTTGACATAATTTGTTTATTCCATGAAACGATTCTGAGTTTAGGCAACATCACATTTTACAAAGAAACCCAACTTCAGTGGATGAGCTTATTTGCCCAAAGGTCTCTCAGCGGGGAAGCAACAGAACAGAAAATCTGCTAAAGCATAACAGAAACATAAAAATCTGATCTTTATGTAGCGACTATATCCCACCCACTCTGCAAAGCGAGGGGTCAGCAAACTACGGCTCAAGAGCCAAATCTGAGCAGTCGCCTCTTTGTAAGGCTGCACACTAAGACTGATACTTACATTTTGAATCGGTTGAAAAAACGCAAAAGAAGAAGAATAGTTCATGACAAGTGAAAGTTACACAAAAGTCAAATTTCAGTGCCCTAAATAAAATTTCACTGGGACACAGCCACACCACCACCGTCTATGCTGCTTTCACACTACAAGGTGGAAAGAATCCACAGGGTCCCAAAGCCTGTAATACTTACTATCTGGCCCTTCATTGAAAAGGGTTGCAAACTTGCAAGGCCGAGAAGATAACTTACAGATATAAAAGTAACACACACCCTTGGAAATGCTGTTTCAAATACGAGCGACAAAAATGTAGGCAAAGAAGGGCCAGAAAATGCCTCTGAAAGAATTCTAACCTAATGGCAATCGCCCAAGGCGCTGCTGTCCCAATTTCACCTGGAGGTTTCATTTTACTGGCACTCTCTCCAAGTGAGTAAGTCAGAAGTCAGTCTCCTAACAGGGATTTAGCGCGTTTCAACCAGAGCGACAGAAGCCTTCCAGCTTGCATTCTCAGAAAGGAAGCAACACAATGTCTCCACTCTGCATTAGTTGGCTCAACTTCTGTCTTAGACAATACCAGTTTAGTTCCAGGAATGGTTTCAAACTGTTTTTGTTGATTTCCAACTATACTGTCGCCTCTAAATATTTTCTGGTTCAAGTGAGTATGCTCAATTATGAAAATGAATTTTTTTTTTTAAGATTTTATTTATTTATTTGAGAGAGAGAGAATGAGAGACAGAGAGCAGGAGAGGGAGGAGGGTCAGAGGGAGAAGCAGACTCCCCGCTGAGCAGGGAGCCCGATGTGGGACTCGATCCCGGGACTCCAGGATCATGACCTGAGCCGAAGGCAGTCGCTCAACCAACTGAGCCACATAGGTGCCCCTTCTTTTCTTTTTTCTTAGATTGTATTTATTTATTAGAGAGAGAGAGTGAGAGAGAGAGCGCAAGAGGGGGTAGGGTCAGAGGGAGAAGCAGACCCCCTGCCGAGCACGGAGCCCGATGCGGGACTCGATCCCGGGACTCCAGGATCATGACCTGAGCCAAAGGCAGTCGCTCAACCAACTGAGCCACCCAGGCGCCCAAATGAATTCTTATAAACAGTCCAATCTGGATGGATAGTCAATTCACACCATGACGTTCAATTTTCCCAGTACAGGGGAAAATGCATTTTTTCTTTTCAATCTTCAGGCTACAAGGTTAAAGGCCAGAAGCTGTGTGCTATAAAATGTCTCCCGTTTCTCCAACATTTTGTGGCAACATATAATGTGTCGGTTTCTATACCTTCTTTGTCATTTATATGTATGGACATTCTCAAATTTGGGGTCATTTTGTGCTTTTCAAAGGTAAACTGCAAGTTAATAGGGCATATACCTTAAAGTCAAAGATGGCCTTCACCTTGTGGGGAAACAGGGTTGCATCTCAGTGGAAAACCATACATCATCTACAGCACACCCTTCGGAGCAGGCCCATTATAGCCCTGTTCACGGTCTTTGAGCTATTTTGCACTACCTAATTGTAGGTAACGAATAGAGAGTATAAAGTCCATCCTGACAGGTAGTGATTTTAATTGACTTCCTCCCACACAGGAAAAAGGTTTTGTCTCAATTTGCAACTCATCTCAACATCTGTTTACTCTCTATAAATTTGTGCTATTTTGACTTTTTCTTCAAGCCAATTCTAATATCTGCCTGGCTCCCTCATATCACACAAGTAAAACAAAATCTTTATACCTATAGGACCTTTTTATATCTATAGAAGACTCATGATTTTACCTTTTTCTGAAAATTATCTTTTATCAACCTAAAAGACTGATAAGAATCTAGAATGTATTTTTTTAAAACTTTGAATTTTGAGAGATAATACACCTTTAATGTGAATTTAGTTGTGATATTAAATTAGTTTAAACCATACAGAAAAATGGAATGTGACGGGAAATACACTTTCTTGTCTCCTTTTAATGCCGTTAAATGACATCACAAAAGTTGTAAAAGAAAAAATGTACAGAGGGGCAAGAAAAAGGTGTTAAAGAACAAATTATTCAGACGCTTGTTAAAATGATAGGGGAGACTTTTTTCAGGACTTTTTTTCAGAGAAATCAGTTTCAACTCTGAATACAGCAAAGACAGGTGGAGGTTTATGGCCAAGGAGCAGAGTGAGGGGGTCAGTGGATGGAAAATACTGAAAGGAGACATCAAAGGCAGGGGATTCTTGCTGAACTGGCTTAATAGGATTCATGGTAAAAGCAGGCCAAGGGCTCAGACATCAGGGATGGGAGATGAAGAGCCCCATCAGACAGCTAGGGTGATCAGATATAACTTAGCAGGATTCTTGATACAAAGGCCTGGCCCGGCCAAAGACAGGATGAGGGTCAAGGTCGAGGCCTAGTAGAGAACAAGGCTCAGAGAAGCCAAGCCTAACTACAGTTTGGTCAAGGAGAGAGTCACTGTCATAGCTACTAGCAAATGTATAAGAGGACAAACAAATTAAACAATTTTTTAGAGTCTAGTGAAAGAGATAAATAAGGCACCTAACATGGTCAAACTACCTTGGTTTTAATTTCCAATTAAATTTTATTCCCAGAAGGATCCATATGTAAATAACCACTTGGTAGAAAAATATAAAATGGTAAATTAAATGTTGTTTCAACTGCTACTATCTTACAGAGTAAAAGAGTGATTTGACTCCTGAAACCAATATTGACTGTATGTTAACTAACAAAAATTTTAAAAAAAGAATAATTTAACGATATGTCAACTAAAGGGTATCATGTACCTCAAGTGTATCAAGGATTTGATAAAATATACTGAAACAGAAACTAAGCATATACCTAAGCATCACCCTACTTTCATATAAGCAAAAGATACCACTATTTACCTCCAAACTCACCACCTTCAGCCTGTAGAATAGGAGGAAGATAGCTCTTTGGGAAATCTGAACACCACCACCCACTACATTAAAACAGAATGGCAACACCACCTTGCCTGCGCCCGCCCCGAGCCAGCAGTTCTCCACTCACCCCGCACCCAGTGAGATGCACTGCGCACCGACGCTGACCAAGGGGACACAGGCAGAGCGATGGTGCCCAGGCTCAGACTGGCACTGCTCCTACCCACGCAGATTTATTCAAATCAAACAGCTGCTGTAACACCTTCAAGTAACTCCTCCTCTCAGAGTACTTGAACTGCCCTTAATCTAATACCACCATCACACCAACTGGCGGTGCTCTGCAGTCATCAGCCAGTCTCTTCGCAATCTCCTTCTCCCTTCTGTATATCTACTGCTCAAAGACTCAGGCCAAGAAACATCTATACTTCCACATCTTCTAAACCCAATCCAAATGGCGTCTAGACATCCAGTGTGGCAAGGAAAAAACAGGTCTTCACTGAATCTGCTAATTCCACACCTTATTTTGTTGACACAGAAAATGTTGAGGATCCCAAATTTGATTGGTTTGAAGAACATGTGAAGGGTTTGACTAGAGGATGAATGTCTATTAAACTTACTTGAGTTTCATGTACAAGATGAAGAGATAGCATCCAAGACTGGTTAAGAGATAATTTCTTTAAATGTGGCTTAAGAAGTATGGACATGTAAAACTCTACCTTGAAAATGAGAATAGATTTTATCTTACCTAGATATAAAAGACGGGATGTGAACAGATTCAGCTTTCATTTTGTTCATTAAATCTTTAAGGCCATAAAACAGTTAGTACAAAAAAAAAAAAAAAAAAAAAACAGAATGGCAACAAGTCTTGTTTCTCAAAGTGTAGTCGGCTTCCCTCAACGTGGACCTGTAACCTGGGCATCACCTGGGAGCTCGTTAGGAATGCACAGTCTCAGGCCTCACCTGCTGAATGAGAATCTGCACTGTAACAAGATCGCCAGATCATTTTTATGCACATTAAAGTTGGAGAGACCCTGCTCCAGAACGGTGGGATAATATAACTACCCCTGGAATTATTGTTAGCACATTCCTTCAATTATCCCTTTTTTATATAACCAGAGTGATTTCTTCTGAAACAGAGTCAGAAGGAGAGAAAGTTTTTATTGTGCCCCCAGTGGCCTTTATTTATTACCTAGAGGTGGGCCTAAAGGTTCATGTTGATTACTTGGTCTTGTGAGTAAAATCAAAGTCAGGGGCGAAAGGAAGAGGGTACAAAAACAGGAAGATTGTGGACCCACAGGCTTTTGTCTTTAGAAGACAAAATCATCTCAATTATACATTCAGTGTATGTACTCGATACATTAACGGATAAACCAACACATTATGACACAACTATATAAGAGAACATAATGAAGGCATTAAAAGGAACAAGGTCGTTCTTCACGTATCAATATGCAATGATCTAAGATATGCAATATGCTAAAATAAACTTAGCTTTAAAAATGCAAGGGAATGGTATGTCAACTACACTTCAATAAATAAATAAATAAATAAAATTGATTTTTTTTTTTTAATGCAAGGGAAAAATAATGCAACGGCAGCACAGTATATATAATGAGCTATCTTCATTTGAGTAAAAATACCTAAGTGTGGATTTGCAGAGAACACCTCTGGAAAGACACATACGAAAGGCACAATATTTGCCTCCTGGAGGGGAGCTGAGGCATGAGGGACACAAGGAGAGGGAGGCTGACCTTCCACTGTGCACACTTTTTGACTTGTGTGACTATATTATCCTATTTAAATGACTTTTTTTTAATTCTGAGCATTGAAGAATACCTTAAAAGGGATAGAGTCCAGTTCCCAAGGTAACAGAGGAATCCCTTCTTCATTTTCCCTGATAGATGGTCAACTGACGGTGTCCAAACACTTTCTGTGACAGTTTCAGGACTGAGATGTCAAGTGTCTAAAAATCATTCTGACATGGAGCTCAAGTCCGTGTTCCTAGAATGCTGCCCACCACCACCCCACCTCCCAACCCCTAACCCCTCTCCACCTTCATGGATGCTAGTGTTCTCTGCAAAACAAACTAAGCCCCTTCCTCTCCCAGCCTTTGTAACATTTGCAGGAGGCTTATGTGGCTTTCCTTAGTCGGGGCTCACAAACAAAAGCTGGCAGGGCAGGCGAGTAATGTAAATGAGTAAGGCAGGCCTAGCCAAGACAGGCAGTGCACCCCTCCACCCACAGACAAGGACAGGACAGGGAGTGGGGAGCGCCGTGGGCCAGGAGACTGAGAGAGGCAGCAAGTATTCTTTCCCAAGGAAAGACTGCCATAGAAGAAAGAGGGCCAGATGTCGCCGTATCTTCCAAGGGAATTTGGAAACCGACAGATTTATTTTAAATACCTCAATTTTTAAAAATGTTGGCAACTACACGAATTTTTTTTAAACATTGTACAGACCAAACAAAATACATGTGCAGCTGGATTGGCCTGGGGTCGCTGGTTTACACTGTGTTCTGTCATCTTCCCTCCAGGTACCATAAGGATTTGTCTTTTTGTTACATTCTGGTTAAATTTGCTAGAAAGAAAAACAAAAATATCCCTCTTCAAAAACTTAATCAGTTATATTTTGACTTGATTTGACAAGTTACTAATCCACCTATTATTAGGTGTATATCCACCTAGTTAATTTATTTGCCAGTGATTGTGCTTCCTACGGACTAAACACAACCTCAGTGTGTGTGTGTGTGTGTGTGTGTGTGTTGTTTCTAAAGACCTCTGATATTTATTATTATTACAATGTCTTTGGTGGCAGGAACAGCAAGATAACTCAGATGGACAGTATTTCACAGTTCAATATATGTGTACATAGCCCATTATACCACTGGGGTTTATTTGCAAAACATAGCTCTCATTTTCCAACAAGCTTTCAGTAGAAGAAAGTTTCATAGAAAAAAAAAAATACAAATTTCCTACCACTCTACCCTCTGAGAACCTAGAGAGACTATTACGCTATAAAAAAGGAAATTGAGGGATAAATTTAACACTTAAAAGTGACTCTTTTAGCAGGAGGTTTGGGCACCCAGCCAGGTTAAGGAGAAGGAGCTTTATACACACATCTTAACAGCAGCCTAATCTCTGATCTTCACTACTCCTCACTTAAATCCTGACACCTGCTGAGGCATCACAGCCAGCGTGTCTCTTCTAACTTGTCATCTGTTTGTTGTCACCCTGTGCCTTCGTAGTGCTCTGGACTCTGTGAAACCACTTTATTGAAACAAACAGCAATGGGAAAAGAACCCTTCTGGTGGAATCATGACCTGCACTAATTGAGAACTTATGGGGCGACCCCACGACACTCGCATGAGGCTGATGGGGTTGGGGGAGGTCCCACTCTAAAGGCTGGATGCAGAAGGTGGCCAAAGGGAAGTGCAGTTGCTAGAGAAACACCACCATGCATCCTCCCCCTGATACACAGACGCAGTTTTTGCATCTATATTTTTGCTTTCGACTCTGCTTTAGGTAACCTAAAAACAGACTAGGAAACTCAAGGTCTCGTGGTACACACAAGATATGCTTACATGGATTATGGTCTAACTCTAAAGTAAATACAACAACTGACAACACTTTCAGAGTCTCAAAACCAAGAACCACCATGATAAAACAATTTTTATGGCAATTCTGAAAAAGGAAACATTTAATTATAGATATGATGTATGTAAATAAATGTAATCATTTTAAATTTCTAAATAAATAGGCATGTCATTTAATATAAAGCATCAGGAAAGGATTTCAAAACCTGTAGGATCCGTCAATATGGGGGAACAGGAGCTACACAGAGTCTGCACTAGGAAGAAAAACCTCAGGATTCCATCTTTATAGATTAATTGTTGGTTAACTTCCAAAGGAAAACACTTTATTTGGCAGTTATTTTCTGTAGGAAGTGAATTTTTCACATGCTATGGCCATGCCAAACTTTGTTTTCAGTTGTTAAGACACTGGAGTATCTTTGAATCTCTTCCACTCATTAATCCCAGGAGATTATTTGCACACATTCCCAGGGCAGTCTGGTATTTTAGACATCTTGAAAATGTTTTATCTATAGAAATTAAACGGGCAATTAAGATGTCACCATACAATTCTATGTGCCTTCTTGCAATGGGATGCTTGACAGGGTCTCATGATCTAAACTGGCCTATTGATGAGTCTAGAGCAGTAGAGGTAGGAGATAGGAAGCAGGGTCCCAGTCCTGGTGGAATGCACTGCATGATCTTGTGGAAACCACACAAAAGCACATCTTCCTACACTTATATTTTCTCATCTGTTACAGGGAGAGGAGACCTGGATCCTAATGCAGCTGCTGTGCAATCACAAGAAAGAATGAGAAAACAATAAAGAACAATACAAAGATACATAGTGTTAATGTGGGAGGAAGATGAAAGAAAAACAAGGTAGTGAGTGATGCATAAAAACCTTGTAGTCTGTTACACAAAGCACATTTAAAAAAAAAAAAGCAAACAAAAATAATTAAAAGTAGTTCAAGCAATTTGAAAGTATATTCTCTCTTAAAGAAACATCAGTGAGTAAAATACATTCCTAAGCCACCATAAACTTTCCTAACACCTCTCTCTGTCCATCTCTGCCACTCTCGCTCTTGCAGCCAGACAACAGCTTGACTGCTCCATCAAAGGCACCAAACAGCTCTGGAAAAATCTTTCATTAAATAATGAGCACCAGCCAGGTACTAGCGACTCAGCTTGATCTTCCGACTTAGGTAACTAATCTGAGTTCCCAAATTAGTGGGATTTTTGATGTCTCCTGGGACTGCAAAGATAAAGCAGTAGCCAAGGTCCCTTTTCATCTTTGTATAAGCCAATTATAGTTGACAAATACTAGTATCGCAGAGTGTTTAACAAAGTGACTGGTGACAAATGTTCAGGTAAGTGACAAATGTACGAACTGGAAATGGTGACTTGGGTTTTAGGTTTCTGAAGGTCCCGAAGCATTCAGGCCAAGGACTGAAACTCCCACCTGAACAGCTATCTTCAGAGGGTGAGGATTTGAGGCCACTAGTGTGACAAAGTCAAGAGTATAAGCTTGGACTCGTCAAATAACAGATCAGCGATTCATGCCCCACTGATGGTAGGCCAGTTCTGCAATGATCTTAGTCCAAAGATAGCATAAGGATTTACACAGATGTCAAGGCTAGATGTCACTCTGCTGCCAGGGAGCTTACCGTGTGAGTCATACAAAGAAGTCAACACCTCAGGAAACATCTTTCTAGAAAACATCAATTCCTCCTCTTTTTATTAATATATTTTCTAATGAATTTTTTCCCTGCAACAACTTCTTCTCAAAGGCTACATATCCTGAAATTACTCTACCTTTTGAGAACTACCTTTAAAGCTTTACACTTTATAAACTTTTTCTTCTCCAGTTCACTTAAGAATCTGTTATATCTGCCTTGAGGTTGACTTGATTTCAATTGATTCCAACTGAAGTCTTTCTCAGCTTTCTAGATATTATCTACCCAGGTATAGTCTCATGGACTCAGTAGCATGTACAAATAGGCAGAAAAGGAATAACAGGATGCTGATGCACCTTAATCTTCAGGGCTTCTGCTGCATGGGCCCCTTGGGTGCTGGGAGTTGCTGGGAGTCAGTGGTCTAAGTGGGAGGAGACATCAAGAAGCATTCCTATTAAGCTTTTCTGGGAGAGAGATCGTGAAAGAAAGGGAACCAAATCTTTGAACTGAAATGTTGAAATAAAGACTTACTTTGTATCTAATTTTGTATTCATAATTTTTTATTCTTTTTCTTTTTTTTTCTTTTTGTATTGGGGGGTGGATGGGGCAGAGGGAGAGAGAGAATCTTTAGCAGGCTCCATGCCCAGCGTGGAGCCTGATGTGGGGCTCAATCTCACGACCCTGAGACCATGACCTGAGCCAAAATCCAGAGTCAGACGCTTAACTGACTGAGCCACCCAGGCGCCCCTATTCTTTTTCTTAAAGAGGATCACCCTCACCCCAAATAGTATAAGCTTCTGACCTCACAAAACCTGAGACTGCCCTGATACAGAAGAGGACGTATCAAAGTACTTCTCTAGCTTGTATTCTCCATTGCTCAAGTATTCAATCTATGAGAAAACTCTGGGTCTTTAAAAATAAAAAAATAAAGGCAAGGGGAATAGTGAGAAGTGATTTTAAATGTACACCTTTAAGATAGCTGATTTTCATTGCTGTATTTTCCAACACCAAAGTATAAAGTAAAATAAAACCTATAGAACTTTTTGGCTCTTTGATATTTCTTCCCCATAATCTAAAACTTTTAAATGGATGGGACATCTGGATTCTGAAAAGGACTGTATTATTACTCTTCCCCACAACATCAGGCCTAAGTGGATTTTTTTAATATTTAGACTAGTGAACATAAAAAGCAAACATTTCTCACACGACTGATAAGTTTGCCTTTAACAAAACAATCCTGACCAAAAATTATTAGGAACCAGATCAGCAGCCCCACCGGACTCTGAAGCAATGTAATTAGGTAGTCCAACACTACATTTTGTCAGAAAACTCTGACAACCTAATAACCAGACTGTCATCAGATAGACGTTGAAAAATGATACTGTGTTTGTTCCAGCATTAAAAATACCACTGCTTCCTGGCATTTTTTGTTCTGTACAAAAATTTTTAAAAACTATGAGGGATGCATCCTGTTAGTCTAGATTGTGTTTAAATGGGTCTGTTCCACTTGATGGATGGTGTAGGGAGATTATATATATATATCTATATATATAAATATATAGATATTTATATATATTATATAAATATATCTATATATATAAGAATATATATAGATATATTTTTTTTTAAGTTTAAGAACGAATTATTCTGAGGATCACCTGCCTGATTTGAATCATTAAAACATTATGTGTTAAAAGGAAAAATACAGAAGGGAATGCTTATAGTAATACTAACTGGCAATTAGTGAGCATTTAGGTTGTGCCAGGCACCGTGTTCACTTCTCTGTGCACTTGGACTCCTCCCAATAACCATCGGCGAGAGGTCCTACTTGTTACTTTCAGAGGAGGAAAGGCAACTTAATCAAGGCTCAGAAACCCACTTCCACACCCAAAGACACCAACCATGCTCTTAGGCACTGCAGTATGCCACTAAGGAGAGAGTATTTAATTTGGTTTTGATGGGGGTGGGGTAGGGGTATGGGGTGAGAGATGTTTTTTTCAAGAAAATCATTACATGGGGCGCCTGGGTGTCTCAGTCAGTTAAGTGTCTGCCTTAGGCTCAGGTCATGATTCCAGGGTCCTGGGATTGAGCTCCAGCTGGTCTCCCTGCTCAGCAGGGAGTCTGCTTCTCCCTCTGCCTCTGCCCCTCCCTCCTGCTCATGCTCTCTCTCTCTCATGCTCTCCCTCTGTCTCAGATAAATAAATAAAATCTTAAAAAAAAAAAAAATCATTACATATTTGGCCTCCCAGAAGAGGGTAATCCAGCAGGCAGTGTGACCTATGAGCCAAATCCTATGTATTATATGACAGTGGAAGAGAAGATGTTATAGCTTCTTCACACAGATATGCAATTAAATATAAAAGGATAGAAATATTAAGATATAGCCTTAGGTTTAAAAATGCTTTAATTAGTCAATTATAAGAAGTTATCTACTAACCTGTGCAAGAATAAACCTCAGGGAGTACATTTCTAAGATGACCTTTGAAACCCTAACATCCAAAAATTTTACAATATTATCTATTAAGATATAAATGAGTTATTCCATGTAAAACATTGTCAAATTTGCACATGCAAATTGTGTGGCTGAACTAGTCATAATAATTAAATGACAATTTTTTTCCAAAGCACATTAAAATACACCAGACTACTTAAATGCCCAGTCAACCAACCCAACATTCCAGTTGCAAGGCACTTTAAAGTTTCCAAAGTATTTTCTCATCTTACAATTTTAATTGACACCCAGGAGCCTACATTATTTCTTAAAATTAACCACAAAAAAAATCATTCCAAATTTATAAACATAATGTTGAGCAAAAGATGCCACAGGCAAACAAGGTTATTCTGTATGATTCCATTTATATAAAAGTCAAAACCATGGCAAAACCAGTTTGTGATATTAGAATCAAGAGAGTGGTGGCCTGGGCTAGGAGCAGAGTAGATGGCATGAGAGGGTCATGTTCTATATTTTATTCTGGATGCTGGTTCCTTGGGCATGAACTTTGTGAAAATTCATCAATGTGTACGCTATGGATTTTGAAGTGTACAAATCCTCTATGTTATACTTCTAATAAAAGTTGACATAAAACAATCATTCTCAGGACGCCTGGGTGGCTCAGATGGTTAAGCATCTGCCTTCGGCTCAGGTCATGATCCCAGGGTCCTGAGATCGAGCCCCACATCGGGCTCTGTGCTCAGCAGGGAGCCTGCTTCTCCCTCTCCCTCTGCCTGCCTGTCTGCCTAGTTGTGCTCTCTCTCTCTCTGTCAAATAAATAAGTAAAATCTTTAAAAAAAAAAAAAAAAAACCACAATCATTCTCTTCCTTCAGCAGTTTGCCAGCTAAACCAACACACACAAAAAAAATATACCGTGGGCAAGAAGGTGAACAGTCTGACACACGGAAGTTTGACTTTGCAAACTACAGAGCTGCTGATAGGCTCATTAGAACCTCCTGGCATTCCTCTCCCTCACAGCATCGAACAATTCATATAGCAATTCACTGTACTAATTCCTGTAATGAAAGTGTAGGGAGGGTTGTAGTCAATCATGATGGTGCCCTACAACTTCCAGAAAATGTTTGCTGGGATTTAGGCCTCTGAGGCTTTGGCAAGCAGATGTAGAGCAATCCTGTGGTAAATTTTCACGTGACAGCTCATTAACAATGCATTTAACATGTAAACGCTTGACACCTTTTCAGAAACACCAGAGCTGGTTAGGTTCATTTCACTTTATCGGAAGTCAAAGATAACATGTTAAATAGATTTTTCATTTTTTCCCCCCTCTAAGCAATCAAAACATTAAAGAGTAGGTTAAATCTAGATTTGTTCCCTGCTTCCATAAATATGAAATATCCAGAAAATGACAGTCCTTCAGTTTCTCTGATCTAGTCAGTTTCCAGCATTTAGAAAACACAGATCTCAAGTGTGTTTTGCTTATCTACCATGGTTAAATACCAAGGTTGAGTTTATGAAGCTGTCTGGATAAAATTCATGCTATTTCAAGAAATAATAGTTGACTTGGACACAAAAAGTACCAAGCAGTGTATTAAGGGATTCATTTGCCCAGTTTTTACTTAAAGCTAGACCACAGGAACTACAGGGCAGGAATGTTAACAGCTATATGCCCAGCCCCCAGGAGAGTTACAGAAAGCACTGGAACTGGGGCGCCTGGGTGGCTCAGTCGGTTAAGCAACTGCCTTCAGTTCAGGTCATGATCCCAGAGTCTTGGGATCGAGTCCCACATCAGGCTCCCGGCTCAGCAGGGAGCCTGCTTCTCCCTCTGACCCTCTCCCCTCTCATGCTGTTTCTCTCTCACTCGCTCTCAAATAAATAAATAAATAAATAAATAAAATCTTCAAAAAAAAAGAAAGCAAGCACTGGAACTGACTACTGAATGAGTCACTTCACCAATCTTGATGCCAAGTCGGGGATAGTGAATCATATTTACCATTTTAGGCTTGAGTTTCTTTAAGTTACCAAGATAATATTTTTGCAAGATAGATGCATTTCTTTTTCTTTTTTTTTTTTGTAAATAAAGTTTTATTGGAACACAGGGATATCCATTCATTTACATGTAAGATATATGCATTTCAAGTAAGTATGTCTCTACCATTTTTTCAAAAGTTTGGATTATTTTCCCTTGCTCATACCTAATATAAAAAAATGAACATTATTAAGTGAAAATTATATTCTTAGCTTTACAAAACATCTATTGGTGACACAGTAGTCTAAATTCTGAAAGTAATTAATTGTTCTTTGTCAACAGAAAGAATTGGGCCCCCAAACTAGATTAAAAACCCAACCAAGTAATGATAGTTATACTATTTACTATTTACCTTTTCTTTTCTATCTCTTGCTCATCAACCATTAGAAAGCTCTAACAAATAAACAGATACATATTATAGAAACACCAATGTTTGTCTCTACAAAAGGATAAATAATAACTGTGTGTAGTAACAGCCTCTCCAATGCATTTAGAATATGATGTTGAAACAGACCCTTAGGACTGTGTTCCTTCTACTACTTCCATGAAGTACCCCCAAAAAACAAATATACTGTAGGACAGGGGGGAGAAAATTATCCAAATCACAAGCTAGAAAGAAGCCCAAGATGTCACCTGGCCTGTCATGTGCACATTATCAGCAAATTTCATTTCACTCCACCAGCACAGGCTGCTCTTATTCCCCTGGGTCCCCTCTCTTGGCTCTGCCTCAAGACAGACCCACTTAAAGACCAAAAACCCCACCACGTAGTCTAATACTAGCAAGCCCTGAATTCCGACACATCAAGCCCACTGAAAATTGCAGTAGCTTATTCTCTGTCTTAGCCTAATTATGATTTCAGAGAACAATCTCTCTTTGTTTTGACAATTTTTCCTGTCCCTTGTTTAAAATGGTTCAGGAGCAGATTCAGGTGCTATTTTTGATACATGAAATAAATATCCCATTTATTCTACTGCATTTCTGTTATATAATTGTATGGTTAGGTGGTCACTACTGTTCATTCTGGCTGCTTTAGATACCATGTGTACTTTACACACTCTAACCAGCATTAGTCCATGCTCACATGAGCATTTAATAAAAAACCCCGTGGCCACATGCCTCATAGTTGCAGCAAATTGGATACTAAAAAGGAAGAATTACTTCCTCTAAAGTGTAACCATTAACTAAAAGAAAAGCCTGGTGTGACATGAGCCATCCATAACATGAGACATCTGTAACACTGGTGAATCATAATCCTAGAGGCTGAACTAGGTGGCTACTTAGGAAGTATAAGATCTCAGAGGCACGCTCTCCACCCTGATCAATTAAATTCTCTTCCTATGAGACAAAACACACGTATTCCACAGTTAAAGACAGAGTTTGAAATGCAAATACACCCAGGGAAATTGTTCTAAAACTTCATGACTCTTATTCTGTGAACCAATGTTCTAGCATTAATACAATATTTTTCTTTTAGTCAACTCAATTTTGCTAACTTGAATTTGGAAAGACAATTTTAGGGACGGTTGGGTGGCTCAATCAGTTAAGCATTTGCCTTCGGCTCAGGTCATGATCCCAGGATCCTGGAATCGAGCCCCGTGTCGGGCTCCCTGCTCACCTACCCCACCTCTGTTCGTGCGTTCTCAATCTCTCTCTCAAATAAATAAAATCTTTTTTTAAAAAAACACAATTCTATGTTGCCACTGTATTCAATACCATTTGTACATAGTCAATATCACTCGCCATAAATAGAAAGAAAAGTATCCATCCAACATCATCTCATGTACCACCTGAAATACTGTAATAAATTATTGGTTTAAATTCACACTAAAGAGTACTAAATGAGTGATATCCGAATTCTCAACACCCCTCCATCCTGTGCTCTGACTAAAGCAGGAAAGACCACCAAAAAGAGGTAGGAAGGGCACTGAGAATCTGAAGAAGCATGTGAGAAGGTTGCATGCTTCGGGCGTTGTGGGGTGCATGTCACAAGCTATGAGAAATAAGGGTACAAAGGAGCAGGCTGTTGCCCACCGCACAATTATTTGTGTCTGGGGTTGTCCCTGCATCTGTGTCATAGCGAAAGTCCACTGTACTGGTTGATATGAAGGTCTTTCTCCACTTCTATGCACCAGCTCTTTCACACGTCTGAGCTCACAAATTACCCATCACAAAGAAATCACATGCTGTTAATAGGTCTCTTCATTGTGGTTGACAGTGCAGAACAAATGTCAGTCCCTGTGCTGAGACCAGATTTCTGGAATGCTAACAGGGGTTCCCAATAGGAGGAGACACATTACCTAGAGGTCACCCCAATAATTCCTGGCACGAGCTCCCAAATTCCACTGCTTTGTGCCATATTCACCACCAAGTGCCATATGTTCTAGCTCTCCCTGGCTACCTTTTCTCCAATCAGATTCTCAGTTCTCTGATCATCTTTCCATTGCTCTTAACACCTAGCTCTCAGCAAAACAGGTGCCTAATTTATAGAAAAAGCAAGTGAGTGAATCACTGAATGCATCAACCATAAATGAATGAATGAGTGAATGTATGAAAATAAATCAGCTTTGCAGAAAGGAGCACCTGCATGCCTAAGGCATACCCTCAAATTACCCCAACCTGTCCAAAATTATCAAGGAATGTAGCAAAAATCCCATCAGTATGCCTTTTAGAGAAGTAAGTTCCCCTTCCTTTGCCCTAGCTGAACAGAGATCTGCCACATTCTCTCTTTACAGGTGCCCACTTCTTACAAGCTGTGCAATCTTGGTAAAGTTAGTTAACTTCTCTGAGCTTCAGTTCCCTCATCTGTCAAATTCTGAAGAAAAACATCTGCCCCATGAGTTGTGATAAAGATTAAATGAGAGAATTAAAGAAGAGTGACTACCTTATTGCCTAGAGTATACTGTAAGCCAAAAATGCTGGCTACATTTTTGAACCAGATCACAATACCAAGATAAACTATCAATGGCATAATGGCTTCATGTCTTGTTGTTACAGTGTAACACCCACATGCTTTCATTCACTATCCTGATACCTCTCTGGTTTGCCAGTGTTAAAAAGAAAACCACAGGCTTCAAATGGCGTCACTTAGGTTAAGGCCCCAAGTCAGTAAACCTTGACTCAATACCTAACCTAACTGCAGTTTCAACCTCCAAAGAACATGACTTTTACCTAGTCAACGTGGGAATTTCCTGGTCAACACTAGAAAGGTTACTGACAGACCCCTTCCATTCCCCTTAGGAGGATGACCTCGCCTAAAACAATGAATTCTTTGCTAATGATTTCCTCCCCCCCCACCTCTCTACCTTTAAAAACCTTTCCTTCTCTGTAGCCCTTTGGAGCTCCCCTCCACTTGCTAGTTGAGAGGCTGCCCAATTCATGAATGGTTTAATAAAGCCAATAGATTTTTTTATTTACTCAGTTGAATTTTTGTTATTTAACACCAGTATCAGAGTATGATGTTTTTAATGCTCACAGAAAATGGAGATTAGCAGGTCCCAGTGGCATAAACAGGTACAGCAAACAGGTACAAACAGTCTTCATAAATGCATCTTACTAAATGTATCCTGGGTTGAGGATGGCCACCATTCACTCCCATTGTGAAGCCCCCTGCATTTTTCACTTCTTTCTCCCTCTGAATCTCCTGTGCTTTAATACCCATACAACATCCCTCATTTCTAAATCAGAAGGATGAGCACCTGCAGCCACAGGAGGAGAAGTTTAGGATCTGATGCTTGTAATATTTTTCAGACAGAGAACACTCTCCCAACGCTTCTACCCAGGAGATGGTAAACTACTCTGACATCTCAGCTGTTGCCCCTCCAAGCAGATTCACACATCTCTTGGCTACCACCCACTTCGGGCAGGCATCTAATCATGTTTACAGTTATTCATTATGACTGGCTCTACACAGATAGTGCCTTTGGTGTCAAACCGAATGGCCCTGTAGACCCCTAGCTCAGGAGAGCCGAAAGATACAGACATACATTAAATAAGACACAAGCAGAAACATAGCCTCCAATTCTGTGAGATGGAAAGAGACTGAAGCCGACCTGCTAGAGTCTCCTCCAGAGCTCTAGTGTGGGGAGGCGCAGAGCAAGCAGAGCGGGATCAAAAAAATCTGAGTTGCTTTGGGACCAGAAAGCTTGCCAAAAAGCTTCTGTGGGTGTGTGCAAGCAAATATGCCAGCAAGAAAAAAAGATGAACTGTTTTGCAGGGGACTCATCTTGAACCAGAAGGACGAATACGCATGCTAAGTGCCAGGGCATGTTCCTGAACCTCCGAGCTAGTGCACATCTAGTGTGATTCCATGCAGTTCTCCGTGGAAGAATCGCTCCAAGAACACGAGGTGGAGAAGTGCCTTTCGCCATCTGCGATAATCTAAATGGGGCCATGGGAGGGGGGGGTGATAATGACATGAAGAGATGGCCTCCAGTCCTCAGAATCCACCATAATGAACACTCTGTGTTTAAACAAGGCAAACTTGCATTTCCTCAAAAGGCATTTAGACACAGTCACATAATTGGGAGTGAATCTAAAAACTCTAGAAAAAGGGGCACATTTCCCCACTGACACAGCTTTATTGAAAAATCAACCCATGGCTCTAAGGGAAATGAGAAAACACAACTGGTGATTTCTAGCAAGGCATCCAATCTTCATTTTTGTGATCCCTCAATTCTCAGTTCAAGTATAAACAGACTTTTTTTTCCTCTGAAGTAGGAAAAGGATTAAGTAGGCAGGATGCTTTCTGAGTCCTGTGTAGCATATGTTCATAAGCTTTCTTTTTGTAGCATTTATGGATTCATTCTGGAGTAGGGTTAAGCTGGAGCAAAGCAATTTGGCATGCTTGCATTTGCTTTATCGGGAGAAGCAAGTGCAGTCTGCAGGGGCCACCCTGACCTGAGCCTCAGAGAAGCTTCCTGGAACCCTGAGGGGGATGCTAATGATTTTGCTCACAGGGATACTCAAACTGAGCCTTCCTCCTTGCAAAACAGAAAATGAGCTTCATGCAAATCACCCTCTGGAAAGTGGTGGCCCAGGGGCCAAGAGTGATCATTATCACGGAAACTTAATTTCTGACCAACTTCAGCGATCACCCTGCAGTATCTGCACAGGCATACAGCCTCGGGTCAGCATTCCAATCCGTCCCAGCCTAGGGAGCACATTCAGCCACAGATGTGATTTCCCAATCTGTACACGGGTTTCTATAGGCTACATCCCCATGGCAGAATCCAGGGCCGCTCCTAATGAGGGTGTGGTAGAAGACCTTTTAATGTTCACCATGCAAATTTAAAAAGCAATACTTATCATTTTTTTTTTAAGTGGAAAGAGCAGTACATACCATTTTTTAAAAAACATATCTACAAAGAAAACGGACTGGAAAGAAAGACCTCGAAATGCCATAGGTGGTCGTCTCTGGGCAGTAGGATATTGAGCAATTTCTACTTTCTTCTCTTTTGCAGATCCATTTCCCAAATAAACTGAAATGCAAGTGTATTATTTTTGTAATATGAATAAAGTGATTATAAAGTGGTTTAAAGATAGACTGGCAGTTACAAAAGAGTTTTTCATTGGCAAAACAAAGAAGCATTTCCATCAAAATAATATAATTGACCTGCACCATTAAGAAAGAACTACCACGGTCCACTTTGCTATTACCACCATCACTAACTACTCCGTAAGTACCTGCTGTACGCTGTGCCCGGCAGTAGGCATCAGTACTCAACTAAGTAACCCAGGTAATAACTAAATTATTTACATCACTGGTCCCCTGCCAGGGTTGTTTAAGTTGGAGAACCCAAAAAACAGCATTTAACAAGAGTATTAACCCATCCACCTGCCCTATACTGCACCTTGTCAGAGAATCTCTCCCAATCCTGCTGAGAGGGATTAAGGAGAATTAAGTAGGCAGCCAGCCAGGCAGACCCTGGGCCCAGACTACAGCTGATTCCAGCAAGTGTGAGCACCTGACCTAGATCAATCTACTCAGATACTTGCCCCCAGGGAAGAGGAGCTGGAGTAATTCCTGTCAGTCTCTATCCACCCCTTAAAAGGGACGGAGGGAGGGGCGCCTGGGTGGCTCAGATGGTTGAGTGTCTGCCTTCCGCTCGGGTCATGATCCCAGGGTCCTGGGATGGAGCCCCGCATCGGGCTCCCTGCTTGGCAGGGAGCCTGCTTCTCGCTCTCCTTCTAGTGCTTCCCCCTGTTTGTGCTCTCTCTCTCTCTGTCAAATAAATAAAATCTTTAAAAAATAAATAAATAAAAGGGACAGAGGGAGCAGCAGGGATAGTCAAGGTGGACCAGGCTACAGAGAGCAGAGCAGACAGTATGCAGGGAGAAGCGGTGGGAGAGGATGTGCAGCCCCAGTTAGTCATGGTGCCTTAGGATGGAGCCACTCAGAGTCAATGTGGTTTATCCATTTACTGCTCCTGGTCTGATGCCTCAGAAGCCTCTCAGTCCACTCTGCCCTCAATCATAAGCTAGCTGGTTGTCTTAGAGCAAATGCCCCATCTTTTGTTGTTTTTGTCGCTGTTTGTTTTGGTTGGTTTCTTCAAAACGAATGATTCTGAACCAAGAGGTAGTTAGAAGAAGGGTCAAAACTATGAACCCTCTTTCCCCAGTCTGCATGGCTGATTCCCCCCGCCCCCGCCCCGCCTTGTCCTTCCTTCAGATCTCAGCTAAAATGTCATAAACTCAAGCCCTCCCAGACCAGACCACCGCATATGAAGAGGTCTAGCTCTGTTTTGCCTCCTGTTGCAATAAGTCTTAACTTTTAATTATATATGTACTGTCTGTTTAATCGTGTGATCTGTCTCTCTCCCTAGATGCTAAATCATCAAGAGCTTCTTGACCTCCTGGCACATTTCAGGAGGTCAGTGGTGTTGAAAGCGTCAGTTAGTCAAGTACATTAGTACATATTCATTCATTTAATATACAAATAATCATTGAGCAGTTAACACTTGAGAAACTTGGTCCTTTCTCCATAAAGAACTAATGATTCAAAGAAGGATATTAGATATATATGCAAAGAGAGGAAACATCCACACAGCAGACACCACTGAGGGCCTATCCAACAGCCATCCCCTCTTATGCCTTGAAAGTAAAACCTCAGTTTTATTGGAGTATCCTCCCTCCACAAAGCCATGTACCCAGGGAAGGTGAGATTAACCCAGCTCAGGGGTAAATCCTGATCAGTTTAAAGCAGAGAATGGGTTAGAGCTGCTCAGATATCATCTTAGTCCCTAAGGCAGCCGGGCAGAACAGGGCTAAAGCAGCTAGAGCCCCCACTCACACCCCCAACACACGCACATGCATGCACACACACACACACGCACACCCCCACCCATCCACCAGCCACCTCCAGATGTAAGCAGCCTCGTCTGTTTACCAAACGTCCTGAGCAAATGTTATCATTTTCTAGGTATACCCTGACAAGAAGAAATTTAGATTGGAAAGCACCAATCAAGGGAATCCTATCCCATGTGCCAGTGTCTGATTTAGGAAGGAGTATGTGGCTACCATCAGCCAAATGTAACCTAAGGAGAAACCTGCTAGATACGGGAGAGGTCCCTTGTTTTTAAAAAGGGATATGAAGAAGCATGTTGTTGTTTGCCAGGACACTGTGGGTTTATATTGATGTGTAACAAGTTGATTTGGAACACTGGAATTTCATTCTATTCTGTTGTGGTTTTTTTTGTAAAGGCAATTAACTAGTCCCAGGAAGGATCCTTCAGTTATATAAAAGTTTGTTTTATGAAATGTCATGGCTCCATTCATAATTTTGTCTTGTTCTTCCAATTGGTATATACAACCTTCAGAGCTCTTGTATTTGGAAGGCTGGAAGGGCCCAGACTTTGAAATAGTGTCTTTGTTTTCACTCTTTTTTTTTTTTTAAACTAAAGCTATATAAAGCTTGTGGATTAAACAGAATAAATTTCTAAATTAAAAAAAAAGGAATACGAAGAATAAATAGTCTCTAATGCCAATGGATGCTACCATATAGTCCAGGTGACTCCCCAGAATGAAGCAGCCATCTTAGAACCATTAAGGCAGCCAATCTGAGGACCAAGTCAAAACCAATGAAGATGGCAGAGGAAAAAAGCATGAAATGAAGACTTTAATGACACTGTTGAGCCACCAAATTAACATAACCTGGAGCTGCCCCCTTGGGATATCTTGTTCCTTGAGATAATTCATTTTCCTTATTCTGATGGCTTTTATTTTGTGTTCAAATATAAGTTGGTAGAGAAATTCACAAAATAATTGACAATACTTAGCAATCTGTCAACAACTTAGTGCTCAAAATCCTCTTTCTACTGCACAGTGACAACCATCAAAGGCACTCCAGTGGATCCCCAGTTGCTTGGCACCAGGGAAAAGTGGATTGAGGTTGTATTCCAGACATTCAGAGCCCGGGTTCTATAACGCCTTCCCATCAATCATGACATCCATGGGGCTCAGCACGTAGACATGGAGAGGGTTGGAAGTTTTCTTTCTTTCTTTTTTTTTTAATTCCCTTATTGTTTAAACTATTTTGAGTTGACTTTCTGATTATTTGCCGCCAAAAGCATCTTCACTGATAAATTTATCTTCACGTAATTAGCAACAAATTTATGTGACTTCGAGCAAAAGACTCAGGATAAAATGGTGCAGAGATTCATGGTTCTGCCCACATTCCTCCAAATCTACAGATGATGGATCTTAAGTGAATTTCTCCCTTAAAGGAAGACAACTGAAATGCCAGGAAAAGAATTAACCATGTGATCATCTGACACTCTCACCATCGTGAGAGTCATAAAGCATACCACAAATGCTGATGCATCACCTTGTCTCAGTGGTGGGCAGCATATTTTAAGTATGCCAAGTTGTACATTTTTTTATCCCTCCTGTATAGTTCCCTTTCTTATCTCAAGAACTTCAACAGAGCTTGTATTCCCTTTGTCCAAATGCAGAAAGTACTAGAAGGCAATCTCTAACCCCCCCAAATCTGGCCCCTCTAAGGATTTTTCTTTCATGGAAGGGTATGTGCTGACACCAGCAAAAAGGACAGGGATAAAACAAAGTTTGGACTGTGTTGTTTAAAACTATTCTGTTTCCTTTATTCTTGTTTAGGTGGAATACTACTAGGGAGAAACTAGAGGTTTCTAGATCCTTAAAGTAGTGGAGGCCAGCACCCTGTTCCCAGGCAGATCTCTAGGGAGGGTCATAGGACTTCCGATGGGGATGGTGAGGAGATACTAGGAAAATGAATACTGAGTCCTTGAAATGAAAAAGAGCCCAACCTCCTTTGGAGAGACACAGCAGGGCCACCCAACACTGCATAGACAAGGAACCTCCTAGAGTGACCAGCATGGACTAAGGAACAGAGGGCCTTTTCTTGAATGTTCTGTATGTAGGAGCCAAGGGCAGGCAGCCCCAAGATGGGCCACTCTGACATGATAATTATTTTCAGTTAAAAAGCAATCGAAACCCAGAAGATTCCAAAAAACCTCTTTACCTGGTAGACAGGGAGGAAACTAACAAGGCCTGTTTCATCAAAGTCCTCTCTTTGACTTTTTTTTCTGAGAGGTACAGCAAACATTTGTTTACCAAATATTTACTCTTTTTCATCTCCCTGTGTATTACATTCCTTCCCTTTAAAGTCTCAAACCCTAAATTCTTCTCCTTAATTCATATACCTCATTTTGCCTATCTTCAGAGTTTCAATGTGTATGTGGATTCTCCATATGTAAGAGATCAAATGTGTTTCCTGTTAACCTGTCTCGTGTCAATTTGATTCTTAGTCCAGCTAGAAGGTCCTTGGAAGAGAGAGGAAATTCTTGCTTCTCACATGTGCTATGGCAGACATGCAGAATCAGTGACATTCCCAACACCACGAAGATGAAACCTCACAACAGTTTGAGAAAGAGAAAAATAACAACCAAGTAGGCATGTCTACATGATTAAAATTCTGGTATGCAACATTCAAAGCAATTTTTCTAAATTAAACCTTTAAATGAGAATGCTAACTCAGTTTGTATTTTTAATTGGCTTGACATGTCATGAGCTCCCAAAGGACACATTACCAAGCCAAACTCTCACTACTTTTTCAATATCTTCCCACAAGTCCTGCTACCTTAAAAAAAAAAAGGGAAAATTTACTGTAACATAGACAGTTCCATGGCTGGTGAACATCACTGAATATTTTCAAAAAACATTCAAATAAAAGGCAAAACAGAACTCTTTTATTTAAATTCTCGATAAATAACGCCACACCCATTCATGGGAAACGGACTATATTTCCCTCAATGGCTGGGAATTAGTGAAGACTGAATATAATGAAAATAAGTGCCCTATATGCGTGGCACTTTAAATAGTGGAGATTCCCAAACAATACAAAAACATTTTCAAGTCACACATAGGATATGAAGTGAAAATGTTCTTGGAGGAAATCTTCTCTAATAATACCTACTTCAGAGGGTGCTGGGAAGCTCTATTAACACCAACAGAATACTTTTAGATCTTCAAATAAAAGGACTATAGAAATGCAAAGTATTATTATTATAGTTCTGAAATAATTTCACACCTAGGGATGAGAAAACCCCAGGCCAAATTTTACTAAAGCTTCTCTCCTGTCTGATAAACAAGAAATGCCACAAGCATGGGAGGAAGGGAGGGGGGTGGAAATCAAATAGAACAAAGACATCAAAGTTTCTCTTTAACTTGAGCTTTGTATTCCCCCTAGATGTCATTTTAGGGGACTCAGAAAAAAATGAGTCCCTTTAAGGTCAGGGTTAAGTACAGAAACAATGTTCAATTGCCTTTTTTTTTTTTTTACCAGATAAAGTGCCAACCAACCGAGGTGAACAAATGCCCTTGTCCACTTCCATGGGGCACAGTTCCTCCCAAAGCACTGGCCAAACTTAAAAATGGCCAGATAAATTATTACCTGAATCACCCACCAGTGCTCTCTCACCAGGAGGCCAAAAAGAGGCTGCTTTCACAGACACCAGGATTTCTACTTAGTGGCTGAGAGCACAAGACTGTCATTTGTTGCTGCTGATGGAGGTGGTGGTGAGGATGTTGATGATCATGACCGTAAGGATGGTGATCACAGTAACGATAGGATATAGAACAGAAGTTGTCAAACCCTGCTGATCAATGGAATCACCTGTGGAGCTTTTTAAACGACAGATTCTTGGTCCCCATCTCAGATCGACTGATTCCAAATCGGAAAGATAGACCTCAAGTTTTGTTTTGTTTTTTAAGATTTTATTTATTTATTTATTTGACAGAGAGAGAGAGAGACAGTGAGAGAGGGACACAAGCAGGGGGAGTGGGAGAGGGAGAAGCAGGCTTCCGGCGGAGCAGGGAGCCCGATGTGGGGCTCGATCCCAGGACCCTGGGATCATGAACTGGAAGGCAGACGCTTAAGGACTGAGCCACCCAAGCGCCCCTAGTTTTGTTTTGCTTTAACAGAGCCATTAGGATAACAACTGAAGTGACAGTGTTTGTAAACAATGTCATGATTAAGAATGCAGGCTTTGTAGGCAGGCTGGCTGGCGTCTAATCCCAATTCTGACGCTTACTAGCTGTGTGACTCTGGGCAAATACTTAAGCCTCAAGCCTCAATTTACCCATCTATAAAATCGAAATGCTATTACTACCTACACTTCATAAGGCAGATGCCTAGGAAAGAAAGCAAATTCTGAAAGCATATGTTAATTCCAAGGAAGACCAAAAGTTACACATTAAAGAACACATTACCAACCAGATCAACATGATAATGGAAGTATTCCATATTGATTTAAACAAAAAATGTGATATGATTATGTTAGGGGGCTGTGGGGACCAGAAGCGATGAGTGGGAAGTGTTAAAGAACTATTGCTAAAATCGATACAGCAGGAAAAAAAAAACAGTATTTGGCAATAGATAAATGCCGGAAGTATCAGAGATGAAAGCTGCCAATTGCAGGGCATGGGCTGGAAGGGTAGGAGAAATGCAGAAGGAGGGGGTAGGTGTTGCAGTTTTTCAATATTTGCTTTTTAGCGCTGTTTTATTCAAACAAGGTAGATAGGTTGCTTTGATAAAAATAAAAGTGAATTTAAAAAGATAATCCATAACATGTATAATATTGTATGTCTTTATATACTACAGTTACCATAAGGTTTTTCAGTTTACCAAAACTTGCTTTTTAAAAACCTGATTGATAGAATCCTTCCAAATGTACCACCAAAATGTCCAGGTGCTGGACATTGACAATAACCATTTACTCTGTCCCCGGCACCTGCAGCCCTCCTCCCACCGCAGTGCTGCACGGAAGGCAGGGAATAATATTCCAAACTCACATTCTCAGATTTTCACCCAGGGCCTTCCGTTGGCTAATTTAACAGAAAGCTGGAGAGCAAGGAAGACCAGGGAACGCTGACAAGAGAGGGCAGCCTCCGGGGGCTCAGAGCCTTTCAGAGGAGCAACGAGCTGGAGGCACAAACAGAATGTCCAGCACAAGCACCGAGCAGAGTTTTATTTTTATTTTTGTTTTTTAAATTTATGTCCCTTTTCTACTCAGCCTTATATTTAAAAAAAAAAGATCCCTTGATTTCTCAACCTGTTTAACATAAATGGCATCACCATCATCATCCGCTGATGTTATGCAGCACTTGACAACTGGCTAAGCACTTTCAAGTACACTACCTTTACGTCATCCTCAGAACACCTCGATGCAGTAGACTGGGCAAAGGTTATCCTGATTTTACAGCTGAGACCTTAAGAAAAGTTGGGTATTTTGCCCAGAATCATAAAGCTACCAACAGTAGCGCCCAAACTGGAAGGCATGTTTCCCAGCATGTCAGCCTAGGCTCTTTCCACCACACAAGGCACTCAGGCTACTTATTCACAGTAGGAGCGCAAAATTGATGTTCCTGTGAAAAAAGCATTAACCAGCTTTGTTCTAGGCACCGCAGAGAACACAGAAGTAGTCAACAAACAAGACACAAGGGGAAACAGAGCGCACTTGCCCATTCCATTCTCGAGAAACCACAAGGAATGCCAGAGACCGAAATAATTGAGTTTTCAATCACACCATACACATCGTTGAAAAGAAGGTGTTCAGTAGGGCAAGGCAAGTGTTCAGAAGAGGAATAAAAGTCCAGGGAAAAGGAGGAAAAAAATACGTAACGAGTTTTGTTTGGGGAGGCTAGAGTAGGTGGAAGGAAATCACAGTCCCTTCACAACCCTCAGGCAGCAGAGAGACCAGGGCTCCAGAAACTGCTGTGAAGACCTCTCTGCTTCTCTTGCCATTTCCAGCTCTACCCCCACATACACACACATCGTTTGAGAGCTTAGAGAAGCAGCCAGAAGTGACTTCTCTCTACCAAACACAGGAGGCGTGGGAAGTCCAGCAAAATGGCCCACTTTTAAAATACTAATTGACAACTCTGAACCTTTTATAATATAACCTACTGCAAAACGTTCAGGTACTTACACGTGATGGAAGAAAGTAATGAATGGTATTTTAATTGTAAACCTCCAAACACACCCCGTTTATTCCATATCTACTACTCTACCACTTAGGCTTCTGTGGTGCCAGGACTGAAGCCAGTTGGCTAATTTGAGGAGGATTATTGGAAAGAAACTTGGGGCTCACTGAATCCATGGAAAATAAGCCTAATTTTCCACTGGAAAATAAGGCTTAGCAACCATCATTTGCTGAGATAGACATGGAGACCAGGGAATGGGAAATGCTATGGTGGTCCCCACAGTAGTTGTTTTCAGAGCAGGATGCCCACTGGGAAAAAGGAGAATCCCTTAGCTCAAGATTCAAACAGCACATGAACACCCCCTTACCCAAGCTAGTGATCATGCACCCATCCCGAGGCTGAGTAAAGGCCCCTGGGTAGGGCCCCTGGTTAGAGTTCCACTGATCTAACCACCTCAAAAGGAAATCAAGGCACTGTTAGGAAGGGAAAACAGATACAAGAACAGGAAAGAAAGGGGAAGGCGGAGAAGTCCCTCTACGCTTGCCAAGCCTTTCTTCCAAAATTCCTTATGAATCTAACTAGCTAGCAGTTAAGATCACTATTTCTTAAGATTCTATATACTAATAATTGTCTACACACAGCCAAAGAACATGTTTACCCTGATGCCTACAAAACTTCACCCTGACAACTTTTTACTTCCAGAGGCCTCACTTCTCACTTGACCTGAAAGCTGTCTTTTCCTCTGATTCCTAAAGACAAAGCAGAATTTGTCCTTCTTTAGTACTGACATGCTCACCTTGGAAACATTATCCTATAGTTTCCAAAAAGCACAGACTTCTCAAAATGTCTAAGGAATAAATTCAGAAGGATGCTGATTTGATGATGATGATGGTAATATTAACAACGGTCGCAGCAACTAACATCTACTGAGTATTTGTCACGGGCCAGGACCTGTTCCAAGCCTTTAATACCTAATAATTCATTTAACCTCCACAACAAGCTTATGAGGAAAACAATATTATGATCTCCATTTCACGAACTAGGAAACTGAGACGCAGAGGGGTAAATAATGTGTCCATAGTCCAACAGCTAATAAAAGCCAACCCAGGACTGAATCCATGTCTGACTCCAAAATACCAGTTTAACAAAGGATTTTCATTGAGAGCAGAGGAAATGGACTATGCTGTGTGAAAACATTCTGCAAGAGAAATGGGAGCACCGTAACAGTACCTAAAGATCGCAAGGTTCTGAAGATTGCCACATCACCACCAGCTCCAATAATTTATGAGAATTTATTTCTAAGAGGCTATCAAGTACTGCTTTATTCCAAGATGTGGCTCAGTGGTCCAGAGATGTGTAAGTTATATGGCTGAAAACCATTAAGGAAAAATTCCACGCCAACCAGGCTTCATGCACCAGAGTTTAGTCATCCCAAAGCAGATCCTCAAAATGGTGTTTTTATAGCTCATGTTTTGATCATTCAAAAGAGGTTTTCTCCAATTTCCCTGTAAAATTCTTTTTCACCCTCAAAACAAACGTTAAAAACTCAGCCCCAGAAGTAGATCTGTCATAAAGTTAGGAATAACTTAAAATAGAAGGTAAATCAAAATGGCTTTTCAACTTTAACTAAAGTGGTCACGGTCATGATTGCTGTAATAAAAACGACAGGAATTGTCAAAAACATAATTGATGATGAAAACAAATGTAAAATTATGGCATATTTCACCCTGGCCACCAAAGACTCTTGATGAAACTGCAGCCCTATAATTCCGCAGAATGAATTCTTTAAATTAAAATACTTCATGCAGAACAGAAATTAAACAATGAATCAAAGAACAATGCTGTACAGCCGTATGCTTATAAATATACCTAGCAAAGAGGAAACAATTACATTTTTCCATGTAAAAACCAATGCGATTGTAATGTTTCACAGAAAGCTGATAGGTACTTTTCCCATTGCTTCAAACTTGGAAGTTCATTTCCTGTAACTCACTTAGGGTCCACAGAGACTGGGCAGAATGAAATTAGCTACACCAAACTGGCTGGCTTTCTCCTTTCTACAAAACTAGCTTCTCCACGCAACTGCACAACTGACTTTCATGATAAATTTCATCCAACCCAATTCAAATGCCACTCGCATTTTAGTTTAAATGCTTTATTTGGCCAGCTGGTTTTATTTAACCATCGACTAGAAGCGGTACGAGCGCATTCTTTTTCCAGCTAGCATTAATCTTAGTAAACTTAGCTCCATTGGAATGTCTTAACTCTGAGAAGAAAGCAAAAGTCAGCAAGCATACAATTGCATTTGGCTACCCTCAGCACATCATTTTATTTCCTCCTGCTCCCTGCTAACTATTGCTCAGCACTTTTGCCTAAGAGGGAGGACAAGCAGGTGGTTAAGGAAGTTGTCCTGTCAGCTGTATCTTTAATCCAAATGTTTAAATCTCTGAATAAAAGAAAAATCAATGTTGTAAAGGCAATGTTTGTCAAGGCCATGTAATAAATACACTTACCTTTACAGACTGTTCTCAATGGATTTTCCTTCTTCGCTGAGCTTCAAAGCTACAAAGAGATAAAAACGAAAGTAGGGAGTTATCCGCAAGTAAAACACCAAATGTTTTCTCTCCATGTCTCTAAGGAGAATTTCCATATGCCATGGTATGTGGCACTGGCCAAAAAACCCAGGCCTCATACCTCCCTCACAAAAGGCCAATAAAAGACTGTCATCAAGTGAAAACAGCACGCACATCCAGCCAGAATTCAATCACACACACCAGTCAGATGGACAATCAAATCTTTTGGGGTTGTGAACTCCTCAACAGTGTGGGAACAGCTTATAAACCGCAGAGATGCAAGTCAAATTAAATGTTACGCAGCACACTCACTTTGACCGAGCATTTTATGTTCTTAATTTCTTTCATTGTCGTCTTTCTTGCACACCCTATTTCCATTTCTCTGAAAAAGTTTTACGTGGGGGAGCCTGTTCCATTTCTATGAGATGCATGGTCCTTTCAATGCGGATCTCACCACTTGCCCCATGAGTACACAGATGCAAGCTGACAGGTACAGTCCCCATTCCCTAGGTAGAGAGAAACTCACAGAGCCCACGAAGCCCCACTCCACATTTCAAATCAAAACTTGACATGTTAAATTAAGCTCCCTGTGATCAAAACATACCATGTACTGAGCACACACGGGTCAACGTGATAAGAGATGTAGTAAATGATAGTTGTTAAGCAATACAGGAGTTCCCCCCACCTTAGTGGAGGTTTTACTTTCCATGGTTTCAGTTACTGGCAGTTAACGGTGGTCTGGGAGCAGATGATCCTCCTTCTAACAAACTGTCACAAGGTCAATAGTAGCCTCACGCTACTCGCCGTGCCTACGTCATTCCCCTCACTTCATCTCATCACGTAGACATTTTATCATCTCATATCATCACACGAAGAAGGGTGAGTACAGCACAGTAAGATATTTTGAGAGAGAAAGAGAAATCACATTCTTCACATAACTTATTATAGAATATTGTTCTGACTGTTCTGATTTTTGTTCTAACTATTCTAATTTATTAGTAGTTATTGTTGTTAATCTCTTACTGTGCCTAACTTATACACTAAACTTTATCACAGTTTGATAGATATAGATAGATAGATAGATAGATAGAAAGATAGATAGATAGATAGATAGATAGTAGATACAGGGTTCAGTACCCTCTACAGTTTCAGACATCCACTGTGGGTGTCTGAATGTATCTTCAGTTGATAAGTGCGGGACTATTATCATAATAATATTTCAAGGGCTTGATATAACATTCTATATCAGTACATCATTACTCATATCATATGGTCAAAAGTAATTGGAATATTCCTCTTTCTGTCATTCTTGGCTAAGTCCTAATATCTCCTAATAGTGTGGTAGTTGGGAATGGCCAACTAATCCATGGTTTTCCCATGGTTCTTTTTCTTTTCCTTCAATGTCCTAAGTACTTGCTTTAGCCCTTAACAAAAAACCCATTACTGCTGATGTATGGTCACTAAAGACCAAGACCAGACTTCTGGGCTGTGACATAAATCCTGTAATATTTATGGAGATAAAGCCCCTCCATGAGACAACATCAGAAATTTCCCCTTTCCCCTGATATATGGATTGCAATGGAGTTAGGAGAAAAATAATCTGGGATAAACAGAATTTGGGGAAGACTGGATAAATAGGATAATATTACATTTTGTAAAATATGAGAGACTTATGGTCTGACAACATAGGGACCGACCTGTATGCCTTTCCACTTTAAACACACAGAAATCCTAAGCAAAATATGGTGATAATTTAAATACATATTTATCCAAATAGCCAAGCTCAAAAGAAAGGGAAAAGACAAACATGAAGAGATAAGGAATATAAATTTTCTAGAATGAGACATGAATCCTCTTGAAAAAAGGACGCCAAGACCTCAGCAAGATAAATAAAAGCAAATCCACAGGTAGATACATCAGAAAGAAACCACAAAACACCAGAGATAGAAAGTCTTAAAGTCAACCAGAGAGAAAAAACAGACTCCTTGCAAAACAACTTGTCATCAGCAAAAATAAAAGCAAGACAGCAATGGAATAACATGTTCAAAGTACTAAGGGGAAAAAAAAGTTCAACAAAAATTCTATAGCCATGCTAAACCAATTATCATTCAAGAACGACAGAGAAATAAGGACATTTTTCAGGGATAAAAAAAAGGATTGTTTTCTGCTCACAGTAGTTTACTTTTGCTGAAAGAAATACTAAAAGGCATACTTGAATAAAAAGGAATTGACCCCAGATGGAAGGAATGAGGAGCAAAATGCAATGGGAAATAAAGACATTAGCAAGCATGATGGTAAATCTAGTAAATTTAATAATAAATAATGGGTATTGAGGCACCTGGGTGGCTCAGTTGTTAAGCGTCTCCCTGCCTTCGGCTCAGGTCATGATCCCAGGGTCCTGGGATCGAGCCCCACATAGGGCTCCCTGCTCAGCAGGAAGCCTGCTTCTCACTGTCCCACTCCCCCTGCTTGTGTTCCCTCTCTCGCTGTGTCTCTCTCTGTCAAATAAATAAATAAAATATTTATAAATAAATAAATAAATAAAGGTTATTGAATAATAATTACTAAGCCTTGGTTGTAAAATCCAACAACAACAATAATGACCAATTTTTAGTGTTTGCATATAAGGTGAAATGAGTTGTTGGCTGCAATTATATGGAATAAGGGAGGGGAATAAATTGCTTAGAAGGAAGAGACAGATACTAATTAAACTGTTAAAGATATGCATTAAAGTTACTGACTAACTTGTTAAGGATAACCAGCATTTCTTTCTCATTGTACGTAGTCAAAGACACCCTTGCATATATGCTCACAAAGATGCATACAAAAATGTTTAGAGCATCATTGCTAGAATGCCAAGAAATACTGAAAACAACCCAAACATCTATCAATAGTACAATGAATACATATATTTTTACAGTCTTAAAATGGGGTATTATACAGCTTTGAAAAATCAATGAAACAGTCACACACATCAACATCTATGCCTCTCAAAAATATGATATAAAACAAACAGCAAGTCACAGAAGACTATATGTATCATTCTATATATATAATATGTTTAAAAAGGTAAAAATACATACTATCTTGTTTTGAAATATAACATATAAGTGGCAAAAACTATAAAGAAAAGCAAGGGAATGATTTACACAGAATGCAAGCGACGTTTAGCTTGAGGACAAGGGAGGAGATATAATGAGAAGCATTGGGGAAGATTCTGGAATATGGTAATGCTCTATTTCTTGGCCAGGGAAGTGGTATCTAGATGTTCAGGTTATTATATATTGTATTATAATAGAATACAATACAATAAATGCTGTAGATATACACTTCCAAAAATTCTTTTGTACATATGGTCTATTTCACAATGTTAAAACACATAAGAGTAATCACCAAAAGAAAAGAAATGTCCAAACCAACTGAGGGAACAATATAAAGGACAGAAAACTCAGCCAATTCTCTATAGAAGACTGGAATGGAAGCAGGCAAGAAGTGAAAGGAAAGCACAGTGAATAGAAAATACAAAAGAAAATATTTAAAGTACGTTCAAATATGTCACAAATCAGAGTGAATGGATTAAATACGTCTGTTAAAATAATTTTTTTAATCGATTTTTTTAAACTTTGCTATATGATGTTTATAAGAAACACATCTAAAATGTAAAAGGAGTTTGAATGGGAAAGTATAGAAAACTATACACCAAGCAAATAGGAACCAAAAGAAAACTGGTGGAAATACTACTAGGCAAAACAGAAGTTACCGGTGATAGAATACATATTTGCATCAGCTATCTATTGCTGCATAACAAACTACCCAAGAATTAATGACTGAAAAATAGTAATTTAGTGTCTCTATGGTTTCCACGGAACAGGAATTCTGACAGCATATGACTGAGCCAGTGTTTCCGTATGCGACAATGCCCAAGCCCTCAGCTGAAAGGCTTAGAAGTTGGGCTCTGGAATCACCAGAAAGCTCAATCCCTCAAACATTTGCCAGTGGTTGCTGAAGGTTAGCTGAGACCTTAACAGGGGCCAGAACACCTACATGTGGCTTCTCCATGTACCCTGAGTTGCCTCACAACATGGTGGCTGGGTTCCAAAGGCAAGAGTTCCCAGATAGGGAGCCAGGCAGAAGCTGTATTCTTTCTGGCCTAGGCTTGGAAGTCACATTAACACCATTTACACAGCATTCCACTGGTCAGGGCAGTCACAAACCCCCACTGAGACTCAAGGGAAGAGAACAAAGGCTCCATCTCTTGGCAGGAGGGGTGGTGGTCAGTGCTCAGTAACATGAGCACATGGGACTGGATAAATGTGTTGGTGTGACCCCCTGTGGAAAATGCAATCTGCCAAAGCATTCTTTATAAGTGCATGTGGAACATAAGGAACATCCGACCATGTATTAGGCCACAAGGGTAGTCCCAACAAATACCAAAAAAAAACAGCTATCAAACAAAGTTCTCTGTGATCACAGTGCATTAAAGTTAGTTATCAATTACAAAAAGAGATTTTTAAACCTATGTTTGAAAATTACAATCTTTAGGATAGTTTCTCTTTCTGAGTTGGAGATAGACAAGATCGTTCAGTGAATCCCACTGCACAAGAGTCCACATCTGGAGCCCATATTGCCACTTTGGTTGTGGATATATTGCATTTGAGGTTCCTGAGAGATGTCTAAAAGAAATGTCCAGGTTGGGAGTTGGATATGTGTGTCTGTAGCTCAGACAGGTGGTTTGGGAGTGGTGAGTTATCTTTGCCTAGGAAGTAACTGTGAGTATGGACGTGGCTGTCCAGGGAGATGGTACAAAGTAGGAAGGGAAGATCTGATCCTTGAGGAAGTTGAACATTCAACAGTTATGTTGAGAGGATGATACCCACATAGGAGAGAAAATAGTTGCCAGAGAAGTAAAACAAAAACGTTAAGTGTCACAGAAAGGCCAAGTAATAGAAGTACTACAAGTACCCTACATGGGACGCCTGGGTGGCTCAGTTGGCTAAGTGTCCAACTCTTGATTTCAGCTCTGGTCGTGATCTCAGGGTTGTGAGATCGAGCCCCGCATCGGGCTCTGCACTCAGCTAGAGATTCTCTCTCTCCTTCTCCCTCTGCCCGTCTACCCACTTGTGCTCTAGCTCTCTCTTTTGCTCTCTCTCTCTCTCAAATAAATAAATAAATCTTTAAAGATTAAAAAACTAAAATGCCCAATGTGAAGGTCACTGAGGAATTCAATGAGAACTTGGACTAGTTGAGACAGAATTCAGTTTGGAGTTGGTGAAAAAATAAGTGGAAATCATTAAAAAGAAGACAAGTAAGGACAATCCTAGGTATGTTTGGGTGTGAAGGGGAAGAGAGAGAGAATAACAACAGGAGGAAGATAAAGGACTGAAAGAGTGTTTCTTTGTGCACTTTGTAGACAGGAAAAAAACCTGAGTGTGTGTAAAGGTAATGAGAAGATCCAGTTGGGACTAAGAAGCTAAGGGCAGAAGAGCAAGAAAGGGTAATCAGGACTGCAAGTTCCCAGAAAATCAAAAGGGATAGGTGGGGGAATTGGTCTTAAAACAGAGCTTGGGGCGGGGGGCGTCAGGGTGGCTCAGTTGTTAAGCATCTGCCTTCAGCTCAGGTCATGATCCCGGGGTCCTGGGATCGAGCCCCGCATCGGGCTCCCTGCTATGCGGGAAGCCTGCTTCTCCCTCTACTACTCCCTCTGCTTGTGTTCCCTCTCTCGCTATCTCTCTCTGTCAAATAAATAAAATTAAAAAAAAAAAAACAGAGCTTTGGGGGGCGCCTGAGTGGCTCAGTGGTTAAGCATCTGCCTTTGGCTCAGGTCGTGGTTCCGGGGTCCTGGGATTGAGCCCTGCATCAGGCTCCATGTTCGGCAGGAAGCCTCCTTCTCCCTCTCCCACTCCCCCTGCTTGTGTTCCCTCTCTCGCTGTCTCTCTCTCTGTCAAATAAATAAATAAAATCTTTTAAAAAAAAAAAGGGGCACCTGGGTGGCTCAGTCGTTAAGCGTCTGCCTTCAGTTCAGGTCATGGTCCCAGGGTCCTGGGATTGAGCCCCACATGGGGCTCCATGTTCGGCCCTCCTTCTCCCTCTCCCACTTCCCCTGCTTGTGTTCCCTCTCTCGCTACGTCTCTATCTGTCAAATAAATAAATAAAATCTTCTTTAAAAAAAAAAAACAGCTTTGCGCTCATCTTGATCACATAATGCCTTGTGACTGGCATGCATGGTATTGCCTTAAATTATTTCTCCTGTGTATGTTTTATCACCTTGATTAGTGTCTAAACTCCTTAAGACCTATGGCCTTTATTGTTCAAACCAACCATACCAGCCCGTGCATTGTGAGCCCCAGATTCTATACCTGTACCAAACAGTCCTTCAGTAAATACATGTTGAGTAGACAAGTACAAGTGGATTCTACAGTCTTTGTGTACATCTCTCTGGTGCCCGAGCATTTTCCACACAGCTGTGCTACGTATCCAAAATAGGAGCAGGTCAGGATCAAAAAAACTCTGGTTTCAATGCCCAAAGTCAGGAATAGCCACTCAAAATAGTCCTCTCTTTCCCATGTTTGCCTTGACCCAAAAATCCAAGCACTTAAACTTCTACAGGCCATGAAAACCTTTTCACCTGCAGCTGCAAGGTGGTACACCGCCTCCCATTCCCCTCAGGCCTAGTTCATCCCCATTCTGTTCTGGAGCAGACAGAATCTGTAACTGTCATATGACCTCCTGCAAGACAGATTAGATTTAAATCAACCCAAATAGGTTTGGGCTTCAGTGGCTCCTAAAAGACATAAACATGGAGGCAGAGCAGTATGGGCCAATAACACCCTGATTTTTCTTGCTCGTTTTTCAGAGGATAGCCACCTAGAAAATCTTCACCAACCCCAAGTCCCTCACTCCATTACCCAGCCCCCAGCTCCCTTAAAAACCAGCCTGAATTTATTTTTTTTATTCTTATGTTAATCCCCTACATTACATCATTAGTTTTAGATGTAGTGTTCCATGATTCATTGTTTGTGCATAACACCCAGTGCTCCATGCAGAATGTGCCCTCCTCAATACCCATCACCAGGCTAACCCATCCTCCCACCCCCCTCCCCTCTAGAACCCTGTTTGTTTTTCAGAGTCCATCGTCTCTCATGGTTCATCTACCCCACCGATTTCCCCCGCTTCATTCTTCCCCTCCT
>NC_138369.1:24374417-24393101 GCF_054177405.1 Leptonychotes weddellii
AGTTTGTTTCCTGCGATTAAGAATTCCTCATATCAGTGAGATCATATGATACATGTCTTTCTCTGTTTGACTTATTTCGCTCAACATAATACCCTCCAGTTCCATCCACGTCGTTGCAAATGGCAAGATCTCATTCCTTTTGATGGAAAAACCAGCCTGAATTTAAACAAGTATTGTTCTCAAATACAGAAACTTCCTTCGCAATTCATCTTTTCCCAATTGAAACCTATCTCTGGGAACCATCCAACTACACTTGACTTAACACAGCCCTGCCTGGGAACTGAGGGATTTCCCTCCATTGTTGCATTCTGCAGCTCTCACCTGGCTTGACTGCCACATTAAGGGATTGGTTATTGACCTTTATGTCTTTAACAATTATCTACATACCTGGGAAAGAAGTCTGTTCGCTCGGGAATGAAGACAAGACACAAGAATGAAGACACTGAATAAATTCGGCCCTCATCTTCCTTCTTATGCTACGTTCAGTGAGCTGTTACTGCCGACAAATTATTGCAACATCCTTTCAAATGAAAGCCCATTTCCAACTAAGAGGAGATCCTTAAACCTTTTTCTAAGTATCAGTGAAAACCAGGCAGCTGGAAAACATAGCCCTGGTTAAACGACCTGATGATAAATGAATATTTTAAACACATGGAATTATTTGCAAATCTGCATACTGATTTAAATGCTCACAAGAAACAGCAGCAAAGACACTGGAAACTTGACATTTCTCAGATACATTCCTAGAAGTTTTATTTCAAAATATTTATATTTATGTATTTCTAATAGAATTTCTAATTCAGAATTTGTGAAACTCTAATATATTTAGAGTTCGGAGGGGTGGTTAGAATAACTCTTAGTTTTGTTATTCACCCTGAAAGCTGATCAATATTGTCAAAATATATGTGGACATCTTTCCACTAGACCCTAAGTTCAACAAAGATACAGACAACATCTATCTTGTTCTGCACTGAATCCACATCCTCTAGAACAGTGTGTGGTACATAACATCCACTCAATAACATTTGCTTAATAAAGGCATATTGTAAGTTTGCTTTACTATTAAAATTGAAAATTCTTTTTTCTTTTTGAGATTTTTTTTTTTAAGTAATCTCTACACCCAGCTTGGGGCTCGAACTCATAACCCCAAGATCAAGAGTTACGCGCTCCACCATCTGAGCCAGACAGGCACCTCTAGAATTGAAAATTCTTTTTTTTTTTAGAATTGAAAATTCTTAAGCTTAGGGTTAATTTTGTTTGTTCTTTTCTTAACTTGTATTCTAGGGCTTTCTTAAGATGAAAAGATTTCTCTCTATGGAAGCCTACACTTGTATCCACAACACACACACACACACACACACACACACACACACCATCGTCACACCTGTTCAATGCTGTCATATTTGTCAGACACCAGAAAAGTAAATTTGCCAAGAGTATGAGCTCTGGAAAACCGTTAGGTGACGTCTAAGGAGCTGCATACCAATCAGCCAATAATTAGCATATTTAAATTCAGAGTTAGTGACAAATCAAATTCCATGAAATCTCAGGGAGCATGACCCTGGCCGGGTTAGCACCCTGGCTATGGGGAGGCAGTGGCTTTGTCTGACCAGCCAGACAGCGCTGGGAAGTACCATGGCCAGGCTAATCCCAGGGGGAGACATTCTGACAATGTGACATTTGCACAGTGATGCCCTAACGTGGCCCCAGTATGTTTCCTCAAAACGGGATGACATTTCAAGTCAAACAGCTCTGCTCCCAATAGTACAAACCCTCCCCAAACTCGAATATAACCTGATTTTGAGAAAAATAGGGTCACCTCAGAGAGAAACTGAGGTTGTACAGAGCAAAGTTAAAATAATCCATTTTAAGAAAGGTCACGCCAGATATTCAGTGTTTAACCTCACTCATTATCATCCCATCCTGACATAGACCTCAGACGGCCTGAGTCTAAAAAACAGATCGCATTTGAGCAAAACCCTGTTCCTGGAGCATCCACCCTGGATACTTTTTAATGAATGCTGAAACCAGTTACAAAATGACGCTACCAAAAGGTGTGGGGAGTGGCTGTCTGTGCAGTGTGTCCTCACCAAACCCCTGCTGTCTGGAACTGCTGTCCACACGCGAGGCCATCCAAGGATGTATGGCCACTGCTGTTCCTGCTGCTGCCAACCCATGAAAGGTCACCTTTCCTACATGGCCGATTCTATCGAAAGGGAGAAACTGAGGAGGGTGGAGAACACCCAACTCCCCATTTGGTTTCGGCAGTGCCCATATGCCTTGGGGAACACACTCTTGCAAGGAGTCCAGGATGAAGGGCCCGTCCTCTACCCAGACTGACCCAGATCTTGGGGTAAATGCTCTGTTTCCGCCACATACGTGCCGGTGTGGGCCTGGTCTGAGTACGTGCCCACCCCAAGCCAAGGGTGACTGTTCTGCCGGGCCTCCACTCTACTACAGGGTCAGGCGGCAGGCTGTGCTCCTCCTGGCTTGTGGCCCGGTGCTCCGATGGCCCAGCTACGTCACTGCGGAGAGGGAGTCTGGCGGTGCCCTCCTCTGAACTCTCCATCTGGAAGATTCTCTGGCCTCCTTCCCTTTCATTTTTAATCTGACAGACACTGCTGGACAGGGAAACTCAGAGCACACCAAAGTTCATCTTCCCTTCCCTGCTTCTCGGCTGGCTTAATCACAGGGGCAGAACGAGGCTGGCATGGACCAGGATGCCAGGAATTAAATGAGGGTCCCTGACCACTGGATCACATTAGTCCTGCCTTCCAAAGTCTTAATTAGTCCTCCTCTGCCTGGCACACCCACTTGCCTTTGGAAACCAGGAAGGTGCCATGCTCAGAGCAAGTACTCCACAAAATATTGGTTGGGAATGGTAGTGGCAAATGCCTGCTGGCTCATGGCTCTGGGACCACAGTCAGTTTTGAGGTCTGGACCCCAGCGGCAAGATTTCTGCTCCCCTTTCTTTTTTTTTTTTTTTTTTAAAGATTTTATTTATTTATTTGACAGAGAAAGACACAGCGAGAGAGGGAACACAAACGGGGAGTGGGAGAGGGAGAAGCAGACTCCCTGCCGAGCAGGGAGCCCGATGCGGGACTCGATCCCGGGACTCCAGGATCATGACCTGAGCCGAAGGCAGACACTTAACCAACTGAGCAACCCAGGCGCCCTCTGCTCCCCTTTCTAATGCAAACAGTTATGCAGCGTTACTCTGAGTGATAGTCAGCCACCAGCACAATTTGGAAGCAAAATGATCTTAACAAACAGTGGCAGACTTACAGATAGGCTGCTGGGTCTGGGGACCCAAACAAAGGACAAAAAGGAGAAGGACTGATGGCGAATGGAAGACAGGAAAATGAACAGAGCAAAGAGAAATGAGGAGGATTATGGGACTCGATACCTCAGCTCTGCTACTCCGAAATGAGCTGTGAACATAACAAGGGACTCGGGGGTGGAAGCCATGTGGGGGAAATCACAGAAAGGAGACAGAGCAGCAAATTTGGGGATTTTGATGCGGGGACAGATTCGGGGCTAGCGGTGGAACAGATTCAACAGTAAGTAACATTTGAGAGGTTTCAAAAGACAATGAGTCTTAATTCTGTTCTGTTTTGTACCCTTTGAGTTAAAGTGACACACCAAAATTTGCTATTTTTCTAAGAGGACATTGACAGATACAATGGGAACTCTGAATACATTTTTTCCCTCTGCATTCATTATCTCTGGCCCTTATCCACAGGCCTATTGCAGACTAAATTGGATTTTGGATCACTGGTACTGAGGCACTGCAATTAATTAACAATAAAAACATAATATTTATATCCAGGCCTAACAACATCTGACATTTAAACTATTCTGCCAGTCGGGCAAATTCCATCCGACAAATTTTCATTTTAATGAACATGACAAGCCACGGTTTACATGATAGGCCAAGGAGCAGAAGAGAGTTGATCTCTTGGCATGTGCTCTCAAGGCCTGGCCGTGCTGCAGGAGAAACCAGCTGGGGAACTGTCAGAGGAACAGAAAGCCCAGATCCCCAGTTCCACCCAGACAGACCAAGAACACATGTCCCACAACAAAGATCCTGGTATGCAACTGTCCTTGTTTCTTTGCAAGCTCAAAGTTAAATACCTACTGCCCCTTATGATCCACTGGATAATTTGTCTATCTTTGGGCGGCTGACATTTTCTTTGGGGTATGAAAATCCCTTAGTCCTTACTAATTAAAAAGTGATAAACGTTTTGCAAGGCATCCAATAATGTGCAAAGTACACAAGAGTTGGAACTGATGCAGCTTTCTCAGTTGGCACAAGACTGGCCTTCCGTGTTTTGCCAGATGGTGTATCTCAGTAAGTCCCCAATCCCTGACTCAAGTGAGGGGCATTGTCAATATGATGCTGAAGCAGAAACTATCTTTAAATGCTATCTTATTTTGCATTATACTAATGCCAATGGCCTAACATTTTTTCTTGCTGAAACTTTCACAGCTAAAGAAGTTTTCTTTTTTCTGTGACTCATTATTGAAGCCAAAAGAAGATGGTACAGATGAGGAAAAAAAATTCATCCCTGTAAGAACCATGTAAATTTGCTGGAAACCAATGTCAGGGACCATATCTCCTAGCCTGACCTCCTGTCGCTCCTCTATGGGTTATGGGTCAAAGGACATGGGTGAGATAGAGTAGATTTCTCCAAACCTGTCTCCACTACCCCAAAAATGTGGAGGTAAAGGACAGAGTTAAGGATGAAAAATGCAAAGACAGCAAGGCAATTAGACAGTAGCTTAATAGATGTGGGAAGGAGCCAGTGAAAAACTAGCAACAAATTGTCAGTAGGAGCCCTTCTTATTGGGAAATCCATATATTTCTAGCTCACTTATCTAAAACACTCTTTATCCTAGCTTTTACGTCAATTCAAGGAAATGAAATAAAGTTCCAACTTAAAAGCAAGACTTCTGTGGAATATGGATTTGGTTCTTGGGTTCCAATCTCAGCAACTGAAGCAGCCACCTTCATGGTGACTTGTCTTCAAACTGTGGCTCTGAATAGATCCAAAATGGTAACAATGTTCCATGTTCCATATATATATATATATATATATAGCCATGATACCAGAACATGAAATCCTGAAAGGATAACAGCATTCCCACTATTATAACCGAGTTCTGAATCAGTATGGGGTTTTAGTTAAGGTGACAACCCATGGGTAGAGTGTAGACACACACACACACACACACGTTATAGGAATAATCACACGTTTGAGGACTTTACATGCATTCCCCCATATATAACACAATAAGTACTATTAAGAACTCTATCGCACACTGAGGAAAGGGCAATTAGAGATAACAGACCTCTGGAAGAGGTGAAGTCCAAGGTCACAGGCAGGTAAAGTGGCAGAGTTGAGGTACAAATCCAAGCCCGAGCCTGAGCTCTACACCACACAGTGGCATATGACAGCATCCGCAAGGGAGACAGCATGAAGGAATTGATTCCTTTTGGCAATAGTCAAAATATCTTTTAAATATCAGGTATAAAACATTTTCAGCCCACCAGATGCTTATTTAATTTTGAAAAATCAGTTTTTATGGAGCTGCTATGTTTGTTAATGCCTGGTTTATTCTTGAAAAAGGAAGGCCTACCAGAGAAAAGATGCATTTCTTAAAGTTGGGAAGAAACGCAAGACCCTAACTGGATTGAATTGAAAATATTTGACATTACACAAATGAATAGAATCTACAACTTTAACATGCCTTTACAGGAGGCATGTACTAAAATGATCATACCAAATTCAGAACACAAAAGACTTAACATGTTTATTGTCGTAAACAAAGGCATTTGGTTAAATGAAAGTTCCATCAAAGTTTAATAACCAAATTCGAGTGAACACAAAGTAAAGGGTTATATACTTTCTGCGGTTTCAGTAATAGCTAATCTAATAATGGTAAATGGAGGGTTATTGTTGATTCCTTTGCCTCTGTTTCATAAATTAGATAAAGCAACCTGGCAGTTACCGTACTTTGGAGTTTTATTTGACTAAGTGATTTTAAAGCTATCTCAAAATATAACAGAGTCATGACTTGAATGACTGCTGAACTGTACCTTGCTTTCCATCACCACGTTAGTACTGTTGACCAATGTGAAGTGGAAAGCTTCCTGTGAACTAAAACTGTTCTGTAAAGCTCCATTTACATCCGCAGAACTGGCCCTTTCGAAGGCAAAGTGTCACTGACGCGGTGTTATCTGATATTCCGTTTCACCAGGGGCCAAGCTTGTAAACTATAAACTGTAAGAGCAGTCAAGTGTTATTTATTTCTTCTGATGCAAAACTTGGGAACAGTAGAATTTCTCGGGTTAATGATTTTTCATAGCATTTCCAATTTCCTACTACAGTTTATTGATCTGGAATACTAAAACAGTTTTCTTCCCTAGCTAAAGAACATACAAAGCGCATGCCCTGGGTCCCATGGGATGTACCTCCAAAGGCAGCCATGGTGGCAGCTCATCAGGGAGCTGAGGAGTGGTAACACGAACCAAGGCATTTTCCTTACTGAAAGAATGTTCTGCTCAAACCCTAGGCTTTTTGATAACAGGGAACACTTCCCTAGCCTCTGCACTTAGAGATGAGACTCTACTCCTGCAGTTCTGAGAGTCAATGGGTTGCCCTGCACAAAAGCTGTCTGTTTTCCTGCATTTTCCCCTTGTGCCCTGATATGGTTACTTTCAATTACCCTGAGAGCCCAGGAAGAAAAATATCCCTCTCTCCATATTTCATTCACATAATAAGAATCTGCAAGCTGTTCTGTATGACAGATGAGGACTATGAGCTGAAGCAACTTGTTCCGCCTGTCAGCCTCCAAGAACCCACAGCAATGAGATACAATCGTGATGACATTACTAGAGAAGAAGTGGGTCAGATACATGGTCACTTTAAAACAGAATGTCAACTGTTCTTTCCACTTCAGTAATTTGATGCAGTGGTACCCCTCTTCCCCACACCCCCCAAAAAAAAGACAGAAAGAAAACAGCACTCACTGCTATTAGCTGTGCATGTACACACACACACACACACACAAATGCAACTGTTGTTGAAAGTATTGTTCCCATAACCCCTTCTTCAGCCTCTCACTAATCAGCCAACAAAAGTTTATTAAGTATCTACTATGAGTCAGACACCAAGGTAGGTAGAGTGCTGAAAAGAGACATAGCCCCTTGCCTTGCAGAGTTTGCAGTCTGGGGTAAAAGACAAATATTAACAAAGAGATTGAAATTGATGAAGTACAAGGTACTGAGGGGGCTTATTAAATAACTAACCAAGTCTTATGGGTCAGAGTGAGTTTCCCTGTGAAAGAGACACTTAAGCTAAGGTGTCAAGTAGAATTAGTAGTCAGGTAAGAGGTGAGGGGGAAGAGTTCCCAGCAGAGGGCCTCTGTCTTCAAAATGTTTCCCTTCCAAGAAACCAAGACCTCAAGATGCAGTAGAAAGTATAGAGGAATACAGGAAGCTGTGAAGTTCACCACTGGGAGTTAGTATCTTTTCACTGTTTTAACCCCTAGTTTAAAAAAATTAATTAGGGGCGCCTGGGTGGCTCAGATGGTTAAGCGTCTCCTTCGGCTCAGGTCATGATCCCAGGGTCCTGGGATCGAGCCCCACATCAGGCTCCTGGCTCAGCAGGGAGCCTGCTTCTCCCTCTCCCTCTGCCTCTCTCCCTGCTCATGCTCTCTCTCTCTCTCTCTGTATCTCTGTGTCTCAAATGAATAAATAAAATCTTTAAAAAATAAAAAAAATTTAAAAATTAATTAAAAGAAACATTTTTAAAAGCACTGGTATACCTCAGTCCTATCTTGCCACATAAGGGCAAAAGTTATCATAACCACATTTTCTTGCCGATCTAAATACTAAGGTAGATTTTACTTTAAAAAAAATCTAATTGATGTTGACTGTACTGGTTAAAACCCATGGGTTATTTTTAAAAACATGTTTTGACAGCAATGAAACTTGCAGCACATACAACACCAAGAGCATAAATTTGTTCAGGGTACAAGAACATGAAAATTAACACAAGCAGTGGTAAATGTGATTTACCAAAAAAAAAGTACCAATGACCTGCCCCAACGGTGAAAATTAAGAAGAAAAAGGTTCTCTTCTCTAATACTTGGTCATGAAAATCCTGATTTGTTCTTGCAAAAAACTGCTTTGGATCGTCATTTGTCCCTCTTACAGCACACAACTTTTTTCCATGGGTTTAACAAATTGGAATGGAGAGGGAAAACTGGATTTATTCATGAGTATGCTTGCCCTTTCCACTAAACCCCAAAGTGTGACGTTTGGACTGTTTTCTTTCCAATCTAAAATGCATCCCCAGAATCCAGAATCAATCAAAACTGCATTTAACTAAGGGCTGAATTTGGCCCTAAAAATCTCAATGACTGAGTGGGGCTACTAGTTTAGGGAGTTTGTTGTTGCTGTTGTTTTATGTCCTTCTCTAGTAATTACCAGCAATGAATTTAGCAGTTGCTCTAAAATGAACACAAGCCAGGGCTACTTTGTTTGTCTGTTTGATACTAGTTTCAGGTGTACAACATAATGATTCAACAATTCTATACATTACTTGGTGCTCATCATGATAAGTGTACTCTTAATCCCCTTCATCTATTTCACCCATTCCCCCCATCCACTGCCCCTCTGGTAACCATCTGTTTGTTCTCTATAGTTAAGAGTCTGTTTCTTGGTTTGTCTCTTTTTTCTTTGTTTGCTTGTTTTGTTTCTTAAATTCCACATATGAGTGAGAACATATGGCATTTGTCCTTCTATGACTTACTTCACTTAGCACTATATCCTCTAGATCCACCCATGTTGTTGCAAATGGCAAGATTTCATTCTGTTTTATGCCTAGTAATATTCTATTGTGTATATACACCACATCTTCTTTATCCATTCATCTATCAATAGACAGTTGGGTTGCTTCCATAATTTAGCATAATATAATGCTGCAATAAGCATAGCAGTGCATATATCTTTTCGAATTAGTGTTTTCATATTCTTTGGGAAGATACCCAGTAGTTGAATTACTGTATTATATGGTAATTCTATTTTTAATTTTTTGAGGATCTTCCATACGGTTTTCTACAGTGGCTGCACCAGTTTGCATTCCCACCAACAGTACATGAGCATTCCTTTTTCTCCACATCCTTACAACTAGGGCTACTTTAAAAAAAAACACCATATGCAAACCATGAGAATCCTGTTGCTTAGCTCCTATCTAGAGTTCATTCTGGAAGGCATCTTTTAAGAGAAATACTGGCCAAGTTAGAAAGTACCTACAGGGGGCGCCTGGGTGGCTCAGTCGTTAAGCGTCTGCCTTCGGCTCAGGTCATGATCCCAGGGTCCTGGGATGGAGCCCCGCATCAGGCTCCCTGCTCAGTGGGAAGCCTGGTTCTCCCTCTCCCACTCCCCCTGCTTGTGCTCTCTCTCTTGCTGTGTCTGTCTCTGTCAAATAAATAAATAAAATAAAATAAAAGTACACAGGACATCATTTCCTATAGGAGCCACCATCCCTTGGATAAGAATGGAGGGGGTATTCTCTACCCAAAGTAGAACATGAAATATCTCACAAGTCAAGCTGGCGGGGGGGCTGGGGAGGGCAGGGGGTCTTCAAAGAGGAGAAACCCACCTTTACAATTCTCTCCCTCCTTGGATTCAGAATACTTAAGACCCTGCCAACTACACCCTGGGAAGCAAAGTCAAAATGTTCAGCAGGCCAGGCAGTAGGGCTAGGAAATTAAGATATAGCTAACTGCTCCTATTAGTGGTATTGCCGCAGGGCCAGAATATCACAGTTCATTTGGGCCTGGTTTGGCTAAAAAGATACCAGTTTCAAATAAGGCCAGACAGGAGAATAGATAAATAAAACTATGGAGTATTCACATAATGGAACATTATACAGCAGTCAAACCAAATAAAGTAAGGTACAGAAGAGTGTATATTGCATGTTACTTTTTTTGTAAAAAAGGAAGAAAAGTAATTTAGATGCATATTTTCCTATGTACATTAAAAAATACAGAAAAAGTTCAAAAGAAACTAACCAAAGTGACTACCCTAAGGGAAATGGGGGCAGAGATAGGGGTATGGGCTCAGGGGCAGCAAAACTTTATATCTTTTCCTATTGTTTTGATTCTTGAACCAGATGAATATATTACCTACTCAGAAAAAAAATTTAAGTCTACTGAAAATAAAAAAAATAAAACAAGGTTATAATAACTCTCATTGTGGGCAGTAATATAAAATGGTGCATACAAAGAGGGCAGTTTGATGATATACATCAAGGACTTTAAAACTGGACCTTGGACCTAGTGATCCCACTTCTGAAAGGAATTTATCTAAGGAAATAATAAGAGATTTGTACACACACACAGGGATGTTCACTACAGAATTGTCATAGTTAAAATTTTGAAAAAGTCCACATGTAAAATAACAGAGAATCAGTCAAAGAAATTATGGAACATTAAAACAATTGAGTGTTATGCAGCTCTTAAAAATTATACTCTAAAACAAATACTTGGTGATACAGAAAAATATTCATAGTATATCTTTGAAATCATTCATTAATTTTTTTCAGTAAAATTTGTAAAGCATCTACCAGGTGCTAGGCACTAAGATGGATGCTGATTAAAAAGGCCAGGTACGAGGCAGTCCATCAATGGGTAATCCCATTTTTCTGTGCACTTGTAACTAAACTAGAAGGATAAACACCAAAATGAGAGCAGTAATTACCTCCTGGTGGCAAGATTATGGGTGAAATATATTTTCTACAATGACCATACATTACTTCTGCAATAAGAGAAAAAAAAAATCATCACTTTTTAAAATCAGGCTAACAACTCTTAGGATCAAGAATGTATCACTTCCATCTCTCTTCTCTCACCCCTCCCTGATTCCCTGAACACACGCATGATGTCTGCTTCAGCTGCAGTTATCCTGTGACCAGTAAGAAAAAGCCAAGAACACTGTAGATACATCCTTGACACCTCTGAGCTGCTGAACTAGAGCCATGGCCAGCCTCCCCCGCCCACCATCCCCACCCGACTCCCCATACATCTAGGTCTCTTCTTCTGGGGAAGAAATGATCCTCTGTTTTTTTGAGCCACTGTGAGTCACGTTTTCTGTTACTTGCAGCTGGAAGCATTCTGAGCTGACAAGGTAACATACTAACTAATAAAGGCCATGTGAAGGCTGGGCCTGGTAGTCCAACATGTTTATTTTGATCGCCAAGTCCAGCCTGAAGACTGACTTTAATTACCCCACCAGCTTCTGGCTTCACAGGACTCTGACGTTCTTGGGAAACAGAACCCAGGAGAAGCTGTGAGTGGGGAGTCTAGGTGCACAGGTAGCATCACTTGCAGTGAACTGTGGAAAGACGAGGGAGCTACTCCTACCACTTACAATATAACCCAGCATTTCCACTTCTGAGAGTGTATCCTAAGAAAAGAATCAGGGATGTCATGATGCATCCCTCCAAATATTCTTCAATAACATACATCAGAAATCAAGGTGGGAAAAACCCAATGCTAAACAACTGGAATAGGATGAAAAATAATCGCAGGTTCCATCAGTGGAGTACTTTGCAGTCATCAATCGCGTGGGAACACGTACACAATACACTGATGAGTGAAAAACAGGTAACAAAGCTATATGTGAAGTATCATCCCAATTTAGAAAACTAACAGGACAAACAAATATACACATGCAATAAAAAAAGGATGGGAAGAGTACCCACTGAAATACAGATAGTACTATAATGAAGAGGTGGGAAGGCAATATAATTTTATTTTTTGAGCATTTCTTCTTTTTAAATCTTCTAAAATAAATTTATTTTCTTATGCAGTTGGTAAGAAGTTTTTTTTTTAAATACCCCCTTTTCATAGAATAATGCCTCTGACCAAGATGTTGGCCTCATCAGTGCCAACTTAGTCTAGTATCTGCCTGCAGATCCAATGGAGTTAACAAGAAACAATTTATATTTGTACTTTAAAAATAGACTGATGCCAACAGCAGCAAGCCAAGATACAGAAAAAAGATAAAGAAATGTTAGGTTTCCAAGTGAACTTGCATTATATAAATGCAGTATGTTTTCTTTAATTCCATAAATACAGTTTCGATGCTGCCAATTTGAGAAAAATATTGATGTTTCCTTAAATAAGTCTATTCTATATTGAAATTCATTCCCTTACATGAAATGGAATGATCTTGAAAAGAATAAAAATGAATGTTGATTTGCTGTGTCATTGATAAAAAGCAAGTCATTTACATCCTTGTCTTGATCCATTAGACTTCATTGTACAGAAATCATAGCTATCATGCAGGTCTGACCTTTCTACCATCTGAGGACAGCAGTTAGCAGAGCTCAAGCTCCTGAATCACATGACCTGGGTCCGCATTCCCAGCCCTACTACTTGCCAGGTGGGTGTCCTTAACGCACTTACTTAACCTCCCTGAGTTTCAGTTTTCTCATATGTAAACAGAGATAGTAAGGGTATCTACCTCATAGAATTCCCCTAAAGATGAAATGAGAGAATCCACACAAAGCTCTTAGTTTCATTCCCAACCCACAATAATCTGATAAAAAGTAAGCTCTCTTCTAACTTGGTTTCAACCTATATGTGGAGATAGCTCATGGACCTGGAACATTAGATTTCTTTTTTTTTACTTTTAATAAAATATTTTTTATTTATTATAAGGTAAAGTATATAACTGTTCAAATCAAATGGCAATACATAGCTTTTAGGAAAAACAAAAACAAATCTCTTGCCTCATTTCTTCCTATTCCCCAGCTGTCATCCCCAGAGGTATCTGCATTCAACCATTTTAGTTATCTTCTGTTCTCCCCATTTTCCCACTGGAGATTTGTCTCTTTTCCAGTTTTATTGAGAAATAACTGACATATATCATGGTATAACTTAAGGTACGCAGCATGATGGCTGGATTTACATATATTGTGAAATGATCACCATAACAGATTTAGTTAACAACCATCCTGTCATATACATACAATAAAGAGAAAAGAAAAAATTCTCCTTGTGATGGGAACTCTTAGGATCTAATCTCTTAACAACCTCCCTGTGTAGCACTCAGCAGTATTGGCTCCAGTCATCATGTTGTACGTGTCGGCGCTAGTACTTAGTTGTCTTATAAGTAATTGGAAGCTTGTACCTTTTGACCACTTTCTTCCAATTCCTTCCCCCGCTCCCTTTGCCCCCTGCCTCTGGTAACCACAGACCTGATCTTATTCTATGAGTTTAGCGTGGGGTTTTTGGTTTTGTTTTTGTCTTTAGATTTCACAAGTAAGTGAGATCAAATAGTATTTCTCTGTCTCTGTCTGACTTATTTCACCTAGCATTATGCCCTCAATGAGGTCCGTCCATTCTCATTTTTTATGGCTGAATAATACTCCATTGTGTAAATATATACCACAACTTCTTTAACTACTCACCCATCAACAGACACCTATGTTGTTTCTATGTCTTGGCTACTGTAAATAATGTTGCTATGAACACATGGGAGGTGCAGATATCCTCTCCAGTTACTATTTTCATTGCCTTTGTATATATGGAACATTAGATTCTGAAGAGGCTCCAGGATCCTATTTTAAGGACCCATGTTGGATACAGATACTTGACTCTGACATACAGATTTGACATCATTTATTTAATGTTCCCTAGGTTAAATGATATGCTTAGAGAAAATGGTGGATCTTTTAGACCACTGAAAATCTGCTTCAGCATGTGTATTAGAGAAGGTAACTACTCCCATTTGCCTTGTCCTATCTTATTCTTTACAAAAAGCACTACGTTATTCTAGGTGTTGCGACTAATAGTAAAAATGAGAGCTAAAATCATCATTAATATGTATATGGTACTTACTGTATACCAGGATAATACATATTTTCATGTATTATCTTATTCTCACAATTAACCAATGAGGTATGGTCTTATCACTCCCATTTTTTAGATGAGAACACAAAGAGACAGAAAAGTCCCGAGTCCAGGTATAAACATAATATATAACAATAATAACATAATAACATAACAATAATAATAACAACACAGTAATGGATTTCCAAACATTATCTCTCGTGGTTCTGACAACCTTGTACTATTCCCAATAATGGGTAAGAAACTAAGAACTAAAGTAAATTAGCTAAGGCGAGATACGGCTTTGGCCCCAACACCAGCCACTCCAAGCAACTGCCCCTCTGCAGAGGGAACAAGGAAGGGCTTAGCAGATTCCCAAAGCTCTCCACTGGGGTTAAGATGTTAGAGAGGCATAGGACTTCAGAATTATCAGATCCAACCAAGCCCCTCACTCTACAGATGTGGAAAGGGAGGCCCAGAGAGAGGACAAGAGTGGATAAGGCAATGAGAGCCAGAACGAAAACCCAGGGCTCCTGACTCCCTGTACCATATCCTTGTGGTGACACGATAAGGCTGTCTCACACTGAGTCAGCCATGTCAGACACTGGGAAAGCAGCAAGGGAAAGCCTGACTGCCTCACAGTGATGGCGCCAGCCTGTTGTCTCTCCCACTGTTCCCTGCTGACTCCGGGAACTACTGCACACGCCTCTGGCACATTCAGAACTGGGAAGAGGAGAGAGGACTGGGGAAGGAATCCACAGCCAAGACAGGAAGCTCCCAGTGCCCTTTCACGATCTACCAAGAGCCAATTTCCAGGATGAGTCTCCTGAAGGCAAACTGGAGATCTGGAGATCTGGAAGAGATGAGAGAAGGAGAGTGGCTCCAGGACACGTGGGTCTCTGTTGTAGACACAAGACACAAAACAGCCCAAGTCTTTGAGAACATGATTGGAATGAGCAAGTCCCCTGAATCTTTTCCTACTAAATCCATACCTTTCCTAGGTTTGCGATGGATAAAAATAATTAAACTGTCCCACGGAGAAATCTTTTTAAAAAATAGTTTTGGAGGTGTCGAATTAAAATTCATTCAGTATTATGTAATCCTTCAAATACAACGGTTGTTTACTCTGCTTTGATTTCTAAGCTTTCCTTTGATGACAAATATTAATATTTATCATTTTTCTGATGTTGGACTAATGAGAATCTTAAGTGTTTATGAGAAGGCATTTAAATATTACAGTATGGTGGATGTGTTTGTTTTCTGATTTATATTCCTCTGTCTTGAACATCAACCAGCATTTATTTTTTTGTGCTGAACCCTGGGTTGTTGTTCATCAACATTTTCAGCAAACTTTCTATGGCCAGACCTGATGGCCCCTACATTTATTTGATGACCAAAGAGAATATGACAGTCCACCAAATAACACAGCACTACGGGAAAGATGTAGCTCTGATCTTCAAAGTGAACACTGGCACCCATGTGTAACAACCAGTCAGTAAGAGTAGACAGAGCCACCTTCCTGGTTTAATGAAGGTAATATTTATTGAGTGCTGACTGCACATCAGGAGCTGTGCAGGGGCACGCTTCACCTCAACCCTCTCACTTGATCCTCACAACCAAGAGCTAAGTAGTATTACCATCTTCATTTTACAGAAAAACGAGATGCAGAGAGGTTGAGTGCTTTGCTCAAGATTATACAGCTAATGACAAGCAGACAAGAGTCAGTCCTCAGAGCCAGAGGGTAGGCTTTTCTCCCTACTCCCTTCCTATGAGCCACTTCTTGACTCCCAGCATTATCTGTATAGCATAAATGGCCATCTACATGGAGTAGCAGTCTTCAAGGCAACCCAGACTTCCAGATCTTGATGGTAATGATGAGACATACCATCTTGTCCACCATAGGCCATGCGTTGCTTTATGCACAGAGACAGAGCAGGGAACCAGTACCAACAAGTCCATGCCCTCAGGAAGCAAACTTCTAAAGAGGGAAAATAGACAATATGAACACAGTAAACAAGGCACTCTCTCCAGTAAGGGGAGGAAATGGGAGGCTGTACAATCCAAGGAATGGTAAGAGGAGCCGAGGTCCGGGACTTCAACAGATTTCACTTACCTAGGCTTCTATGCAACCAAGACTCGGCTAACCAGAGAAGTAATGGAGCAGAGCCCAGAAGTAGGAGGCACAGTGCAAAGTTCAACATCAAATTCTAAGTTAGGGACCAGGTGCTGGGGAGGTGGCATCAGCAAAATAGCCACCACCACTGCCTTCATAGAGCTTACAGTCCGGAGGGAAGAGGGCACTGATCAAAAATCAGAGGTTAAATAAAACCTGTAAAAAAGTAGAAGAAGTTAAGGAAGCTAAAGACACAGGAACTAACCTACAAGAGGACTAAGAAAAAAGGTCATCATTCTGCTACTGACTGCATCTGTGACCCAGAGCAAGTCACTTCCCCTCTCTAGAACCAGGTCTCCAAATTTGTAAATACAAGGGACAAGACTAGGTGAATTCAACAAACTTCCTTCAAGCTGCCTACCAACCTATAAAAATTGTTAATCTCTTCTTCCACCCATCGACAGACCCCAAACTGCTCTTCTTCCTTCCTGTTCTTTTTTGTTCTGTTCCTCTGCACCCCTAGGGCCAGGGCTCTGTTCTTGATTTTCATTGCCACATGGCAGAGGGATCAGTTCAGGAGGGAGATGGGCCTGATAGCCCGTCAGAGGCAGAAGTGGGTATAGCAAACACCCTGAAATGAAAAGGGACTGAGTTCTACACATGGAACCTAGTGTCCAGAGAGTGAGTAAACAGGAAAAAGAGAAGCCTATGGAGATGGCAGGCATTAGGGAGGCATCAGCCAGGACCATAACTGATGTTTTGACAAGACAGAAGGAAAAAGAAGTCGGGAAGCAGGTGCTCAGAGCAGCAGGTCAACAGAAGGAAGGTCTGGACAGCAAAGAGCACACCTCCGACCACAGTACTGAGATTCAGGGACAGAGCCATCACCCAGACAACACAATCCAGGCTCCATACTTTGATCGCCAGGCCCTACACACCCAGGCCAACCTCACCCAGTGCCAGCCCCTCTTCAATCTCTATGGTCTACCAGAGGCCTTCTTTCATCCCTTTGAGCCTGTCAAGCTCTCTCCCCAGGTAAGGCCCAGGTACAGGCTGTTCCTTCTGCCTGGAATACCACTTCACCGGCTCTTCATAGGGCTGCCTCCCACTCGTCCTTTACTTAGGTCTCAGCTCAAACATCAGCTCCTCCTCTCTGGCTACCCTATCTTAATAGGTTACCCACCCCCTTTTAGTATCACAGTACCTTCAACTCTTCCCTCCTAGTACTTGGCATCTTATATGTGCATTTGTTTGCCTGAATATTGTCCATCTCCTCCACTGGACCCCTGAGGGCAGGGACTGTGCCTGCCTGTTCACCGAGGTAGAACCACAGTTAGCACAGTGCCTGACATACAACAGGCCTCAGTAAATGCTTCCCGAGTGAATATGTTAATGATGAGCAAGGGAATGACTCACACGCAATAAGAACTGCCAAGAATATAGCTGGAGATTAGGTACAGAAACTGGGGCTCGAGGCAGGTCAGAGATTATCCAGGCAGGAGCGCAGTGAGATCCATGGTCAGAGCAAGCATCAGCATCGACTAGGATTTGCTATTGGACCTGTTACCAGGCTGTCATCCCACATTCCACCTGCCTGCTTACCTTAACTTCCAGGTATTACCTACTTCCAAATCCTGGGCCCACCCTCCACTTAACCTGCCACTGGTGTGGGCAGCTCCTACCACACCAAGAGAGTGTCACAGAAACCTGGCCAACCCCAAGTACCAGAAGCTGCTGTGCAGACCCCTCAAATCCAGTGATTAGTATTATAATCGTGAGAGTAACTAATATATGCCAAGGGCTTTATACATACAGCCTATTCAACCCTCACAGCATCCATAGTCAGCTACCACTGTAACCCTCAATTTAAAGGTGAAGAAACAGACTTAGTCAAGAAACCTACCCACGGTCCCACATCTGGTAACTGGTAAAGGCACATGCCTTCATTTATAGATCTCGATCTCTGAGCTCAAAAATAATAAAAATGCGGGCGCCTGGGTGGCTCAGTTAGTTAAGCGACTGCCTTCGGCTCAGGTCATGATCTTGGAGTCCGGGGATCGAGTCCCGCATTGGGCTCCTGCTCAGTGGGGAGTCTGCTTCTCCCTCTTACCCTACCCCTTCTTGTGCTCTCTCTCTCTCATTCTCTCTCTCTCTCAAATAAATAAAATCTTTAATAATAATAATAATAATAAAAGCGCAAAATATAACAATAATAAAAATAAAAGCTAACATTTACTAAGAAATTACTATATGAGAGGTGCTGTGCTAACATTTTATATAGATCATCCTATCTTCTTCATACCTACCTACGAGGTATGTACTACTATATCCATTCTGGAGAAGAAAATAAAATTCTGCAAAGCAAAACAACTTGCCCAAGATCACCCTCACCTTGTAATAGAGTGACACATGTATTTGTGAACCCTAAACAATGCTATTTATTCATGACATTAAAAGAGAATGGCGGGCGCCTGGGTGGCTCAGTTGGTTAAGCGACTGCCTTCGGCTCAGGTCATGATCCTGGAGTCCCGGGATCGAGTCCCGCATCGGGCTCCCTGCTCGGCAGGGAGTCTGCTTCTCCCTCTGACCCTCCTCCCTCTCATGCTCTCTGTCTCTCATTCTCTCTGTCTCAAATAAATAAAAATAAAAATCTTTAAAAAAAA
>NC_138369.1:24393601-24482458 GCF_054177405.1 Leptonychotes weddellii
ATCCAGCAAATTAAAGACATTTAACCAAATTAGCCTAATTATTCTGCCATGAAATGGAGGGTGAAGGTACCTATAAAAAATTAAATGGGCTCCCCCTGCTCAGCGGGGATCCTGCTTCTCCCTCTCTCTCTGCTGCTCCCCCTGCTTGTGCTCTCGCTCTGTCAAATAAATAAATAAAATCTTTTAAAAAAATTAAAAACGAAACTAATCTTTATAATAGTCAGCCTCTCTGGAAGCATTCATTTCAGGCTACTGAATTAGAATGTACAAATGTTACTGGTTAAGCCCCACACTGGGCGTGGAACCTACTTAATTAAAAAAAAAAAAAAGGGGCACCTGGGTGGCTCAGTCGTTAAGCGTCTGCCTTCGGCTCAGGTCATGATCCCAGGGTCCTGGGATCGAGTCCCACATCGGGTTCCCTCCTCGGCGGGAAGCCTGCTCTCCCTCTCCCACTCCCGCTGCTTGTGTTCCTGCTCTCGCTATCTCTGTCTCTGTCAAATAAATAAATAAAATCTTTAAAAAATAAATAATTTTTTTTAATAAAAATTTAAAGAATGTTACTGGTTAAAATGGGTTATAGTTTGTCTGAACAATAGTTTAAACCTTTACAGTAATGCAGCCACAGCTCATGAAAGCATGTAACTCAGTTTCTTTCTTTTGAACGTAGTTTTAATGGGTTAATAATATTTTTTTCAGCTATGAGGAATAAAACAAACTAAATATCAGGCAGAGAAACACAGCCTGAAACAAAACTGAGAATCCTGACTCAAGTGAGCACTCCCAGAGATACAAGGGCACTGGGGGAGAGAGTGGGGCATATTTCACTTCAAAGAAAACCTAGGACACAACCTATAGTTAGTTCATCAAATTCCAGGAAAGCTTTGTGACAAGGTTTATCATCTCTTTCACGCCCAAACCTTCAAAATGCTACTTTCTAGATACTTCTCTCCCCGCAAAGGACTTTCACCTGCTAGATTGTACCTGATTCATTTCATGATGTTCTGTTGTTAGAATCAGTTGTTTTCATTCCTAAATGCACTTCAGAATCACCTGGGAAACTTAAAAAGGAAAATACCAACGCCTACCTCCCCTTCACACTCTGATTGAATATCTCTGGATGGGACCAGCCCCCGGTGACTTGACCTTGCAGCGAGGGTTGAGAACCACTGGTTGAAAAGCAATCCAAACAGGTTAAAATTATGTAAAGAAGGAGGCACTATAATTGGACTTAAATAAATTTACATGAGGAGGCAAAGTGCCTCAAATTCCCATCGTAATCAGATATAAGATGGTACTTTAAGGATCCCAGGGTTTTTTTCCATCAAATTTAGACAGTCTCGATTACACGGGAGAAATATATCTAGTTGCCCATAATACTCAAGTTTTTACCAAGGACTGAAGAAGTTTGGCACTTCACATCCGAGATAAAAACAAAAATTGTACAATTAAAAGTGATCTATTCCAGGGGTGCCTGGGTGGCTCAGTCAGTTAAGCGACTGACTCTTGATTTCGACTCAGGTCATGATCTCAGGGTTGTGAGATCGAGCCCTGCATCAGGCTCCGCACTGGGCATGGAGCCTGCTTAAGATTCTCCCTCTCCTTCTTCCCCTCTTCCCTCTCTCCCTCGCCCAAAAAAAAAAAGGTGATCTATTCCATCTAGTATTCAAAATATGATTAAAAAAAAAGGTAACATGGAGCAGGGTGCATTAAGTTGGACTTATTAACAACAGTAAGAGTAAATTCAAAGCTACTGTGTCTTGAGTGCCGGTTACTGTGTTAAGCACGCTCTATGGGTTGTCTCACTGGAAACTTAAAACACTGCTCTGCAAGAGGAATTATTACGTCCATTTCACAGATAATAAGGAAACTGAGGCTGAGGCTCCGTGAGACTAGGACACCTTCCGCAGAGTCACACTGCAAGTGACGGATAGAAGCAAGACTAGAATCCAGGTCTGTGACTCTCTGGAGTCCATTCTCTTAACCACTACCATCTCTCATCTAGACCACTCAAGAGTCTCCTCAGTACTGGCTCCTCAAAGTACAGTCCACAGACCAGCAGCATCAGCCTGTTAGAAATCCTGAACCTCTGGCCCATTCCAGATGTACGGAATCAGAACCCACAGCTTAAGATCAGCAGGAGAGTCATATTCACATTAAAGTTAAAAAACACAGGCCTACCTGGACAATTCTCTCTCACAAATTCATCATCTTTACTGCATCCACACTTTTAAAAAACAAATCCTATCATTTCATTTCCCCAGTTAAGACTGTAAGTGGTTTCCCAAATGCCCTTGGAATAAAGTCCAGAATGCTTTTACAATACAGGTAACTGGACTTTGCATAATATCTCTGGTGCCTCCCTATGCAGCCTGATACCCACCATGTCCCCCTAGTCCAGTGATTTTTATACTCCAGACATAGAGATCTTCTTTCCACTCATCGAATCCCAATACCCGCCTCTTCCTTTCCTGTCTTCCTCCCTCCCTTCCCTCCTTTCTGCCTTCCTGCTTTCCTTCCTTCCTCTAAGCTCTTCCCGGCCTAAAACTGACCACCACCCACCACCACGACCAACTCATTTCAGCCACATTCACTGCTGTATCTGCAGCGCATAACAGTGCAGTGCCTGGCACAGAGCTAGGAGCAGGATAAATGTGCGGAGTAAGTACATGCTTAGGCTACTGATAAACGTGCTGAATAAGTACATGCTTAGGCTACTGAACAGCAAAGGCTGTTCCCTTTGCACATCTGCTCTTTACTCTTTCCCATTTTTCCTTCCCTGTCCCCTACACCACCTCTCTTCTCTCACTCACCTCCTTATCAGTAACCTCATGGCTGTTGCAGTTGTCAGTTGTCAGCATTAGAGAGACACACTGCCATGCCCACATGTCCATTGCCCTGCGGTTACTCACCAACAGGGTGATGACTGTTTCACTTTAACCCTGAGACACCTGGAATAGGCCCAGTCCTTTCCAGAAGTAGACAGAAGACCCCACCAACAGGGGCAGGCCACTTTTCAATCTGAGATTCAATAAAGAGATGGAACCATAGATCAGGGACCTCTCAGAAGGCAACATAAAGTCAAAAGCTTCAATATCGCTCTACCCACACAGAGTATGACTGAGCGGACAAGATCGATTATCAAAGTTGTGGTTAACTTCATACTTTAAATGGGATGGCCAACCTTGCTATTCTAAGAAACCAAATGGCAAATCCTTTTATGAAGCAGATACCTGCCTCAAGTTTAAATGGTGAATAACCACGATATATTTTCATATACTGTTTAATAACAAAAATAAGAGCTACTATTCATCTGTTGAGTACAAGCTACTGAGTACCTGACAACACACTCAAGGTTTTAAAAACACTATCTTATTTAATCTTTATCCTCACTTTATGGGTAGAAATGCTTATTATCCCTATTTTACAGAAGAAACCAAGGGCTAAGTTACCTGCCTCTTAGGGCAGGGCTGGGATTTAAATCATAGGCCTCCAGACTACCACTCCCTATGGCTTCTTTGCTATGTTTTGCTATTTGGATCACTTTCTCATCTGAGAAATCACAGACATGGACATTCCCAAAGAAACAGCCCCTTGGAAGATGACCTCAAAGGCTGAGATTTTTCTTCGCAATGTAGACATTGAAAGGAAAGCAACCTGCTACATCTTATATTTCAAAGCACTTCTATCTTAAAAGAGATTCAAGAAAAAGATGTGGGAACAGAGCTCAGGGGTGCTTATGAATGCAATTTCACAAATATTTTTTCAGTAGCTACCAGTGGTCAAGCACGTGCTGGAAGCTGACTGTTAGCTGGGAAAGTGCTGGGCAGGGCAGGGGCCTACAGGAAGGGATGGGGAGAACATTGCCCATAGTGACTGTTTCAGGAATGTTCAGCCAATAATTTATAAAAATGTTAGTTTATTATCTAACTATTATCAGGAGATGAGTTACCTGCTTTATTATCTGTGAATACATAATTGAAAGGGACAGTGTGTCTTCTAAAACTGAAGTATTACATAAGTCAAACAACTCATGTGTTCCTTTCTGACACCCCATATTAGAGGGTCAAACCGTAACTTGTATGAATACAAACATAGTGTCAGATTTTGTTCTCAAGGGTCTGAAAGAACAAAAGAGAAAAAAGCACTGGGAGCCAAAACAAGACATTCCCAAAGTAGAAAGGGAGCATACTAAAGTCACACGTATATACAAATAAAGAGAGGAGTACAGAAACATTTCCTAAAGAATTCCAGCAAACATTTACAGAGATAAGGATAGGATGAGAACACCAAGTCAAAGAAATCATGAGCCTGAAAGGTCACAAACATTACCACGAGGCCTCCAGAAACCTGTCTCCTTGCAGAAAGGGCATGAGATGAAGATCATGGATCCCTCTCCTCATTTATAAAATGAAGGAGTTAGATTAGATGGTTTTTAAGGTCCTTCTAGCCCTAACCCATTAGCTACTTTAATCCATGCGGCCCCTGCACCTGAAGTCAGATGAGCATACAAAGATGCTCAAAAAACTTTGGTTGAGGGGCACCTGGGTGGCTATTGGTTGAGCGTCTGCCTTCGGCTCAGGTCATGATCCTGTAGTCCTAGGATCAAGCCCCCACATCGGGATCCCTGCTCAGTGGAGAGCCTGCTTCTCCCTCTGCCCCTCACCCTCTCTCTGTCTCTCTCTCAAATAAATAAATAAAATCTTAAAAAAAAAACTTTTGTTGAATTAATGAAACATTACAACCTTACCAATAAGAAGAGGCTTTACAACAATTGGTCCTGGCCTGGCCTACAAAGAACAAATTAGAAGAGAAACCATTATCTAAACAGCTTCGCATCTGGTGCCCCTTCTAGCTGACTGCTGGTAGAATGAAAATAACCCTGGACTTGGAAATAAGACACTTGGGTCTAGTCTCATCTCTGACACAAACCAGCTGTGTGACCTTGGGCAAATGGCTTTACCACCTGGAGTTTCCTCATCTCTAAAATAAAGGTATTATAAAGCTATATATAGCCAACATTTGTGGAACCTTTACTATATGCCAGGAACTGTTCCAAGATCTTTGTCTTAAATTTAAATGATCTCAAAGATTTTTGCTGCTCTAACATTTAGTCTGACTACAGAGGAAACATGGTATGATGGAAAGATTCCAAATTCTGTACTCAGAAACGTCGGACTCCCTCTCGCTCTGTTAGGTGGGGTCTTTTTTTTTTTTTTTAAATTTGACAGAGTGACAGACAGCACAAGCAGGGAGAGTTGGAGAAGGAGAAGCAGGCTGCCCACTGAGCAGAGAGCCTAATGCTGGGCTCGATCCCAGGACCCTGGAATCATGACCTGAGCCAAAGCAGAAGCTCCCGACTGAGCCACCCAGGCACTCCAGGCGGGGTCTTTTTTTAAGCAGAGACTGTTAAACAGACTACGTTACTATCTGAGTACTTCTGTTCCCTAGCTGAGTTAATTTGGACAGGTTGCTTAACTTTAGTTGCTTAACTTAGTTTTCTAATATGTGAAAAGCATATAAAATGGTTCTCTCATATAGCTTTTGAGAGGATTAAATTAAATTATAATAACTAACTGTAATATATATTAATAAATACACATATATTACATTTTATTACTAGGTGTGTGACCGAGGACAAATTATCTTCTCAAGGTTTTTCCTCAACCACAGATGGGAGGTACGGTGTTATGAAAAGAAGTAATGTGAACATTCTGTAAACTGTCGAGTGTCAGCTGTGTTTGAAAGCATGCATATTCCTTAATACTTGGATAAGTGTATACAATACTCCTCTAATACTTGTAACAGCATATACAATCAATGACAACGACAACAATAATAAAAGACAGCTTTACTAGACATATCTCTCCACTCCCCAACAACAACAAAAGACGCTTTCCTAAACATCTCTCTAGTCCCCGCTCACAGCGGGTGGACCTAGAAGCTGCCAGCCAAGAACGCAGGGCCATATGGAAGTTGTAGTTCCGAGTCAAAGGGCCGATCCACAAAACGGCTGAAGTGAGACTTCATCTCCCAGGAGACACCTCGCCGCACCAAATGGCACGCTGGGAGATGGAGTCCCAACCCTCCGGGAAACAGGCAGCGGGACTCCAACTCCCAGACGCCTCCGCTACGCAGGCAGCCAGCGGTAAAATGGAGCCGCAGAGGGAGAGTCCAGGCACACCCGGCTAAACAGGTGCGACTAGGGGCCGCTCTTAGTCCCAGGCCCAGCACAGGTGAGAGCCTTTCTACAACAGCTACGGGAATCATTTTCTGCTGGTCCCTAGCACATTTCTTGAGAGATCCGGAATAATAAAGCAGTAAGTTTGCAAGTGGCAGACTTTCACAAACAAGACATTTAGCTTTCCGCTCCAGCCAGCATCCTTGGGCCACTTGGGCAGAGATCTTTAAGCTCTTTTTTCCAAAATAAAACACTGAGTGGCTGATCCAAGGTCATACACCAGTTGGAGAATTTGATCCTAGAGAGGCGCCTGCAACTCCGGTTCCACTAACCAGCCTCCCCTCTCCACGCCCCTCCCCCCGGCCCCACACGGATATACCTTTAAAATCCCCACATATTTTTATATACAAACTACATTCATCCATAAAATGCCAAACGAGCTTGGACTCATTGAGTTACCCCACAATAAAGAATTCACTGCTTTTTAAAATGTTTTTAAAACATCAAATGTAAGATTCCCTCCCAAAATACTGCCTTCCTTCTACCTACTTGGCTCCTTTCTTGGGCACATGTTCAGCACCCTCCCTTTGGGGAACCCAGAGCTGGGTGTTTAATACAGTTCTTTTGGGGCAGCGATTCCTGCTACTTGCCTGTGACACTGGCAAACCCTGCAAAAGCGGCCAGTGCCAACTACACCACCAGGTCTGGTTGCTGGGGCGTCCCTGGAACCGCTGGCGTGGTCCCATGCCTCAGTTTACCCCCTCATGCAGCAGATGGGCGGGTTAGGGTTAGGGCTGGTGGTCAGAACGGGTCCTGTAGGTGCGGGGGTAGGAGGGTCCTTGGGGCAGACACACCACCACCACCACCCCAGGAGCTGTGCGAGCCGGACCCCGCCCCACTGGACTGCGGGTTTATGGACCAGACGCGCGTGGAAACCAAGACCCGCACCCCAGAAACACTCTTCGACTGGGGCTTGCCCCCTGCCCCTACCTTCCAAGATCTTGGCAGCTGGAAAGTGAAAGGCAGAGGGAGGGAGCCCGGGGCAGGAGCGGCACCTGGGCGTGTGCCCACTGGGGTGGCCTCCTGAGGGACCCGGGAACAGGAGGGCAAAAGTCCCGCGACGGGACGGAACGGAGAGGGTACTACAATTCCCAGATGGCGCCGCGAAGGGGGCGGAATCTAAGATGGCCGCTGGCCTGAGGACAGAAGTGAGGGCCAATAGGCATAAAGTATGCGCCTACAACGGGCCAATCAGAAGCTATAATGACAATAACTCTGATTCAGGGGTGAGAAACATTGTTTCTCTCCGGAGAGCCGCTGAGGTGAGAATCCCCTCGAAAGGGATTTTTGTCATAAACTTCACAATCTTTCTTTTTTTCCAAATGGCAAAAGAAATAAGAGTCTTCAGGCTATGCCGCCTTTTTTCCTCCTTATTTCCTCCTAAACGTGTTTAACTTCCCACCCACCCCCGCCACGCCCCACTACTCCGCACAGGTTGGATTTTCTTTCACTTCCTCTACTCACTCTGGATCGTGTTTGAATCCTTAAGCCTTCTTTTCTTTATATTTCTCTCATAACACGGGCTCGCAGACCTTTACTTGATCCACTTTACGACTACACTCGGCCTTTCCTGGAATCCTAACTAAAATTGCACCGCGAACTCCCTTGTCCCTTCCTTTCGTCCTTTTTTGTTCTATTTTTCTACTTAGCACTTTTCCTTACCAAACACGGTATGTAATTCATTTATCTATCTTTTTTTATCGTCTTGTCCTCCAGAGTGAAAGATCTATGCAGATGAAGATTTTTGTTCTGCTTACTGCAATATTTCTAGCACCTGGAAGTATATTTGGTATATATATAGTAGGCACTCAGTAAATATACTTTAATTGAATAAAATCTAGAGTAGTCTTTACTTTCTTTTCTCCCCTTCTTCAGTGCAGATCAATTAAATCCATCTCTGACAACCATGGGGCCCTTGTGCTTGTTCCCTTTTCAAATTCAAAATCATTCTCTCAATATAGTCTAGAATGCTGGAGAAATAAATCACTGATTCAGATGCAGTTCCTAACTTCAAGATGTTTCTGGTCTAGAGGAGTATGAGAAATAAACTTAATTTTGCAATAAATGCAATTGCAAATTTCAGAGCAGCTAAATAATTGCACAAGGTCATGCAGCTCATAAGCAGGGCCTAGAATCCTGGCCTTCAGACTCTTGGTACTACACACCATGCTTCTTATAGCAACCTCCCGTCAGGATTGCCTGCTTCCCTTCTCTTTCCTACCAAACCTAGTTCTAAGGAAGAAGATATATATGCCAGTCATCTTTTACATTTAAGGAGAAACAAAGAGCAATTACACTTGGACAAACACTGAGATATTTCCCTACTTATCCTGACACCATTTCCCTTTTTCTTTTTTCTTTTTTTTTTTTTTAAAGATTTTATTTATTTATTTGACAGAGAGAGATAGTGAGAGGAGGAACACAAGCAGGGGGAGTGGGAGAGGGAGAAGCAGACCTCCGCTGAGCAGGGAGCCTGATGCGGGGCTCCATCCCAGGACCCTGGGATCATGACCTGAGCCGAAGGCAGACGCTTAACGACTGAGCCACCCAGGTGCCCCCCCCCCCTTTTTTTAAGAGAAAGCAAGCGGGGAGAAGGAGAAAATCTTTTTTTTTTTTTTTTTTTTTTTTTTTAGAGAGAGTGAGAGCAAGCAGGGGAGAGGGAGAATTTTTAGGAGGCTCCGTGCCCACCACGGAGCCTGACGCAGAGCTGATCTCACAACCTTGAGATCATGACCTGAGGCAAAATCAAGAGTCAGACACTCAACTGACCGAGCCACCCAGGCATCCCTATTTCCCTTTTTTTTTCCGCATCACTTTTTTCTTTGGCCTGCTTCATTACATGCAGGTGATTACACCAAATCTTAGATCTCTCATCCTTTCTGATGTTTGAACCCCATGGAGAGTAGCGAGGTGTCCTACAAAATGTCCTGATGTGAAATACTGATGTCCTAGGAAGCTTGGCTCTCAGAGAATGTCACTGTGGATTATGGTCAATTTACAGGTCATCACACAGACACCATGGCCACAAAGAATACTTGTGAATAACTAGGTGAAATTGAAAACAATCACGATGAAACAGAAATGTGATCAATTTGTATACAGACTAATTTTGTGCATAGAAATTAAAACCCTCCTATCCTAACTGTCAATTTGGGGTTATTTCCTATAACACAACAGTTCTTTCTAGCTTTTATGAGCACAGACTCAGCTCAGTGGTACCAGCTTTTCTCAGCTGAGTGGCATGAGAGATTTCAACACATGTGTCAGCAGCCAGACTAAATGTGGAAGGAATCATTGAACCATATGAAAATGGAAAGCTCAACAACTAGACTCTTCTCCTGAGACAGTATCAACCTATAATCATTACATCTCCTACTTAGCAATCAAAAGGCAAATGTCATGAATATATTCAGGATCTAAGCAGTGGTATCTAATGATTATTAAACCATTGTTAGGCAGCCTAGTGTGAACATATATGTACTACGTGAACTGTGGGTGATGCTGTTTGCTGTGCTTCAGAAATACATAGATACATACATAAGCATGAACACATGGCACTTGCCTTGGACCCAGGATGTCCAAGTGCAAGACAATCAGTGCAGGATGACTGTCTGATCCGCAACTTGATTAATAATCACCAGGAGATGGTATCTTTGAGTCCTCCCAGGAGTATATCCTGAGACAGGTATTCAAGTGCAAGTCAGTAATATCAGGAAACACCAGTAGAATAGGAAAGTGAAATAGGGAAGGGAAGACAGACAAAAAAGCATGTTACTACAAGGGGTGATTGAGCTTAATCCTCCTGGGGAACTCTAGAAAACAATGTAGAACACGTGCCATAGACTGAGCTATCCCACCAAAGGGACAAAAGAACTAGGTTGTTTAAATACTAACTCCCGTCAGTCAGTACGTGGGGCCGTTTTCCAGGGCACTTAAGTCCCTGGCTCTCTAGGCATGCTGTCTGAGCGGGCAGAGTTGCCTCAGTGTCCAGAGAAAGCCAGAGATACAGGTGCTGTCATTGGAAGTCAGGCCGGTATCCTGAAATGGTGAGGGAATAGGGGTACTGGCAGGGTGCCAAGAGTGTCTGCTCCAGGTGGCTTTGGGTCACCATAAGCTCATTGCTGAGACTAGCAGAATAAGAATAATTCCAAACTTAAACACTCACCAAAACCAAACCAAACAAAAAAGCAATCTACCACCTTGTATACTTCATCATGTGAAAAATTAAGATAGATAGTACTTTCTAAATTCTCGATAACACACACAAACAAAACAAAATCTACACAACAAAAGCCTCTCACACTGGGAACTCTTTGGAGACCTCAGGAGAGGCTCCAGTGGGACTGGGGTTTAGTAGAGAGGGGAGGAAGGACATCAAGAAAAAGAGAAGAGGGAATTCAAAGAAATATTGCTGAAGACAATATGTTATTCATTTCATGATATTGAAGAAACACAAATAAAGGGCTTCAGATCTTTAAGAAATTATCATTAAAAGTGCACAGACTGTGGTCTTCAGACCTAGAAGAGAGTTTTGTGCTAGACCTCTATGGGTTGTGCCATTATATAATGCACTTCTTCAGAGCAAATAGCTTTACTTGAAGTTAGTCACCATTTGTTTGTCTTTCTATTTATCATCTGTCTCCTCCAAATAAAATGTAAGCTTCATGAAGGCAAGAACTTTGTTTATGTCTTACTCAGTTTTAGATACGCAATAAATACAAAGCAAATAGTGCAAGTACTAGAAGGGCCTGACACATTGTACTACTCATTACATTCAGGTAAGGCATGAAGTAAAGAGACAAAAGCGACCCTGCAAAAACCTCCCATTATCACAAAGCTTGAGACTATCCTGATGTGTGGAAAGACCAGTGGTCACGTAAATGGTCTACTGGTCTTCTACTTAAGTCAAATATTCCCAACAGCACCCTCTTCAAGCACACAGGACCTCCAGGAAAATCTTTACCATGGAAATAGAATTTCAAAACTAGAAAGGCATTCGAGATCAAAGAGATCAACTCCCTGAATAATTCATCTCAGCTGTATGTTACAGGTCATAATCCAGAACTTGGGGATATTCATTTAACTGGTAAAATCATCTCTAATAGGAAAACATTGTATTAGAAAAAAAATGATGCATTGTTTCTGTAATACAAAGCATAAAAAGGTTGGGAAACTCAGCTGTACCCAGATGCTCACGTCTCCTTCACAAATTTCTCAGCCCACAATCATTCAGCTTTTTGGCTGTTATGGGAGAAATCTGGTTGTTAATAAGAACCATCTCGTGATATTCTGAAAATTCTCTAAATTTTTTCCCTATCTTTTTTTACTCTCTCCTCTTACTTATCCCTTTGTTGTTCTGTGTTAAATATATTCCTTGGGTGGATTTGTTCATCAGATATTTAGAGTTCAGTCTTTTCCCTATAGTTAGTGAACATATGCATGCTGTCTCCTTTTAACTATGCCTCATAAATAATCACACTTAATCCTTCTTACTGCCATCTTTTGCAATCATCTTCCAGTTACCTAGAACATACGGTGCATAAAACTAAGCTCAGTGTCCAAGCTGTGATCTCACTAGGGTGGCTCAAAGATAAGCTATGATTTTTCATCACTCTCTTTCAAGAAATTATGCCTCTAAACACATTGTCCTGGTTTCACTGCAGCTTTAAAGACATTTCATCATTCTTGAGGAAAAAAACGCTTTAAAAACATTTCATAAAAATTAAAAAGTATATTTCTTTAGTAGAGGACTTAGTGCAGAATGGGATGCAGCTTCACTTCAGCCCAGTTTTTCATGTATTAAGGGTTACTCCGGGCCAGCCACTGTGCACTGGGCTGGGATTCACTGATGAATTAGACAGTCCCTGATATTGTATGGTAATAGAAAACAGAAACAAGTAAACAGGTGAACAAATCTATGTGATGCTTTAGAACTTTATACCAGAATGAGTCAATTCTGCTACCTACAGTGGAGGAAAAAAAAGAGTTCTAAGCAGAAGCAACAGGACATGACAAGTGCCAGAGCTCAGAAGTAGGGCAGTAGGGAAAGAGGCTGGAGGAGTTGTAAGAGTCAGCTCAGAATGGTTTCACAAGCATGCTTCTTAGTTTGCTAAAGGGCAATTGAGAGCCTTGTAACTATTAAATGAATGCTTGATTTTGAGGCAAACAGAAAAATTCATTCAACAATTATTTATTGAGCACCTACTGTATGCCCCAGCATTGTTCTAGGTTTTAGAGGACACAGCAGTAAATAAGTCATAAAAAAATCCCTCCTGGTAGACGAACCATGAGAGACAATGGACTCTGAAAAACAAACTGAGGGTTCTAGAGGGGAGGGGGGTGGGAGGATGGGTTAGCCTGGTGATGGGTATTGAGGCGGGGAAAATTTTGCATGGAGCACTGGGTGTTATGCACAAACAATGAATCATGGAACACTACATCTAAAACTAATGATGTAATGTAGGGGATTAACATAAGAATAAAAAAAAAAAAATCCCTCCTCTGGAAGTACCTGGATGGCTCAGCCAGTTAAGCATCCGACCCTTGGTTTCCACTCAGGTCATGATCTCGAGCCCTACATCAGGCTCCATGCTCAGTGGGGAATCTACTTGTGATTCTCTCCCTCTGCCCCTCCCCCACACGCTCATGCACACTCTTTCAAATAAATAAATAAACATTTTTTAAAAAATTCCCACCCTTGGGCGCCTGGGTGGCTCAGCTGGTTAAGCGACTGCCTTCGGCTCAGGTCATGATCCTGGAGTCCCCGGATCGAGTCCCGTATCGGGCTCCCTGCTCGGCAGGGAGTCTGCTTCTCCCTCTGACCCTCCCCCGTCTCATGTGCTCTCTCTCTCATTCTCTCTCTCAAATAAATAAATAAAATCTTAAAAAAAAAAAATTCCCACCTTGTGGAACTTCTAGTAGAGAAGAAAGACCATACACTAATACACAAATTTATAATCTATCACAAGATGATGATAAATGCTTTGAAAAAAGTGCAGAGTGAGGGGCCGGAAGATGATGGGTGGTCTTCTGTTGGTTAGAGTGGTCACGAAGGCCTCTTTGAAGAGGTGTCATTTGAATGAAGATTTCAGTGAAGTGAGGGGGCCTCAATAAAGTGAGAAAATCAATGGAAGAATGTTCCAGAGAGAGAGAGAGAACAGTATGTGCAAAGTCCCTAAAACAAGAACAGGCTTAGCATGGTGGAAGAGTAGCAAGAAAGTCCATATGGCTGGAGGAGAGTGAATGAGAGGAAAAGCCATGCAAGACGAGGTCAAAGGTAACCAGAGGCCAGAGCATGCAGGCCACAGTAAATCTTAAGGGACTATGTTAAACGATTCCATAAATGTACTTGCCAGATGTTGTATATAGTATGATCTATTTGTGTAATCATTAAAGGATTGTGTTATACATATAATTATCAAGGTCCATAATCACTCATCCAAAACTTTGGGGACAGGTGTATTTTGGAAATTAATCTTACTGTTTTTAGTAAAGGTAATATATGCCTGTACTATCCAGTGTGTGACATGCCTAGAGCAGTCTTGGGACAGCAGCCTGTCATCAAACATTGATATTTCTGCAACAAAATACATATGGGATAAATAAAAACTATAAATAGCCCCTATCGGGCCAACCTTTTGGTTTTCAAACCTTTTTGAATTTCGACACTGCAAATAAGACATTGTGAACCTATATTTTCATCTGTGGTAGAAAACTGGAAGCATCAAAATGCTTGTGAACAGTGGTTGGGGAAATCAGATGGGATGGGCAGCAGGAGTATCTTTTATTCTACTTTATACAATTCTGAACTTCTGAACACTATTTTTTTTTTTTTACCGTATATTGGATATGTCATTGAAATAACACTAGTTTAAATTTTAAAAAAATAAAATAAATGTGGATTCTAAGGCTTTTATTCTTGTAGTCTTTGGGTATTCAACAATATGGACAGTATTACAGGAAAATATTTTAAGCAAAAAAAGTAATAGAAAAGATTTTGAATATGCATTACAAAATTGCTTCTGAATTTAAGTGTTTTAGTCATGACATTCAACTTTTACTGTGTCCTCTGTAGGCTTTTCAGATTTTCGTTTTTTAAAGATGTTTGTGGACTGGAGAGAGTCATAGTATCCGGATGACTTTGTAAGGAGTAGGAAAATTCATTTCTAAAATTCAGTATAAAATGTATTTTTAAAATTTATGGTAAATCAGATTCCCTAATGCTCCAAAAAGTTTCATCTGTTTCCTTATAGAACATGGTCCATTCTCTGAACTTGTGGTTGTTTCTGTTTTGTTTCATTTTGTTTTTAAGGCGAATCTGTGAGGTTTTTGTCTGTTTTGATAACAGGATGTCATGCTTGTGATAAATACTTGCCTGAAAGAGATTTATAATGCACAAGCCCCTAAAATATTTAGACATTCTAAAATTGTAATTTGCAACCTCCCTGTTTCCTACCACTCTCCCCCCAACAAAAATTCAGAGAGATGTATTTAACAGATGCTGTGTTCTATGGTGACTGTTATTGGCTATGTGGCTGAAAACTGTAATTAGCCATGCCTCCGTGATTCATACATGAATCGTTTGGAGGTTTATTATTCCACAAGAATGTTAATGAACATGAATACAAAATACTCTGAGAGATTTTCTTTTTATCTTGGTAAAGTACAAATGGTAAGGGAAAAATAATCATTTAAAATAATTAATGAAAAAATACTCCATATATAACTAGATCCTTGATTTTTTGAATGGTAAATAAGACTGTATAATTTGTTGGAGCCTCTTCTCTATGAAACCCATAGTGACTTTACACACATCAATTAATAAAGCTTCAGGACCCCTACCAGGTAGGTTTTAATAAAACCCAGGAGTCCTAACTTTTCTGACCTTTGCTCTAGTTTCCAGCTAAGAAACTAGCTGACAAAGATGCTTTCACATCTTTGAAAACAGAATGGGCATGGAACCAATGTTCATAGTTCAGGTGATATTTATGAGTAGTGCTCTCCTATGAACCTAGTTGGAAATAAAAGTAATTTAGGGGAAATGATATTTCAGCACTGCCTTAATCTAGCAGGGATTTTCTTCATGAGAAAATTAAACCAAACACAAACTGGAAGTATGACTTAACTGGGCCGGCTTCTGCATTTAGGGTCACCAAAGCGTACTGTAAATGGAAATCAGATTGCTTTAGAATCCAAGAACAAACTCTACTTTTGACCTTTAGAAAGCTCATGATGTATATGCCCACAAAATAAACAAAATAATTTCAAAGTAAATTAGTTGAGTGCACCTGACCTTTGAAACAGAGCAGATGATGTTAATCAGATTTGTACAACTTTAATCTAGCTCAGCCTCCATCTCTCCATGTAGTTTTTTAAATATCATAAAGAAGAGTCTCACAACAGGGAATCTCTCAAATCGGAATAGATTTAGAAACGGAACCAGATGTATGACCTTGCCTCAAACAATGAAGTATAACTCGGACATGTAAGCAAGTGAGCATTATGACTATAACCCAATATAATGTGCTCCTGAGGAAAAGTGACTTTTTCAAAATATTAACTTAAGCACATTGTAGGCAGGTTTTCAATATTACGGTAAAATGTGTTTTGAGTCCTGATACTGTGTGAGGCACCTAGGGGGAAACTTTGAGTTGGAAATGACCTACATATTAGAAAAAGGTGTTCCATCTGACCACTGCAACTGGTTTCGTCCAGCCATCACATTTCTGCATTTGGGACTTCGAATGTCTGAGCCATAGTCTTTTTAGAATAGCCTATTAGGTAACTTGATAGACATATGCTTATTCCCAGCATCACCTCCTTTGGGTAACCAACCTGACCCCATTCCGCAGTAATCCTTCTCAATCTGAGTAGCTCAGATGGAGCTGATCACATTTATTCCTTCCACCAAAGGGTAAGGTGAAGGTCATGGCGGGCGGGTGGGAGGAGGGGGAGTTGGGGAGAGCAGAGCGTGGTTCACAGAAAACGAGCTGGATCAAAGCACTCCAAGCTCTTTGGCCACATGATTGGTTCAGGGATGGGCACATGACCCAAGCTAAGCCATTCCCTTCAGCTGTTCTGTGAGAGAGACCAAAGGAGATGGTCCCTCCTTTTCTACGATAACAAGCTATAATGGTAGTGATATGGGGCTGCTGGCTGCCCTGCCCACTTAGGAATTAAGTCAAACAGGGGCAAGCAGAGCTGAGGGATGAAAAGAAGAAAAGTGCCAGCTGGTATTGCATCACAGAATCCAATTTTGCCTAAAGCCACCCCTTAGATTTGCCAGTTCAATGAGCCTTTTCTTTTTTAAGTTCATTTGAATTAGGGTTTTGTTACTTGCAGCCAAAGGAGTCATGGCTAATTCGTAAAGTTCATTTAACAGATACACTCTTAAACTACCAAAATAAGAAAGTGAAATGAAAGGGATAATAGTCTTTCATTCACTTGTAACTTGGAAATTCTCAGAACCAGAGCCACGCCAGCCTCTGCTCGACCGGCATCAAAACTGCATGCAGCCCACTCCAGTCATTTGAGGACTTGAAGATGCTTAGCCTGGAAAAGAGAAGACAGGATATGCCTGCTGGGCTCAACCATGGGAAAGTCTATTTTGTGAAAAAGGGGTTGGACTCATTCAGTAGAATTAAAACTCAGACCAACAAGTGCTTGTCACTCAGAGAAATTTTCTATACAGTGAAATGGATAACTTTTCTAACAATGAAAGCCATCCTAGCAGATATAATGTGACCCTCTTCGAGCAACACCACTTCCACTGAGTGAGAGGTTAGACGAAATGACATCTGAGACACCGTCCAACTCTGATTCCTTGATTCAATCAAAGTACGGTCATGATGATGATATTTGCAATTTATCATAAATCATCTTAACATTTCAACAAATCACAAATCAATACAAATCAATCATATAAAAGGAGGCACAGAGGATGGGAAGTGTCAGAAAAGATTTCCTAGAGGGGATAATACTTGTACCATTTTAAATACAAATGCAACTTGGTTTATGTTACACCATGTTGAAAAACATGGCATTCAACTCTAATTCTTAAAAAAAAAAAAAAAACTATTTTCCCTATAATATCTTTAAATAATGTCTTTTAAAAAATGTAAATACACTTATAATGAAAATATGATAAAGTGTACTATAAGCGAATACACATTTTCTCATGTCTTGGGTGTTTTTGTAAGCATATAGCTAGTAAGCATTAACACAGCAGTGTATACTAGACAATCTTAGCCAATGAATGTGAGTCCCCATTATTGCACACTATCCTTCACCTCTGAGTTGAGCGTATTCTATAAAGCGGTTGACCCCTGAATGATGCAGGGGTTAAGGGCACCAACCCCCGTGCAGTCAAAAATCTGAGTAAATTTGACTCCCCCAAAACTTAATTACTAATAGCCGACTGTTGACTGGAAGCCTTACCAACAAAAAAAATCAATTAACACATATTTTGTATGTTCTATGTTTCATGTACTGTATTCCTACAATAAACTAAGGTAGAGAAAAGGTAATGTTATCAAGAAAATCATAAGGAAGAGAAAATACATTTATAATAATGTACTGTATTTATCTAGGGAAGAAATCTGTGTGTAAGTGGACCCACGCAATTCAAATTTACATTGTTCAAGGGTCAACTGTACATGTTTTTGCTTCTCTTTCTGCCATTATTTTGAGTACCGGCAATTTATTTTGTGTCCTCAAAAGCATTTTTGACACGCAATGCTTAACAATGCATAACAAAGTGAAAGCACCATGCTAGACACTAAACTGCAAGTTTTACAGAAGTTCAGGGTGCCTTCAAGAAGTGTTTAAGAAGACAGAATCAGGCAAATTGGAACCGAACAATATCTTTTGGCATTATGAAAGGCAGCATAAACACCACTGCAGCCAGGGACAATCAACAAAAAATTGTATGGAAGTTACTTGGAAGAAATAATTTCTTCAGAAGGCACATCATGATATAGAGTTTTACAGAGAGCAGAAGTGTAGTTGCCATGTGAAGGACTAGAACACAACTCCATGGGGACAGTGGTAAGAAGACGCAGTATAGCACTGCTCACAGTAGCATTCCCATTTTTAGAAATGGAACACCCCATCCATCTCCTGCCTTCCCTCTACACAGGCTTTTCGAGTGCTGCCAACCAAGAGGGAAAGGCATTCAAGACAGAACACATATGAAAAGGAAAAGAATTGTAAAACAAGGCATTTTAGAGAACCGTAAACAGTTTCATGTTACTGGAGAGGAGACTATGAGGGGGAAAGTAAGAAAACGAGACTGGAAATGTAGCCATATTAGGAAAGCGCTGATAAAACATTCTCGTACATCTAGGACTTGACCTGCTAAACAATGGGGAGCAAATGATTGGCTTTAGCATGCACGTGATATAATCAAATTTGAATTTTAGACAAAAATCTCTCTAGAAGCACTGTGGAGGCTTAATTGGAGCTGGATATACTCCAAGAGGGAGATCAGTGGGGAGGTCACTATTAACAATTAGATGATTTTTTCTGGCCTGTCAAATTACTAAATTAAAGTAGTAGTAGTAGTAGTAGTAGTAATACACATGCCCATGGTATAATAAATGGGTAAATTTCCCCAAAGCTATTTGCAATATGTAAATCAAGTAAGAGTTTTTGAAAGTTCAATACAAGGAGTTCATGTCCTTTGACCCAGTTATCCTATTTCTAGGAATCTACAGTAAGAGAATAGAGATGTAGACAAGTATTTACTTAGTGATATTCCTTCCTACAGCCTTATTTCTAAAAAATTAGAATTTTAATGTTCAGCAAAAAAAAAAATGGTTAAATAAGTGAAATATGCCACTGCCATTTAAAATGTTTCTAAAAATATTCAATGACATGGAAAATTGCCCAAGGAATAATGTTAAATGAAAAAGTACAACACAAAATCAAACATACAGTCTTAGTCTTCACAAAGGTATATACATTTAAAAACTGGGAAATACATAAAAATGTAATTGCTGCCTATCCCCAAGTGGTGGAAATGTTAGTGATTTTTATTTTCATCTTTCTATCTTTCTGTATTTTTGATTTACTATCATGAACATGTATTACTCTTGCAAACAAGTATTAGGTTGAATCATCTGCAATTGCCTGCTATGGACTGAATCTCATTATCAAAATTCATCTGTTAAAGCCCTAACACTCAATGTAATGATATTTAGAAACCAGACCTTTGAGAGATAATTAAATTTAGATGAAGTCATGAAGGTGGGGCTCTCCTGATGGGATCAGTACCCTTATAAGAAGAGGAAGAAACACCAGTTCTCTCTCTCTCTCCCTCTCTGCATGAGCCCAAAGAAGGGGTCATGTGAGCACAGTGAGATGGTGGCCATATATAAGCCAGGAAGAGATCCTTATCAGAATCTGACCATTGTAGCACTGATCATGGACTTCTAGCTACCAGAACAGGGAGAAAATAAATCTCTGTGGTATAAGCCACCCAGTCTATGGTACTTTTGTTATGGTAGCCCAAGTTTACTAATACACTGCCAAAATTGACTCCAAAAATGACAATTCCATACAACTCAACCTACTTAAAAGAGAAATAAAATAAGAGACAATCATTGAAAATGCCCTTGCAATGGATGCTAAGGTCCAGAACTAAAGCAATAACAATAAGGATGAAAGATGCAAAGGATATTAAGATAGTATGTTTTATAACTCAGTAATTGATGGGATCAATAAGATAGTATTAGTAAATAAGAGAGAGCATCTAGATAATGAGTCCAAAGTTTTTACACTAAGAAAGTGGGTGATAACAATGGTTACTATTCATGAGAAAACATATTTAGAAAAACCTCTTTGGTAGCTAGCCTCTTAGATGGTCCCCAATAATCCTTACCTCTTGCTACCCACAGCCTTGAGTATACATCGTTCCTCACGTATAGGTTGGTCAGGAATCTACCTCATGTATAACACTGCAGAAATGATGGTGCACCAACATCAGAGATGAGCACTCTGGAAGAAGCCAGCTACCATGTTGTGAGGGCACTCAGACAGCCTATGTAGAGGTCCACATGTTGAGAAACTGAGGCATCCAGCTAATAGCCAACAAGGAACTGAGGTCTGACGATGGCCACACAAGAGAGCTTACAGGCAGATCCTCCAGCCCCAGTCAAGCCTTCAGATGACTGCAGCCTGAGCTAGCACTTGACTGTAACCTCATGAGGCACTCTGAGCCAAACCACCCCACTAAGCTGTGCCTGGACTCCTACCCACAAAAACTGTGAAATAATAAATGCTTATTATATTAAGCTGCTAAATTTTGAAGTAATTTGCTACAAAACAACAGAAAACTAATATAACCAGAGTTGATTAATTTGGTCATCTAAAGAGATGAATATTCCTTGAGGACAGGAGTCATGTCTTAATATTTAAAGCCTCTTGGTGCATGTAGTACATCGTCTATGTTCAATAAACATACTGCAAGCTAGAAAGGTAGAAAGGAGACTGGAAAAGCCGGCAACGTAGTTGGGACACCTCCTGGTGGGGACCTACTAAAAGGTTATGAGATATAAACATTCAAGATAAGGATTTGTTTGAGAAAAAATGTGGTGAATGACTTTAGTGCTTGGTACTTCTTTAAGGATGTGTATTGCTTGTAAGTGTACTTTAACAACCTTATGTGCTTTAGAAGCCCATAAATCCCAAATGACTCCAAATTGTAGAGTTCTAAACCTGCAACTGATTTCCTCTTATAGAACAAACTTTGGAAATTGTGGGCCTAAAATTTTTTAACTATAGAAAGGTTTAGCAAGATATTTTTCTCCAAAATCATTTCAGTACTTTAGGTAATTTGGAGCCAGCAATTTTCGGCCAGCTTTTCCTTTTTACTTTGGACTACAGCTGACCTTGATTTAAAGCCCAGAGTTAGTGAAATTCAAATTTTTATAGGATATTTCACAAATTATACGTGATGCAATAGTCAGTTCAAGAAAATTCTATCTTTTGCACCGGGTCCATAACTGTTCTTTATTGTTCTATAAACAATTGGTCCCATTAATGCCTGGACACATATTAGAACCAACGAGAAACAGAATGCAATGGACTAAATGTTTGTGTCCCCCCAAAATTTATATGTTGAAATCCGAACTCCCAATGTTATTCAGAAGTGGAGCCACTGGGAGGTAATTAGGTCATGAGGGTGGAGCCTTCATGAATGCAATGAGTGCCCTCATATAAGGGACTCCTGAGACCTCTCTAGCCCTCTCTTTCTGCCTGGGGGGATACAAGAAGTTGGCAGTCTGCAACCCAGAAGAAAGCCTCACTAGAACCCAACCATGTTGGCCCCTGGTCTTAGACTTCTAACCTCCAGAAATGTGTGATATAAATTTCTGTTATTTATAAGCCACCCTGTTTATGGTACTTTGTTATAGCAGCCGGAGCGAAGATAAAGAAGATGTAATAAAGAAAATCAGTCCATTTAAACTGAGCATACAGACAATGGTATCTGGTATCTATTTAGTCCATTACTGAGATAATCCCAAATACACACACACACACACACACACACACATCCCAGGTTTTATAAAGCCAGCTCATATTCTTTTCAACCCGGGGCTCAGTGAAAAATAGAAGGAACTTGTGAATCTCTGGAATACATTGTATGCCTGGTGAGAATGACAAGAAAAAGTCTGGGGGTGCTATTCCACGACCCCCTTATTGAAAAGTAAGGAATGAAAATCTTGTTTTCTTGCCAAATGTAAACAAAAGTTCACATGAAACATTTATGTCTCTGGATAGAACCACAAAAACTGAGAAGAAAGAGGCAAGCAAGCCAAGGAGTGAATCCTCTGCTCATCTGAGGAGGCCCGGGATCTTGAAACTTTTTTCATTTATTACAGAGTTGAGTTCCATTTGACATCCCCTCAACCACCCAACTCTCTTAGCTCTTGCTTCAAAGACTTCTTAATTAGGGACAGCAAATAAGAATTTCCCTTCCAGAGCACGACTGGTTTTTCTTTATTTTACATCATTTCATAATTCACTTTGATATTCCTTGTACTACTTCGATATAATTTGCAACTTTCAAACATTGGAAGATAGTTAGCATTACCATGTAGATTTCACTTAACTAAATCATAGGCAGTTTTTACCACCTTTAAAAAGAAATGGCAAGAACATCCTTGACCTTGTATCTTGCTGTAATTAAGATATCATCTCCAATGTTTTCCTCTTGCAAATCAATACATAAAATATGAATTGATAGAACAAATTCATTCATACTGAAAAGCAAATAACAGCGTATTCCTCCTCATTCTGTTGCAAGCAAACAGCACTGATACCTGTGTGACGTTTAGAAAAACATCTGACCTTTCTATGCCTCTGCTCCCTAATCTGTACTCGGATAGTAGTTCTTACCCTTAGGACTGTTGTGAGGACTGAGATTATGTGGCTCTCTCCCAACAACAGACAGTGTTATGTGTAATATCTCCCAGGCATGAATAGAATTCTTTGGGCTTCCTTTTTCAAAGAGTTCACACTATTCCTTTGTGCTTCCTCACCTAAAACAAGCATTATAAGAGGGTTTTATTGATTTATTTTTAGATTTTGGATTATAAGCAGCTACTGAGTTACAGCATCGCAAGACGCAATGGCCAACACTGCGAGAGGAGGTATGCAGGAATGTACATGTATGCACTCATGTGTAGCTATCTATCTATGTATTCCACATTTGCATATATGCAAAACACCAATGGTGTGGTAAAGAAAGGCAGAGATATTTATACTGAAGCAGATTACTTGTATATTCACATATTTTGTTGTTCTGGTTGGAAGAAGGCATGGTTATTCACATGTACAACCATGGCCAAGAAAAAAATAATGCATATACACTGTCCTTTCCCTGCCAAAGTGACTAGTGCAGACAGTTCATTCCTTTGCCTCTTCTCTTTACGGGCTTACTCCCCACTTCTCCGAGAGAAAGCTTGAGCTTAATTCAGGTGAGGCCGAAGAATAAAATAAAAGAGCTCAGGCTCTGAAGCTCCTTTGATTTGCCTTTAAATACAATGTCTGCTCTGTTTAGCTCTAAAACCCTGGCTAGGTACTGAACTTCTCCGAGATCCGTTGACTCTTCAGCGAAAGGGGAATAATGAAACTAGCCAGCTCCATACAGTTGTAACGATGATCAAATGAGATAACATAGGGACAGCACTGTGCCCATCACACAGTAAGCACTTAACAAAATGGTGGTGGTGGTGCTTCTTGCATGAGACAGGATGTAGGCTCTAGCTGCTGCAGTGAATAACAAAGACGGAAACATAACAAAGGCAGAATTACACTTCTCTCCACTCAGAACTGATATGACAGCTCTGTGGTGTCAGGGACCCAGCTCTTTTTATCTCATTTTGCCATAATCAAGTGGTAGCTTCTATCTCTGAGTCCCGGATGGTTCTTCCAATGTCTGCCATCTTAACCTCAAAGGAAAAGTGGAAAGAGGTTGGGTAGTTATTTGTTCATTTGTTTTTCTGGCTGCGTATTTTTTTGTAATAAACCAAAAACATAGTGACATAAAACAACAATTAATCATCTTTCATGATTTCTGTGTCGCAGGAACTCAGAAATGGCCCAGTCAGGATGGCCTGTCTCTGTCCCACAATGTCAGGGGCCTCATTTGGGAAGATTCAAAAGTTGAAGGTGACTCAGTGACTGAGGGCTGGAGCTAACTCTAAAGCTTCTTGACCCACACGGCTGATACTTGATGCCAGTTACCAGCTGGACCTCAGTTGAGGTTGTTAACCAGAACACCTAGCTCTGTCTTCTCCGTATGGTTGTTTGAGCCTCCTAACTGTACCATGCTGAGGTTCTAAGATAGAGTGACCCAATGAAAACTAGGTGGAAGCTTCATCACCATTTTATGAGCTAGTTTCAAAGGCCAAATAGGGTCACTTCCATAGCAGTTGCAAACCTGCCCAGATTTCTGGAAGGGGGAGCATAAACCCAACCCCTCAAAGGAAGAGTGTCAAAGTCACAGCATACAAAGATCATATGGGGTGAAAGACTGTAGTGGTCATTTTGGGGAAATAAAACCTGACACATGCAGCCTGTGATTGATATGGCAACTTTATCATAGTAATTATTTGTTTATTCATATTTTCAATAGATATTTTTTGGGTGTCCCCAAAAAATATTTGAAGCTCCATTCTAGGTGGCAGGGATACATCGGAACAAAAGCAAATCCCTGCCTTCGTGGTCATTACATTCTAGCTGGGGAGACAGACAATAAACAAACACAGGTATTCCCCACTTTGCAGAAGTTCACATTACGCCACCTCGCCCTTACTAAAGACCTACTCTAGTACCTGTTCTCATCAACCAAAAGAAATCTGAAGAGGGGATTTTCACTTTAATGAAAAAAAGATGAAAAGCAAAACTAGTGTTCAGCATTTCTGTTGCAGGAAGAACAAGAGAGCTGCTCTACAAACAGTGCACACCCTTGCAGCAAGTGACCCACCAAGCTCCTTCCCCAAGAACTACACTCAGCATCTCAGGTCAAGCCACCAGAGCTTGGAACTGTGTCTGTGAGCATCTGTCCTTTATCTCCATTTACTCTGTGTATCCATTAGCAAGATGTATCTTAAGGTATTAGAAAAGCCTAAGAGAGGCTATTTTGGGGGCCTGGGAACACCCCAAAAATTTTCCATAGAAGTTAATGGTAATTGCTTCACCACTTTACACCATTGAGGTTTATGAAAGGTTTCATAGGAACGCTCCACTTTCAGGTAGTGGGAGAAACCTGCATATCATACACCCTTGGGTAGTGATGAAACACTGAAGAAATGAAAGCAGAATAACGGCACAGTATGTAAATGTTATTTAGATAACATGGTTTGGGAGGGTTGTTTGTTTTGTTTTGTTTTGTTTTTAAAGGGCTTTCTTGGGAATGCAAGCTGGTGCAGCCATTCTGGAAAACAGAATGGAGGTTCCTCAGAAAGTTGAAAATAGAGCTACCATACAACCGAGCAATTGCACTACCAGATATTTACCACAAAGATACAAATGTAGTGATCCAAAGGGGCACCTTCACCCCAATGTTTATAGCAGCAATGTCCACAATAGCCGAACTATGGAAAGAGTGCAGATGTCCATCGACAGATGAATGGATAAAGAAGATGTGGTGTGTATATATATATATATAATGGAACATTACTCAGCCATCAAAAAATTGAATTCTTGCCATTTGCAATGATGTGGATGGAACTAGAGGGTATTATGCTAAGCGAAATAAGTCAATCAGAGAAAGACAATTATATGATCTCATTCGTGGAATTTAAGAAACAAAACAGGATCATAGGGGAAGAGAGGAAAAAGTAAAACAAGGTGAAATCAGAGAGGGAGACAAACCATAAGAGACTCTTAATCATAGGAAACAAACTGAGGGCTTTTGGAGGGGAGGAGGATGGGGGATGGGGTAACTGGGTGATGGGCATTAGAGGGCACGTGATGTAATGAGCACTGGGTATTATACAAGACTGATGAATCACTAAATTCTACCTCTGAAACCAATAATACAGTATACGTTAATTAACGGAATTTAAATTTTTAAAAAAGAGGAAAAAATAAAAAGGGCTTTCTGAGGAGGTGATGTCAACAGAGACTTCAGTGGTGGTGTGGACCAGCCATACAAGCTGAGAAGAGAGCATTCTAGGCAGAGGAGATTGGCTGAATAAAGGTCTGAGGTGGAATGGACTTGGCTTGTTCGCGGTACAGCAATAAACACTTGAGACGAGGTCGTGGAGATGCTGTAGACAGGAGTCAAGAGTCTGCCCAAAAGAACTTTAGGCCAACATAATGAGCCTGGATTTTATTCAGTGTTTTTAAAGCAAGAAGAGTAATGAAACCTATAGATAGATGATAGATGATAGATAGATAGATGATAGATAGATAGATAGATAGATAGATAGATAGATAGATGATAGATGATAGATAGATAGATAATAGATAATTTGTCTGGTTTCTTAAAGATCATTCTGGCCATTATGTAAGAGGGTAAGAGTGAAAGCAGAGGTTATTCCAGTAGCCCAGGCAATATAGAGGAGAATAACCCTGGCGATGGAGAGAAAGAGCCAGATTTGGAATCTGGAAGGTCGGGGCAACAAGACCCACTGCCAATTTGGATATGGGGCATGAAGGAAAGAGGGACATAGAGGACGACTGCTGGGTTTGAGGCTCTGGTTTGAAAGGAAGTCTCTCCGGCATCCCAAAGCTAAAGATAGTACCATGCCGTGGTTCAGATGCCCCGACAGAGACTCAGGGTCAAAGCGTAAAGACGGTGACACCCCAGCAATGACCTCAAATTCCTCTCATTCCTACTGCCTGGAGGCAGAACCAGCCCCACACCCTGAGATTTAGCTGGCAGGGGGGATTACTCTTCTCAGATGAGGAAAGCAGTAAGCTCAGAGCGGACCAGGAATGGGGAAGGTTATTTTTGCAAGTAGCGGGAGCACAAAAGGATTAGGAGCTCCCAGAGCAAAGCACTGTGGAGCCCAGAGGAAATCAGGCCTGGTAATTCCCTAGGAATCGTGGCCTTTGTTTCATTTATGCCAGGCACCCAGTGGGCATTGCCTAAACACCAGTGACTACAAAAACGATGTTGACTGGGCAGCTCTGCCACTCATTGGGCCAATTATTTATGATCGTTCAGCTGATTTCCCACTCTGGTAATAGTCTTCAATTTTACTGCAAACACAATTAGGGCGCACTAATGCAAATGCTTTAGCACCACAAAAATAGATCTTACCTCCCACTGGATGCCTTTATGCACTGAATTTGTGGCTAAGAGACCCATTATCAAAGTCCCAGGCAGGGATCCCCTGCTTGCAGATGAAGGCAGTGTCGGAATAGTCAATAGACCCAGGTCAGTCCTACCAGTGTAGGATGGAGTCTACATTTTCCCTCTTAGCAATCTTAGTCCACTTGTTTCTCCCCTAGCATTTTATTATAACGTCCTAACATATATATTTTTTTCATTTCAAAAACTGAATCTCAATTGATCCAGAATGGCAATCTTCTATTTTTACTTGTTCTCTCATGCACTCACTCTCTCCCTTACGTTTCACACTCAAGTCAAACTGAGAAGAAAAAGTTTGAAATTACATGCCTTTTCAAAGTCATACAATGTAAACTTTTTTCTTTAGAATGTCTATTTTTTCCTTTCTAGATTTTTCCTTAGTGTTTATTTCTCAATATGATTATGGAATGTTGTTTCTAGGTGTCAAAAAAATTTGCAACTTAGATCCTACATATATCACCACTACCCTTCTCCACCAATCCCAGCTGATGGAAAACAAATGAGACAAGTGCAAATCTGAAGTAAATAGTAAGGACAGACTGGCTTCCCTTTGTGTTACATTGCACCCACCAACCTCCACTCCAATCCCCTTAATTAACACATAACCAGCCAGGGAGGGCAATAATAATGATCCCAGAACATGTGTCAAACAGGAAAAGAACTGTGAATTCTCTAAATCATAATATCCAGGACCAAATGAAAAAACAGTGGAAATAATCCAAACACCCTCCATTAGCACAGTTAATCAATATTTGATTTATATCTCTTTGAGACATTTAAACCATAGATCTTTTTTCCTACCTTAGAGATCTCTCAAAGACAATTTTGCCAAGCCACCCTATGTGTGACAGATAATCTCAAATCTTTCTCCTGGATGTGATGGTCTAAGCCTTTTTTTTTTCCCTTTGGGGCTTCACTTGCCCTCACTTCACTGTTTTAGTTTTATTTTTAGGTCAACAATAAAGGAACATCTTGTCTCATTAAATTTTATTTATTAAATATTTGTAAGTGAATAAATAACTTATTGATTCTCTAGTCTTAGAGAATGAAGACTTAGTTGTTTTTCCAAATTGAAACTCTAGCCCTTACCATCCTACTTTCCTGCTACAAGTAACTCTTATCAGTTCTACTAAACACTCATTGCCCTCTAAATCCTAAATATCACTTCACTTATTAGTCACATGACAAAGTAACAGTAAACTAAAAGAGCAAACATAAAGCATCAAACTTTCCATAGACTGTTACACTTTTAAAATATGTCCACAATGTTTTGATATTCCTCCTTAGAGTGTGAGCTGGATTTAGTGACTGACTTCCAACAAGCGAGATACGCAGAAGTGTTTGTGTGTGACTTTCAAGATTAAGGCATGAAAGTCAATGCAGCTTCCATCTTGCTCTCTCTGGATCACTTTCTCTAGGGGAGCCCAGCTGCCATGTCATAAAAACACTCAAACAGCCCTTTGGAGAGGTCCAAATGACAAGGAAGGATTTCTGCCAACAACCATGTAAATGAACCATCCTGGAAGTGAATCTTCCAGCCACAGTCAAGCTTTCAAATGACTGCTGCCCTGGCCGATGTCTTCATTAAAATGTCAAGAGAGATCCTGAGCCAGAGCCACCCAGTAAAGCTGCTCGCTAATCTCCAACCCACAGACACTGGGAGATAATAAATGTTGGTTGTTTTAAGTTGATACATTTTGGGATAATTTGTTATGCAGCAATAGATGACAAATATACTGATTATTTCATAGATGTATTACCCTCTTCTCTATTTGAACTTATGATATTGACTGTTATCTCACACTTACACCTCTGTAGGCCCTTCTAATCATGGCAGTTGATTATTACACAGGATATCTGCATGTTTAATTGACTCAAAAATATATGGCAGGGGCACCTGGCTGGCTCAGTTGGAACAGCATGCAACTCTTGATCTCTGGGTTGTGAGTCCAAGCCCCACATTGGGTGTAGAGATTACTTAAAAAGAAAATTAAAAAATATATATATATATGGCAATCTGTGTATTTTAAAAAAGTAAAATATTTTTTAAAGGGTCATCTCTCTGATGGAAAATACTTATATTAATAGCAACCATAATTTCTTGACTATATGTGTGAAACAATTGTATTATATTCATATATGATAGTATATATAATTATGCAGTATAAACTACTTTATATTTACATACTGTGCCACATATAATTATATTTATTATGTTATATTATAAAATTATTTCACTTTGCACTTATCACAGATGTTGCAATTGACATCTATATCCCCATTTTATGGAGGAGAAAAGTAAACCTCAGAGAAGTTGAGTAACTCATTAATAAATGGCAAAGTTAGAACTCAGAACCATATCTTGGAAGACTGAATTTTGTGCTCTTCCTATGTGACCACAAAAGATTCATTTTTAAGAATTTCCACCCGGGGCACCTGGGTGGCTCAGTTGGTTAAGCGACTGCCTTCAGCTCAGGTCATGATCCTGGAGTCCTGGGATCGAGTCCCACATCGGGCTCCCTGCTCAGCAGGGAGTCTGCTTCTCCCTCTGACCCTCCCCCCCTCATGCTCTCTCTATCTCATTGTCTCTCTCAAATAAATAAATAAAATCTAAAAAAAAAAAAAAAAGAATTTCCACCCGAAAGAATAATCCAGTAAACATATGTGAACTTTGAACTTAAACATGGATCTTATCAAAGTATCTCACAATTCTCTGATAACATAGTAATCAAGAACCTAAATTGTTATATCATTGTCTCCATTCATTTAGGTTATTTCTGCATCCTTGTTAACACATTAGAATATATCAAACTGATGTGAAAACCATTCATCTCAGCTATACCCCAAATTTTCCCCCTGTGGTGAAATTCTTTTGCATTATAATGACTTTCCTGGTACCATTGCTTACCAATTTCATTCTCTATTACTCTCACATAGGCTATAAAAATCTTAGCAAGTTGTCTGGAAAAATTAATTCAAACATCTATATCATTAAAGGTAAAATAATGTTCTATTAAAAAAATCTGTCTCAATTTCTGAAATAAGCTATGTGAAAATGTACTCAAGTTTAGCCTCAATAGATTTTTTTTCACCATTAAAGTGATCTTTCAGATAATTAGGTCAAAACAATGCAATAAAAATTGAGATTATTGTTAAAAAATTTTTTTCTCAAGCTACTATAACTGTTTTTCACATCAAGTCTGACAATTAGCAATGGTTTCCTACATCCAAAGGTGAACGAATTTCTCTAATTTCTAGCAGTGACCCAAAATGAATTATTTCTGGAAAATTATTATTGTTTGTTTCTCTAACTTCACAGTTCATAATTCAGTTAAAGACTAAAAGGATTTTTAAATTTCTCAAGAATGGGTCTCATTGTTTTACATTATTATTGATATGATCCTTCATAGTAACATATTTTTTCCTTTTGACACTCGAGACTGTTGAATTTGTTGAAAGACAGAAGGCTTAAGAAACACATTAATCTGTTTTTCTTAAAAACAGAACTCCTATAAGTCTCCTCTTAAAATATGCGTAATAAAAAAGTATATCTGTAGCATTTCTGGAAAATAAAAAATTTTCCCAATTTAGCTGTTAGGCAATTTCTTCTACTGTTTTCATTACTAAAGAACTTAAGATCAAACCAAGATCAAACTGAGAATTATTACATAGTAAATCCCTCTACCTTTTTATTTGCAATTGGTCTTTGAAGGACACTCACCATCTTATATCTTGCCATGGAATTACTTATGCAAATGCCTTATTTTCTTCTCCAGTACACTATAATTTGTGTATAACTAGGGCTGTTCTTTCAAATGTTTGGATCTTTTTCAGGCCCTAACTGAACCTCTCAAATTAACTACCTCTCAAATTAAGATCTTTTATGGGGCTTTTAGCCCTATAGGATTTCAGACACAATGCTAACAAAGAAATAATGGCTTTGGTCTCTATATGGAACTTTTGAAATTTTCCACTTATTCATCCATTCTTCAAAAGTATCTATGGCAGGTTAAATTATTGGTTCCAACTCTTCAATCTCCTGTGATTATAATTATGTGCATAATTTTACATTTCTCTCCCATTTTGAATAAAACATACTTCTCTGCCTTGGTGACATCAGACTTGGTCGTTGACATACCTGCTTTGGTCAAGGAAATGTTAAAGGAGGCCACAGATGTGCTTGCATGGGTTGTCTTGCCTCTTACATCCTTGTTATCCATTATGAGAGCAACATTCTACAGCTACCTGCTGGTTCAAATGGGGGGGAGATGAGAGAAATGAGGAGAAAATCTGGACTCAACACATAGATTGTAAAAAGGTCAGCTGATGCTACAGAAGCACAGTAGAATCATAGTCAACGGTAGATTCATGAGCAAAACAAGATTAAATGCTTGGTACTGTGAGGCACTGAGATTTAAGGTAGTTTTTACACAGTGTTATTGTAGTGATAGATGTCCATTACAGTGTCCTCGCATTAGTCCTCCTGTCTTTGTTGAGAAGATTAAATAGATAATACACTCAATTACTCGTAAATATTGGTTGCTGTTATTCTGCCTAGCTCAGCAAATGGATATAAACTATTCATTGACCTTTGAACAACACAGGTTTGGACTGCATGGGTCCACTTACACAAAGATTTTTTTTTCGATAAATACAGTATAATACTATAAATGTATTTTTTCTTCCCCATGATTTTAATAGCATTTTCTTATCTCAAGCTTACTTTATTATATATAATATGTAATATTATATATATAACATCTATTATATACTATACATAATATATATAATAGAATATAATACACATAACATACAAAATATGTGTTAGCTGTCTGTGTTATCGGTAAGGATTCCAGTCAATAGCAAGATATTAATAGTTAAATTATTGGGAAATCAAAGTTATATGTGGATTTTCAACTGTGCGGGCATTTGACACCCCTAACCCCTATGTTGTTCAAGGATCAACTGTAAATCGAGAGATACAAGACCCCAAATGTGCAAAAATATATTTCCAACTGTTCTGCTATAGTAATACCATCCACTCATACTTACAATACAATGTAGTGCACGGCACAGTTGACTTCAGAAACATACGGATTTCATTACAGGAAAATTAGAATGTAGTACAGAAAAAAATCTAAGTCCAACCTCAACTGCTAAGAAGTAACTTTCTTGAAATCACAGGCAAACACATTTTGTAGGGGAGATAAGAGGGTAAAATGTGGGGCATTGAAAAGACTCATTTAATTATTAATTCAGCTTTGAAAACTATTTACAAGAAAAACAAAGAGTTGATTTCTATCCCAGCTGTCCAGAAAGATTTATCTCTATAGTTAGCATTATTTTAGTAGCAAAAATGTTGGAAACAACATAAATGTATAACAATAGGGAGTTAATTAAACTTTGACACAAACATGCAGAGGGATGGTATGAAATTATATAACTTCCCTGTTGTAAAAAAAAATGTTGCATGATATGCAAGCATGCCCATTATATATCACTTAGGTGAAAAAGAAAGAATTATAAAATGATATTTGCAGCTTGACTTCATATTTTTTAAAACATACACTTAAAATGTGAAAAAATACTTATGCTTATGAATTTATTAGAAGTATAAATTAAAAATACATCAAAAGCCATTTTCATGTATTAGATTACCAAAGACCCAAAGTTCAATAACACATCATATGGTGAGGGGGGAAGGGAGAAGGTATGCTCCTCCATTGCTCGGCAGAGTTGTCAGCGCAACTTTTATGGAGGCTAACTTGGCAACATCTATAAAAACCACAAATGAACATAATCTTTTATTCAGCTATTCAAATTCTTGAAATTTATCCCTGAATATACTATGAGTAAAATGAGATATAAACAGGTGTTATGGGTCTAACTGTGTCCTCCTCAAAATTCCTATGTTAAAAGTCCTAAACCCCAGTACCTCAGGATGTGACCTTATTTGGAGATGAAGTCTTTACAAGGTAATCAAGTCATAATGAGATCATTAGGGTGGGCCCTAATCCAAGATGACCGGTATCCTTGTATAAAGGGGAAATCTGAACACAGAGGCACACACATGGAGGGCAGATGAAGTGAAGAGACATAGGGAAAAGATGGACATCGAGAAGCCATGAAGAGAGGAGGACTGGAACAGATCTTTCCTCACAGCCCTCAAATGGAACCAATGCTGTTGACACTTCAATTTTAGATTTCTAGCCTCAGAACTGTAAGACAAGGCATAGAACAGTCTGAATATTAAGCCACCATTTGGGTGGGGGTAAAAAGGAAGAAAACATACATATAATTGTTTGAATCTACTTAAAATATCTCTGCAAGAAGAAAGAATAGAGAAGAGTAGGAGCCTCTATAAAAGGGAACTGGACAGCTGAAGTTCTAAAGGAGGAAGATTTTTTTTTTAATCCATAAGCATAAGTATTTTTTCACATTTTAAGTGTATGTTTTTAGTCTGCTTAGAGCTAGTAATTTTTTGAATTTTGAACTATGAGACTGTATTACTTATTTGGATATAATCCATAAGTATGTGTGTGAATGTATATCCATACATTAGAGAAATTCATTGAAAGAATATAAAAAAACAACATTCGGGCAGTGAGATAAGAGGTTGTTGTTTCTATTCTTGCCTCCTTTTTGCTTAAAGTATTACCCTGGCGATTAGAAAAATCACTATGTTTTTAAAATAGTAGGTCATTCTTAAAATAGGACTGTTTTGTTTTGCTTTGCTTTTTAACCAACATGGTAGCAGGAAGTACATTAATAGGATTTCAGGAAGAATCTACCAGCCATATTTTGGCCTGAGGAACAGAAAAATAATTGGAATATTGGGTAATTTTTATAGTTATCGTAAATTAACTTCCACTTGTACCAAGTCAAGAATTATTTTCTTTCAACAGGTACAAATGCAACAACATAGTTTAATTCACTTGCTCAAAATATAAAACCCATCATTCATTAGGATGTCATTAAAACAAAATCTACATGTGTCTGCTCTGAGATTTAGTCTGCTTAGAGCTAGTAATAGTCTGCCACTATAATTGTGAAGAAGCAGGTGCCATACCATCATATGTAGAGTAGCATTAACAAAGTGTATCATATCTGCAAGACTGTCTCTCCAAGGAGAGAAATGAAATTGAGGGCGGACAGTTGAGCCCTTTATCAGTTTATTAATGAAGTAGCAACCTCTTCTGTATAATGGATAACACCACAGGGCCAACCAAGCTAAAGCCAGCAGTGATACTATTGTACTTGAAGCGAAACCGCTCCTATAGGCATGCTGTAAGATAAACCAGGAAAAAGAAAGCCCTGAATAATGTGAATTTTAATGTTGACTTTGAAAAGATTTCATTTTTCTATAGGATAATCTAGGTCACCAATAGACCTTTACAGATTTGCTAGTATTAAAGGTCTATAGAAGGAAATTGCTCATAAAAAAAAAAAGACTGAACAATCTGTATTCTCTTGATTTTACAAAGCAGACAACATATCATTCTTGGCCTCATATTTATCTTTAATATGTGGCTATTCAAGAACGAGGTAGTTCAAACGGGTTTTTCATTTGCTAGGTTAAAAATAAAATCTTGTCAAACTCAGTAGAGAATTTACAGAGCGCTAGGTAAGATTGGTTTTGCATTACAGGTGGATTTAACATCCCAATTTCTTAAGTCAGATCCAAATGCTTCTCAGTTCTTCCTCTCCTCCTACAGAAGTTGGGATAAAATTCTTGGCTCTGCATCAGGAGGGAAATAATACATTGCTATTTGATGCTGGGCCTGAATGAGGAACACTGAGGCAAAATCATGTCTCCATAACTCCCAGTATTATGAAGAATGTTGAAGTTTCTGGATAGTGGATACTCCAAAAATTACCTTGGGCAACAAGAGGAAGATATTTCCACATGCCCACTGGGGACCCTTTGTGATGGTTTAAAGCATGTGTACAACTTTTTTGCCACTCCTCCCTTGAGAGATGGGGTTTGTGTCCCCTCTCTCTGAATCTGCACTGGTCTTAGTGACTCGTAAGCACAAGAATGCTGTGAAAGGAAGGCTACATAATCCTGAAGCTATGTCAGAAAAAGCCATGTAGCTTCTGCTTTGTTCTCTTGGGATGCTCAAAGCCAAGTGCCGTGTAAGAGATCTGACTGCCCTGAGACCACCATGCTGAAGATGCCATGTGTAGGTGGTCAGATAGACAGCCTTGTTGAGCCCCAGCCAATAGTTAACATAACTGCAGCCATGTGAGTAAGCCATCTTGGATGTCCTGCCCACATTATCTACAGCTCCAGCCAACACCTGACTGTAACCTCATGAGAGAACCCAAGTAAGAACTGTACAACTCAGTCCTTCCCCATTTCCTGACCTACTTGGTAGTGAGTAAAATTAGGCGGGTATTTTAAGCTACTCAGTTTTGGGACAGTTTGTTACAATGCAATAATAATCAGAGCACTCCTTTACACAAATTATGAAAAAAAATAGATAATGCTTCAGCTTTTTAATGTCTACAAAGTCTAGAATCAGCAACCAGGCTTTGCTCCTTAAAAAGCATTTGGTATTTTTCCAACCTGCTCAGATACTTTCTGGGCTCTCAGTATTCCACTGATACTCAAATCTAGAGCATAGATGGGGCTAGAAGAGATTGGGCTGAGATGCCAATAACTTCAAGAACAATTGTTGGTCTCATTTACCAGCCAATACAATTGATTATTCATGAAAGCTGAACAAATGCTACTTTAGTGAGAAATCAGCCCAGAGGAAGCCATTGTTCATGCTATGCTCAAGGGTCTAAGAATATTGACCACACAGAAATATCTCACTTGAGCATAGACATTATGCTCATGTCTTTTCTTAACCCCTACACATTTTCATTCTCTACCTATATTATTCAAGGTCAGAATAAAGTTGGGATGTGTTTTTTATTTGTTTGTTTATTTTTTGTTTTGTATTGGCCCCAAAGCACAATAACCTCAAAGGCTAATAACATGGGGCACATCTAGAGATGTCAGGATTTATGAAAAAACTTAGTTAATGGCCCATGGTTCATCCATATAACTGATTGTTGCGGGACACTTAAAGCCCCAAACCTAAATTTATCCTGCATAAAAGTGGGATGGTTAGATAGATTCAATGAGCTTCAGTTCTCATTTGATTTGCTAATGAAGCCAAGAACTTCCTGAGATGGGTGAGCATTTTCAAATAATAAATGACAAAGCACCTTGACCTATCCATTTAGATAACCTCCATATGCGTTAGGATGAACTCAGGCAAAACAGACTGACTGGATTTCACAGTTCTGGGTCCAGTTCACTTGTGACATTTGTCCCATCATAATGATAAATTCTCAAGCAGATAAGTAGGGGAGCTGTACCTGTCTCTCAGCTAAGAAAGGATTTTAAGATTTGCCCTGAGTTGTAATATTCTGTATGAATGATGCATCATTTCAAAGATGTTCTGTTGCAAAGAAAATTCAGATTTCTTCCTTACAGACATTTTAATGATTTTGAATCACCTAACCTCTTCCTAGATCACTTTCTCTATATATTAAGTGAAATTCGAGTTAACTGGTTAAAGAGGTTATTCAAAAGAAGAGGTTAATCAAAATGATGAATCAGTTTGGGTAGTTGGGAACTTTCAAATAAAGAGCCCTATATGATATCTATTATATGCTCATTACCCTTAATTAAATGAGTCATTTACTGCATGTATATTCTATGGCCCATGATGGTTGATGCTAGGTGGATACAAACTGTGTTTTCCTGACCAGCATCCACTTCCTCTTATTCTGGCAATAGGGCCCATATTTTCATCTGGGAAAATTACTCTTTCTTCATTCATAGGCCCTACATTTGTGTAAGGCATACGCCACCCCACTCCCATTTCCAAGTGTGGGTACAGGATCCAGATCTTGCCAAACAGAACATTTTAAGAAGGGAGTGAGGGAATCACAAGTGGTGGGTGATGAAGAAACAGTTCATTCAAAGGACTCAACACGGGTGAGCACAAGATGAATTCCACGGAGTACGGAGTTCAGAGGAGGAAGTGGGAAACTGTGAGGGATAGGGCCATTGGATGCTTGCTGAGGAGTTTGGAATTCTTCCTGGGAGTCATCTGAGGGCTTCAGGCAGGGAAGATAGGAGATCACATTTATGTTTTTACATAGTAATCCAGTCTGCATTGTACAGCATGAATTTTAGAGGCCCAGGATGGAATCAGGGAGATAGTTGGGGAGATGGTTATAGGAATCTCAGCATGTGATAATTGTGTCCTGAACCAAGGCTGTGATAATATGGATGGCAAGAAGAAATGCTAAGGAGGTGAAACCTGATTTCTGATTGACTGGGGATAGGAGGAAGGGGGAGGGAGAGAAAGACACAAGTTGTTTACTTACAAACCCTGTGTTATGTTGTAAACATCTCGGGGTAAGACCTGCATATGACTCACTTCAGTATCTCTCACTAAGGGAGACCTGGTTTGAATCCAATATAGTGAGCCAGTTAAGAGCCCAGATCCCAAAGTCAAACAGCCTATGTTTGAGTCCCAGCAGTGCCATTTACTAGCTGTGTGACTTAGGCACTGTAGCAGGCCTTTGGGGTCTCAGTTTCCTTACCTGCAAAATGGAGGAAATGCCTAGACCTACCTCATAGAGTTGTTGTAAGTATTAGATAAGCCATTCCAGGGGCACCTGGGTGGCTCAGTCATTAAGCGTCTGCCTTCGGCTCAGGTCATGATCCCAGGGTCCTGGGATCGAGCCCTGCATCGGGCTCCCTGCTCAGCGGGAAGCCTGCTTCTCCCTCTCCCACTCCCCCTGCTTTGTTCCCTCTCTCGCTGTGTCTCTATCAAATAAATAAATAAAATCTTTAAAAAAAAAAAAAGCCATTCCATGTATAATACCTAAGATAGTTCTAGAACAGAGCAAGTACTACATAAGTGTTAGCTACTATAATTCATATAGCATACTCTCAATAGATATTATAATAAGCAATTGACACTCCCCCCAAAACATAATATATTCCAAGGGCAAGTACGATGTCTTTCTGACATAATTTATCTTGGCTATCTGTTCCTTGGTGTTGAAATTAAGAAACGTTACAAGCTACTTTCTGTTTAAAAAAAAAGATATATTATAAAAAAAAGATATATTATAACAATATTTTAACAAGAAGAAAAACCTGACAGAATAAAAAATAACTGTTAACAGGCTAGAGTCAAATTGGGAAAAGCCGGTGCCAAAAGGCAAAACCTGAAGCACATGCTATTTAATATCTTTATTAATGATCTGAAGCGCAAAATAAATTGTACATTACTCTTATTTGCAGAAAATCATACACAGTGAAAAAATAGATCAACAGCACAGAATAATCTAGAGACCTTGGAGAGGCACACAAGTTTGAGTGTGATGAGTTCAATTTACAAGAACATAAAACAATGCACTTTGGGAAAAATACTCTGAAGCACGAACATAAACTGAGAATTCTTCTAAAGAGTGAAAGGCTTAAGAGGATTTGGGGGTGATAGCTGATAACAAATTCACAAGAGTTTACAATGTGCTGCTAGTAGCAAAAAAAAAAAAAAAAAAAGGCAGAGAGGTAAATGTCCTAGAAGAGGAGCAATACAAAATTACTGGTACTGAGTGAGCAGAATAATACCTGTGGTAATCTAAATTATTCCAAGTCACCCTATGATTTTCTAATTTCTGCTCTAGGAAAGTACCTAGCAATATCTATCTCACTATGAAAATGTGCCTCTTTATCTCTGTACTCCTAAAATAACGAGGAAACATAAGAAATAAATGGAAATAAATAGGACTCTTTTCATGGTGAAAAGAGGGCTCCCAAATAAAAAATTGCCCTTTAGGATTTTGGGTGAACAATAATACAGCACTGTTAGAAGCTAGTTAACTTTTAAAAAGATAATAGTTATTACAGATGTCAGGCTTTGCCATAATTATCTGTAAGGGAACATAGAGAAAAAATACATTGTGCTCATTCATTTACTCATTCAGCAAAATTTATTGAGAAGTAATATAAAGAATAATGAAATCAGGGCACCTGGGTGGCTCAATCGTTAAGCATCTGCCTTCTGCTCAGGTCGTGATCCCAGGGTCCTGGGATTGAGCCCTGCATCGGGCTCCCCGCTCCACGGGAAGCCTAGTTCTCCCTCTCCCACTCCCCCTGCTTGTGTTCCCTCTCTCTCGTCAAATAAATAAATAAAATCTTTAAAAAAAAAAGAATAATGAAACAGGTGTTGTGCAATGCCTAGAGATGCAAAAGCGGATGGGGTATAATTCCTCTGCAGGAAACAGGCCCTAAAGCAATGCATTGTGACCCCATGTGATAAACCCAGTGATGGATGGGCATAAGGACAGGAACCCAAAGGATGGAGAGAGCAGGGCAGAGCTAAGCTGGGAGAAGCTGTAAGTAGTTAGTGAGGCTGGAGCGTCAGGTCCTGGCTGAGAGAGGTAAGAAGTGACACAAGAAAATCACAGGATCCCTAAGGAGTCACTAAAGAGTGGTAAGCCAGGAAGAAGAATAGCCAGTTTGGGGTTCTATGGGTTGACGCTGGCAGCTGGTATGGAGGTTGAATTTGAGAGAAACAAGTTTGGAGAAAAATGACATCTAAGGGTTCAGATGTGGGCTGCTGTAAGTAACATCTGCTGTTTTTCCCATGAGTGGCCTTTGGAAAGAAGGCCTTATGGAAGACACTTCCCCACTGGCTTTAGGCTTGGTGGGAAGATGTGGGCTGCAGGCTCAGGCTAGGCTAATTATACTCATCCTTGGTCTCTCCCTGGAATTTGAGTTATGAGCCAAAGGACAAAGGGACTGAAGACAGATGGAGCCTCTTTATCCCTATGACAGTGTTCTCAGGGGATTATACTATTTTCTGTTCCCTACATCCCCTAAACCCCACTATTGCCCTTCTACACCCCTGCTTGCCCCTCCCAAGGCCTCAGTTCTTCCCCTGGATTGAGAGAAACCCCCCTCTTTTTTGGGGGGTTTAAGTTAGCCAAATTCCCATTCTGTTACTTGTAACTAAAGAAATCAAACTAATTAATAAAGGTCTGAGAAATAGGAGTTAAAATAAGCAGAGCATAATTTCTAGGTTGTTTTTGTTTTTGTTTTAAGTAGGCTCTGCGCCCAATGTGGACTCTTAACCAACTGAGCCACGCAGGTACCCCTAGTTTCTAGGTTTCAATTTTTTGATTAATAAGTATGGCTCAGAATATAACCATACTCACATACATAAAAATATGTGCAATGTTTCTTAAAGAGTATGTACCAAGTTGCAAATATTAGGAAGTCCTAAAACTAGCAAAACTGGGGCATCTGGGTGGCTCAGTCGGTTAAGCATCTGCCTTTGGCTCAGGTCATAATCCCGGGGTCCTGGGATCAAGCCCTGCGTTGGGCTCCCTGCTCAGCGAAGAGCCTGCTTCTCCCTCTCCCACTCCCCCTGCTTGTGTTCCCTCTCTCGCTGTGTCTCTCTCTGTCAAATAAATAAATAAAATCTTTTAAATAAATAAATAAAACTATCAAAATTAAATTAGCAAGGATTTATAACTACTTCAAATGAATCATTCCAAAAACTTTATTTGTGGAATTCCTGTTTTCAAGGCACAAGTAATTTAACTTTCAAAGATATTGGGTTTTTCCAACTAGCATTCACAGATATTTAAAGCTCTACTCCAGATCCCTTAAACACATCCTGAAGAGGTATGTGAAATCAAGTCATGACATCATAAGAACCATTGAATGGTGGGCGCCCCAAGCATTTTCCCTTAGGGAAAATGGGTAGAGTGCTTAAAATGATTTTTTCCATTAGGTATGGCAATGAATCAATTTGAAATTATTGAGTAGCCGACATTATAGCACAGAGGAATAATGTCCTGGAAGTCTTACTTAAATTACTAACATCAGATATTTGAAAATGAATGACTATGAAATCTGCCTACAGGTAAGACACTGTGTATGCAATTATTCTTTCAATTTCAACTAGAGAGACATGCTTTTAAAAGCTTAAAATGAAAGTTTTTTAAAAAAAATTCCATTACCCATTGTATGCATTATTGTACAATCATGGACACGGGGGCCTTCTCTTTCTCTAATAATTGGAGATTGTAAAGTGAGGGCCACCCCTACCCAGGAGTTAAGTACCAGCAAGATGTATACCATCGGGACACATTCCTGCTCAAAAATCTTTAGGGATTCTCCAATTCTCCCAGAATGAGTCCACACACTACATGTAGCTTTCAGGGACATCTGTCATCAAATCACAAGGTCTTCCAAATTTCAAACTGTGGCGCTGAGCAAAATGTGCTCATTCTACTGTACTCTCTTGCCCTTGAATCCCTTCCTTGTGTGTTCTTCCCCCACTGCCACTGTTACTGTCTGTCTATCTGCCTGTCCAAATCCAGTCAGTGCTGAAAGATGTCCTCAGAGCTTATCTCCTCTACAAGGATCATTGCAGACTACCCTGGTTTATTTCTCTCTCAAGCTCCTCCTACCAGTGACTGGCATTGATCAAATATCTTTTTGTGTCGTTACTTTCTTGTTACATCTTTGCCTACCAGTTCCATATCAACTAGTCCCTGAATTCCTACTGTGTACAGACACGGTCCTCTACAGAAAGAATCCAACACTGAGCAAATCAGACATAGATAAAGGCTAGTTGGGGAAGGGGGTGGAAACTGATTTTTTTTATTAATCAAATAATCATGCAGTCGAAAATGAAATTATTGTGTCCATTAAGATAGCTCCAGTTTCAGGTGGTAGAAAAATCTCCACCTCAAATTGGCAAACACAATATGGACGTGTGCCACCCCTCATGAGAAGCTGAAGGTAAGGTGACTCCACTTGCTTGCAGGTGTCTCAGTGCTTCCCACCTCTTTCTGTGCTCTCTGTCCTCAGGCTGGCAGCAGATAACTAAGCTGGTCCACACAGCCCATCCTGGTCAGCAGATGCAGAAAATGGACTGTTTTCTTCGGAATCCTCTTTTTAACAGCAAGAAATACTATCCCCCCAGCCACCTGGCACACATCCCAAACTTGGTTATGTGCCTACCCCTTAACCAATCATTAGAAAGAAATTTACTAAGAGATTGAAATACAGACAGCTTCTACTAAGTTACACAGGGAGGTGCAGATACCTGAACAAAATTTAGGTTTTGTTACCAAGAAAAAAGGTGGAAATGAATGCATAGGCAGCTAGCTGAGTCTGACATAATTATCTACTAACTACCTACTAGGTGTTATGAAAGGAAGAAACGTGATTCCATGAGAGGAAAAAAGGAACAGGGCGTAGAGTTGGTACAGTGAAAAGCAATGGTAGGATTTGCAAAATAGGAGGTAAAATTGGCGGGTCTTGACGATGAACCGGCCAGCATAGTAAGAAGGGTGGCAACATCAGCAATGACCTCCAGTTTTCTGGATTGCCTCTGCCTTCAATAAGTCAGATAGACAGTGGGGTCATTTTCAAAGCTAGCAAATATTGGAAGGAGACTACATCTGGAAGGAAATTAAATCATAATCCCAGTTTAGTGCATGTGCTTTTTTATCCTATGAGACATCCAAGAAGCAATATCCATGAAGCAGTGGGTATATGGGTTTGGAGTTGGAGGAGTAATTTGGGCTGAAAATGTAAATCTGTGAAACATCTGTTTATGAGAGGTCATTGTAGCCAGGATCATGAATGAGATTTTTTTCAGACAGAAAAAGTAAAGACAGAAAAGGAGATGACTCAGGACTGAGTCATGATGAACTCCCAACATTTAATGGTGAGAGATAAAAGATAACTGAAAGGGGAATAGCGAAAGAAATGCCAGAGGTACATTGCAAGCATATCATATCACATCATATTTCCTATTTCTTGATTGGCTACAATTCCTCTTTCCTTTTTTTTTTTAAAGTAGGCTCCATGCCCAACATGGGGCTTGAACTCACAGTCCTGAGATTAAGAATCACACACTCTACCAACTGAGCCAGCCAGGCACCCCTACAATTACTCTTTCTATCTGACTCCATTAATTAATGATTATCACAAGTAGCACCTTTAAAAAATACCATTATTCTCAGGTTGTCTCCAATATACAATTTAGCCCTTCATTTTACCCATGTATATTGCAGCTCTGTAGAATTGCACTTGAACTACATACTTCTGTTTGTTTCCCCAGCCAGACAGTAAGCTTTCCATTGAATGATGAGCTCTTATATTTTATTTCCTTTGTTCTCAAGATCATAGCACAATATTCTTCCTATACTAGTCATTATACTAGATAATTTAATTGATTCTGACACTTCCCATACATTTATAATGCCCTTAATTCTGGGGCATGGAATAAAGCTTATTGTTCTTGTATTGAGTTTAGAGCTAGGCCCACCTTACAGTACAGTAAAAAGAACTCAGATGAGGAACCAACCGGTCTATTTCCAATCCGCACCCATCATCACATTCCCAAGGTCAAAATTATCAAAAGGCATTTTTTACTAACTATGCCTTTGCCATTTAATCTGCAGCTCCTCATTATTTTTCTAATAGAATGCTTAATAATTTACAAAGTACAAAAATGAAGATTGTGACTTCGAAGACACATGGCCCCTCCCTCTTTCAACTAGGAAGGAATTGCTAATAACATTAGACTGCTGTCCATCAAGCCACACCATTCTAATTTTATGCTCCTAAAACGTATTAGAATTCATTTATTCTCTGTCCCTTTAATGGCCAACACTTCAAATTAATTTTAGAAAGTCAATGAATAATGACCATAAGCTGTCCCACTTCTAAGAAGCTGGGTCTTAAACACAACCTGTGGCCACCTGGTGAACATCTGTCCATTTTGGCATCTCCAGTAGAGACATAACTAAAGCAGTTATCTTACGAGCCTGTAGAATCATTTTAAGTAAAGGGTCAAATAAATGCCTATCCAAATGCGCAACATAAAAATATCTCTGCCTGACTTTGAGGCAGGAAATGTTTTCACACCAGTCATCAGGAAAACAAAGGCACGGCATGGTCAGCAATGAAGAAAAGAGTTGGTGACCACCACTAGTAAGTCTTGTGATGAAAACAGCCAAACCAGAAATTCCAGAAAAGTTCTCTCCAAGTCTGTTGGAATTTCGTGGCAATATCTCTGATATTTTCAGTAGGAAAAACTCCTGGCCCACATTTTTACCATCTGTGAGGACCCCAAAACAAAAGAGCTGGATGTGTTATAAGGTGTTTCGTACCAACCTGAACAATTACCTGCTTTGTATCCTAAAGCTCTGTGTCCAACAGGCCATCAGTTAAGCTGTCAATCAAGCCATAAACCCATATTGAGAGCCTGCTGTAAGTCCGTGTGGAGAGGAAGCCAGGCTGGGGAAGCAAGCTTTCCAATCTGGCACCTCTCATTAAATTCTAAAGTCACTTGTCTTTGTCTCTGTATTAAAAGAAATGATTTCATGTCCAGTTTCTCTTTTAAAAAGTGACAGAACTCAACCATGCAATATTCATTAGTTCTTTTTGGCAACCCCATTTAGCTAATGGAAAATCAGGTACATTCATGTGCAATTATTAAATATTGCAAAATTATAAAATGTCCAACTTTTCTTTTTATGGCACACACATAGTTGCAGGTTTTACTCTAAGGTTGTGAAATAAACACATGCAGCTGTGACATGTCAATAACCTGTGTAACTGGCAAGTTTTCAGTTTGCAGTATCTACGTATAATGTGATAAGCAGCCAGTTACAACATCTTTATCAGCTTATCTCTGCTGTAGTTTTTCCAATAAAGCTGTGCAGCTACTAACCACAATTTACCCCAAATAGGAGAAAGTTTAGGAGGGTGGCCTGAAGTGGGGAGCTGTGCATCATCTACGCGTCCTTGACATAGGCACCAAAAGGGCGGAGAACTCTGCATTGGTGGCTGACAGTGCTCACCCTGGAGTCATCTGGGTCGCCTACATGACTTAGGGCACTCTGCTTCGTGTGGCTGGTCCTCGGCTTCTTCATCTGGAAGATGGAGATAATATTAGTACCAAGGCTAGGAGCACTAACTTCAGGAGCAAAATTTAAGAGGGCACTGGAAACTCAGTAGTCAGATAAATCATATTTTAATGAAATATTCTAAGAGATCAGATTGGCAATCTACAGCCACCTATTTTTGTAAATAAAGTTTTATTGGAACCAGTGCCAGCATTGTAGTGAAGTAAGTAAGGCAGAGTTATGCAAGTGTGGGGTCAGTTCTGTCTTTATTTAAAATGTTGATATTTTAGGGCACCTGGGTGGCTCAGTTGGTTGAGCGACTGCCTCGGGCTCAGGTCATGATTCTGGAGTCCCAGGATCGAGTTCCGCATAGGGCTCCCTGCTCAGCAGGGGGTCTGCTTCTCCCTCTGACCCTCCCCCCCTCATGCTCTCTCTCTCCCATTCTCTCTCTCAAATAAATAAATAAAATCTTTTTTAAAAATGTTGATATTTTAGGCACGCCTGGGTGGCTCAGTGTGTTAAGCATCCGACTCTTGGTTTCAGCTCAGGTCATGATCTCAGGGCTGTGAGATCAAGCCCTGCCTCGGGCTCCACACTGGGCATGGAGCCTGCTCAAGATTCTCTCTCTCCTTCTCCCTCTGTCCCTCCCCCTACCACTTGTGAGTGCTCTCGCTCTCTCTCAAAAAATAAATTAATTAAATTAAATGGTGATATTTTTAGTTAGCATGCTTTTTTGCATTAATTTTGAGTCTTTAAAGTATTGTATTAAAGTATGATTTACCTTGATTACTGTGCTTTTTGGCACTCACTTGCTTTACCCTAGTACCAACTCTCATGGCATTATTGGGAAGGTTATATGAGATATTGGCCATCGGCTGCTCTGAGACCTCTCCCTCTATTTCCCCTCACTCTGAATCCTCTGGGTTCACCCCAGCTGCAGGGCACAGGTTCCATATATGCCGACAGCTTACCAGCTCATGTGTCCAACTTGTATCCTCTGCCTGGGAGCTTTCTCCCACACCAGGGGAGCCTAAGTAGCTCTTGAGCAAGGCATTCAGAATTGCCAGGAATTTAGAGGCGCCTGGGTGGTTCAGTTGACTGAGTAGCCAACTCTTGGTTTCGACTAGGGTCATGATCTTGCAGTCACGGGATCGAGCCCTGCATTGGGTGCTGCACTCAGTGTGGAGTCTGCTTCAGATTCTCTCTCCCTCTCCCTCCAGCTCACATGCTCATTCTCTCTCTCAAATAAATAAATAAATAAATAAAATCTTTAAAAAAAGAGGGGCACCCGGGTGGCTCAGTCGTTGGGCGTCTGCCTTTGGCTCAGGTCATGATCCCAGTGTTCTGGGATGGAGCCCCGTATCAGGCTCCCTGCTCCGTGGGAAGCCTGCTTCTCCCTCTCCCTCTGCCCCTGCTTGTGTTCCCTCTCTCGCTGTGTCTCTGTCAAATAAATAAAATCTTTAAAAAAAAAAAAAAAAGAGGGGCACCTGGGTGGCTCATTCAGTTAAGCATCTGCCTTTGGCTCGGGTCATGATCCCAGGGTCCTGAGATCAGCGGGGAGTTCTGAGCAAGGTTCTGCTGCTCCCCCTGCTTGTGCTCTCTCTCTCTCTGTCAAATAAATAAATAAAATCTTTAAAGGAAAAAAGAAAGAAATGCCAGGAATTTAGCACCTCCAATGAGGAGACTTCAACCAATGAGGACAGCAGTTGGTAAATAGATACCTCCATTCACCATATGGAGCTTTCTTCCCAAAGGCTGTTGACAAGCAGAGATATAGCAGGACTGAAGGGAGGCAAGTGAGGTGACCATCTTAGAAGCAAAATTTAAGGGAGTGCCAAAAACTCAGTATCAAGATAGAGCTTTTTTTTTTAATTGAAGTGCAATACACATATAACATTATATTAGTTTCAGGTATACAACATAATGATTCAATATGTGTATACGTTGCAAAATGGTCACCCAATAAGTCTAGTTAATACCCATCATCACACAGTTACAAAATTTTTTTCTTGTGATAAGAACTTTTAAGATCTACTCTCAGCAACTTCTTAATACGCAATACAACATTATTAACTATAGTCACCATGATGTAAATTATATCCCCATGTCTTATTTTGTAACTGGAAGCTTGTACCTTTTGACCCCCTTACCCCATCTCTCCCACCCCCACCCCCTGACTGTAGCAACCACCAATCTGTTCTCTGTATCTACGAGCACGGGGTTTTGTTGTTGCTGTTGTTTATAGATTCCACATACAAGTGAGATAATACACTATTTGTCTTTCTCTGACTTTTCACTTAACATAATGCCCTTGAGGTTCATCCCTGTTGTCACAAATGGTAGAATTTCCTCAATTTTTATGGCTGAAAAATACTCCATTGTATATCCAGACCACATCTTCTTTCTCTGTTCATCCATTGATGGACACTTCGGTGGTTTCTTATCTTAGATATCATAAATAATGCTGCAATAAACATGGGGGTGCAGATATTTTTTCAAGTTTGTTTTCTTCAGGTGAATACCCAGAAGTGGAAATACTATATCATATGTAATTCTACTTTTAATGTTTTTAGGAAACTCTAGATTGCTCTCCACAGTGGCTGTACCAATACACATTCCCACCAACAGTGCATGAGGGTTCCCTTTTCTCCACATCCTCACCAATACTTGTTATTTCTTGTCTTTTTGATAATAGCTATTCCAACAGGCATGAAGTGATAGCTCATTTTGGTTTTGATCTGCATTTCCCTGATGGTTAGTCATGTTGAGCCTCCTCTCATGTGCCTATTTGCCACCTGTATGTTGTCTTTGAATAGAATTTTAATGCAATATTTTTAAAATCTCTTTTTTTAAGATTTATTTATTTGTGGGGGAGGGGCAGGGGGAGAGGGAGAAAGAGAATCTCCAGCAGACTCCCCGCTAAGTGTGGAGCCCAACGTGGGGCTCAATCCCATGACCCTGAGATCATGATCTGAGCCAAAAGCAAGAATCAGACGTTTAAGCAACTGAGCCATCCAGGTGCCTCTGCAGTATTTTAAAAAAATTTAAAACCATAAAGTTTAAGGACAGAAACTAAGATTGATTTGAGGAGGTTTCAAATCTTAAGCTCTACATCACAGCACCTCAATCGTGAGGTTAGAGCTATCAATGTAGTTTCCAAATTAACAGAAGAAAGAGGTCTGACTTGCCAGGGATTCTGTTCCTTTTCCTAACATCGTAACACTTTCCCCTAACAACAGATGACTTATCACATGTGAAAACTAGGACTACCATGTTTTTGCAAAGCAAACGATGAGGTATAAAGAAATACATGTGGCCCAAAACCATTTAGCGAAAACCATTTAATGCTTCTCTGTTAAGAGAGGAAAACAAACTCAAAAATGTGAAACAAATAAAAGGTTTCTGTGTGTTTTAATTCATTAGTTTCTCCAATTCAACCTAGTTTTTAAAGAGAAGCCAAGTAGAGTCTGTCAAGATCACATATCATATGCCTAATTCAGCGTCTGTTGGAAGGGCTGACTCTTTTCTTGTTTACATTCATCTCCTTAAGACTTAGAAAAGCTAAACATGAGATTTTTTCTCTCCATAATCCTTCACAGTGGCACAAGATTTTAATATCTCACTTGTCCTTGCCAGTTTTACCTTACTCCTTCATTGAGCCAAGCCCTGAGGAAAATCAGTGCTTTTGCTGCCAAGAGGGATTGGAGAGGCTGTCTGGAACAGAGATGCATGGGAACTGTAGTTTGTTTTGTATTGAGTTTCAAGACTTCCAGAAAAAGCATGTTATCCTGAAATAAATAATCCTGGAGGGCTGGGGATGTAATGTCTATCTTTACTCTGTCAGAAGTGCAGCATCTTTTGTTCCTTCTTGATCGTAGTTCTCTTTTTGAGGAAAACCTATATTCACTTGAGTAGCTCCTCACTGAGTTGTTTCTGTTCAACCTGAGACATAATCTTCCTCGCTCCCCCACTTTGTTTCACCATGGCTGCCTCCGTGATTGTAACATACATCAGCCAGCATTTCTTTCAACTCTACACATAAGCCACCAGTCAAGCAGAGATTAGCTTCATCCCATTTGCATCTAAAATCTGAAGATCCATTCCCAGGAGAGCCCAGGCAGAAAATACTGATGAAAGTCAATAATAAGTAAGAGTAGTCATCATGGCACACTAAATTCAGCAATACCTTGGTAAACTTTCCAAACATAAATGCAGGCTGTAAGGGAGTGTTTTGGCCAGGTAAATTTCGAAGTATTTTATTGAAACTGCATGCACAGCTCAGAAAGAAATTAAAAGATGGGCAGGATTTCTTTCTTTTTTTTTTTTTTTGCCCTCGGCAAATATCATAGCCTATTAAGCTACATTAACTTAATGCAAAATTAATCCCATTTTAATATGTTAGATATCAAAAATACATAATTTTTTAAGCAGCTAAGAAATATGTTAGTCAAAGTGCTAACCACACCATATGAAACCCAAGTAAGTGGGTGCTGGATTGTTGAGATGCATGAAAGTTCAACAAGCTTACCCAATCACAAATGTTTCCTCTGAAGAAAATATTAAACCCACCTTGAAGTGCAAACCATTCCAATATAGTTTAAATCATTGTGCAGAAAGCCAGTTGGAAAATTATTCTTAAAATCAAGTGATAAATTAGTGCTATTAGAGTAAAATCTGAAATGGAAGAAATGGGCCAGATTTTTAGAAGATTGAATAAACAGGGCCATATTGAAAAATTTGTTTGTTGCTTAGCTTTTGTGATTTGAAAATTAGAATTTCCTTTAAACATTCTCATAGTCTCTTGTGAATATTTTTTTTTTTTTAAAGATTTTATTTATTTGACAGAGAGAGACACAGCGAGAGAGGGAACACAAGCAGGGGGAGTGGGAGAGGGAGAAGCAGGCTTCCCGCCGAGCAGGGAGCCCGATGCGGGGCTCGATCCCAGGACCCCCGGATCATGACCTGAGCCGAAGGCAGACGCTCAACGACTGAGCCACTCAGGCGCCCCTCTTGTGAATATTCTTCAGAATATATTAAGGGATGGATTAATCAGATAGCTTCAGGAATGACACATTTTGGTTAATCTAAGTAACCACAAAATCCTTTTCTCCAACCTGTATCCTTGAAATTCTTACTAGAATGCCTTATGAAGGAAAGTGCACTGAACTTCATCTTCCCTTGAGACTCTGTCATCTTGGATGATCAGGCATCACATAGAGCTCTGAAAGTGAAGCAGAGATTCAGTTGCATGGGTGCAGGTATATGGCCATATTTGGAGGGGTGTGGAATACAAGCCACACTCCTGCCCTATATCTTCCCTTCCCTCTGACATATAAAAAGCCTGCCTAGTTGGTATCAGACTTAAAAATAGCTGGGGGTGGAGGTGGGATCTCCAGAGAAAGAGAACCAATAGGATGTATATAGAGAAATTTACTCTAGGAAATTGGCTCCTATGACTTGGGGGAATGACAAGTCAAAAATCTGCAGGGTAGGCAGGCAGGCTGGAGACCCAGGGAAGGGGTGATGTTGCAGCTTGAGTCCAGTCTAGAAGCAGAATTCCCTCAGAGGAGGTCAGTCTTTTTTCTCTCAAGACCTTCAACTGCTTGGGTAAGGCCCACTCACATTAGGGAGGGTAATCTGCTTTACTGAATGTCCACTGATTTAAATGTTAATATCATATAAAAAACAACTTCACAGCAACATCTAGATTAGCATTTCACCAAACACTTGCGTACTGTGGCCTAGCCAAGCTGACACATAAAATTAACCATCGCGAATAGGGTAGAAGAAGAAATCACAAAATATACCATAGGATAATAAAAAATACATGGAAGAAAGCTAGAGGGCAAACTCATCTGCTTCACCTTCAGATGTCAGGGCAAGAGAAGGAAAGGGCAGAGAGGTTAATATTATGCCTATTAACCAAGGTCTTTTTTCTTTTAATCACCTGGTTTAAATATCTCCTTAAGTGCTCCAAAGCATTAAGTCCATGTTGAATGTTCTAGCATTCCACAGTTTTGCTCTGGGAACCTTGTGAAATGTCTGAGAGAGGTGGTATAAAGACATCCTAATGGATAATAATGATTGAGTACTAGACACTTGCCATGCACTACCTGATTTCACTCTCCTAGCAACCTTTGAAGTAGACAGTAATACACTGTCATTCCACAGATGAGGAAGCTGAGGACCAGAGAGGTACAGTGACCAGCCTAAGATCACCCACCAGAGAAGGGGCAGAATAATGACTCATAGTCAGGTCCATAGAATCCCAAAGCCCACGTTCTTATACACTATAGTAGACTGCATCCCTGTTTTCCTTTGTGAATTATCAAATGCATATCAATTGTGTGCTGCAAATAAAGTGTGCCAGTGAGGCTACAAATAAACAGAAAATGACAAGCTAAGGTTTGTTCCCTACCTCTCTCTCTTGTTCATTCCCACTTAAAAACCCCGGCCAAGCCATCTAAAACATGCCAAATGGGTTATGTCACTTCCTTATATAGTTCCTTGAATGGTTACTGAAAAGTAAAATGAAATCATCATTCAGGCACAGAAAGGCAATTTAGGTATAAACAATCAAAAGAGGCAATATTGATCATCAAGGGAGCTAAATGTAACATGTATGACATGGTATACTGTACCTGGAAGAGTATAAAAATTGCAATCACCCAAAGTCTAAACTTGTGAATGAATGTAAGTTGTTCTCCTCCTTAAGTATTTATGTAAGAGCAAACAAGGTGCGCTACGCTCTCAAGAAGCTCAAACTCTCGTTGGAGAAACAAAACTGTGCTGGATGAACCAGAAAGGGGCAAAAAGTCATTCAAACATAAGTTAGCACCAGCAATACATATTTCAGGGTCCTCTAGGTGAGAAGCAAAATGTTGGTTAATAATTGTTCTCCATCTTCTAGATCCGCCAAGAAAACTCTAAGCAAAGGCAGACTCCTGCCAAGAGGCAATGAAAATCAGTCAGTGACACCTTTCAAAAGTGGCATACCTCAGCTGGGAACTTCCAGTTCAATAAAGCCCTGATAACAACCTTTGGTGACTTTCCAAATGGTTGTCTTCATGAGATTTGCCTCCACAAGTGGCATTCAAAGAAATACAAGCAACCATGAGTTTCATCAATGTTAAACAATAATATGGCCAAGTTGGCAGGGGCAGCAGGCTCTGGTCTCCAGCACCTGTGGGATTTGGACCCAGCCCGGGGTATCCTGCTGTCATGCTTCTAGATGGTCCATGACGACAGGATCTGTGCCTAGTTTGCTCCCGTGCCCCCAGTGCCCAATGCATTGCCTGGCACAGAGTGGGCACTCAGGAAATCAAGCAAATGAATGAAGCTACTCAATCTGATGGAAAATTACAGTGTAATTTGTGGATGATATTCACTTCTTTAGGTTCTTCCTATATTTTTATGATTCTCATCTCCAGAGAGCCAGACTTGGGCTTCCTTATCTTGGGGGAGGTCTGAAGTCAACAGCAATTCCTGTCTTATGTGGAAACCCAGTCACTGAACCGATTATTTTAATGGGTTTTCTGGAGCTGGTGGAGAGAGAGGAGTACCTTTAAAGGTTGTAGGAGGAGGGAAGGAGGCATTTCTCAGGGAAGATGAGGAAGAGGACAAATGCTGAGGATGTTCTGAGTAGCTGGGACCAACGGCCCAACCATGGCAGCACTCTGGGGTCACCAAGATCTCAGAGGGAATTACTCCGTGGTGCTTAAGCAGGCTGAAAGCTAGGCTCCCACTTTCCACCTCTGCCCTGATTCTAGTGCGCCAAACCCAAGCAGGTCATGCAGCAGCAGAGAAGGATACACCATGTTTTCCTTGAGGCCACGTGAGACCCACCCTTGGTGGAGGGTTGCGGGGGGAGGGAACATGGGATAGAAGAGTGTCCCCATAATGGCCAAGGTCAAAAGTAGACTCACTCTGGCAGGATGAGAAAACATAAGCAAGATTTAAGAAAATTCAGAAATGCAATTACTCAGTCCATCTGTGGGATTGTAGGTGGAGCGTCATGCCCGCTACAGCAGCTTGGTTTACAAATTGGAAACAAGTGTAAAGTACTCAACTGGTGATGCATTTATCACCCGGCGAAGCCAGGTAAGTTGGTAAATATCACTTAGCAGGAAACATAGCCATGCAGAGCTGTGCTGGAACGTGGGGGATGCCCACATGAACCCTGCTGTGGTACAGGCTCACGGGGTCCGACTTCCATCACAGGAGGTTCCTATTTGGAGCCTCAGGGAAGGATGCTCCACAGGTGGCCTCATCCAGCAGTTTCTTCAGCCTTTTCTTGCCTGACTACTCAAGTCATAAGTCGGCTCCCCAGGATTTACACGTTCATTTCAGTGCTGGGATTTATGGTTCAGCTTTGAAGTCTTTCCACCACCTAATGCATGACACCTAACTGGTGCTAATAATAGCAACAAAGCCGGGCGCCTGGGTGGCTCAGTTGGTTGAGCAACTGCCTTCGGTTCAGGTCATGATCCTGGAGTCCCGGGATCAAGTCCCACATGGGGCTCCCTGCTCGGCGGGGAGTCTGCTTCTCCCTCTGACCCTCCCCCCTCTCATGCTCTCTCTCTCATTCTCTCTCTCTCTCTCAAATAAATAAATAAAATCTTTAAAAAATAATAATAATAATAGCAACAAAGCCAACAACAACAGTGATGGAAGTAACAACGAAATAACAGTGATACTATTTCAGAGTTCTTACTCCCTGCCAGGGACGACACTCATCTCTTTCCATGGATGGGTGAGGTAGACAAATGAAAAACAAACAAAAAACTCTTATGTTACCATTTTACAGATGAGAGGATTAGTGTATTATCTCCATTTTACAGATGCGGAAATGGAGAATTAGGATAGTTCTTGCCCAAGGTCCCAAGGAATAGACCTTGCCCCAGGTCCCCAAATTAGCAGGTGGCAAAGGCAGAGTTGTGATCTGGGCAATCTGACTCCAGAGCCCATGCTTTTCAGATATTACAGAAGATTGCCTTCATGTGCAGTTATTAACAAATAAGTAAGTGCTAAGCATTCAAAGGTAGTCCCAGGTTCAGAAGAATGTACTCTCCAAACCACAAAGATCCAGACAGGCCAAACCTTGCCATGTCCCCTGATGTCCCCATTTTCCATGAAATGCTGGAGAGAAGGTGGCAATGTGTACCATGCATGATAGTTTATCACATTCTCTGTGCAGTGCAAGTAGATTTCGAGAAAGAGCATTTCAGCTCCACTTCATAGAAAAATACTTCTGTTTGATGGAGAAATGAGGACAGTAAGTTGGAAACTCTCCCACTGGCAGACTTGCATTCAGAGGAGAACTCAGTCCATACAATTAATATTTACATCTTCTCTTCAAAACCCCTAAAATATTGACTCACACTTTAAAACACGACATCTAGACCAATTCAATGTGACTGAAATTAAGCCACAGGGACAGCCTCATCATGTTGTTATGGCAACTTCTCACACAACTGTCCTTTTAGTCATTGAACAATTGCTAATTTCTTTGCTTTGCAAGAAGCCCCAAGTTGCTTCCTTAGAGGTTCATCCGGCCATCAAAGGAAATTGCGTATGATGGTGATAGAAATGTTCACAATGGTAACTTTTGGAAGAATAATATTTTATTATTAGTCACGCTTTGCATTTCAATTTCTTTTCCTCCTCAGCATGCCATTTGTGTTGTCCCTGGCTTCCAACCGTTCAGCAGACTTTAGCAATAAAGGGGCTGGTTGGAACTTTGCTTTCTTTCTAAAACTCAGGCTGGCACGAAACACCAAAATCATCTGTTCCTGAAAAGGGATTTTACATCCATCTGTGATTAGAAACTGAGTTTCTTAAAGGCTGAGTATGAAGCTGTCTCTTCTCTGTGTCCTTCAGTTGAGCTAACATGTTTACTGGACAAACAACTTCAACAACACTGAATCTAAGGTGTATTTTAAAATTATTTCCATCTTTTCCAAAATGCATAAGAATTATTTTATTTTTTTAAAGATTTTATTTATTTATTTATTTGAGAGAGAGTGAGAAGGAGGGAGAGGGAGAGAGAATCTGAAGCAGACTTAACTGACTAAGCCACCCAAGTGCCCCCATAAGAATTATTTTAATATTTTACCTTAGCAGGGCTCCATGGAATAATCCATGAAACAAATCAGGAATTTGATGAGTGGTTGCACCTAGATCCATATGCCTGAAACTTGGAAGGCAAAATGCAGATGTTTATAACAGAGATCTTTATTCATGAAACACTAAAAAGTCTGAGGAACTGTTCTAGATTAAAGAAAGCAAAGAGACATGGTAACTGAATAAAACATGGGATCCTCAATTGAATCCTGGACTGGAAAAAAAAAAAGCAATTATAAAGGACATTATTGGGACACTTGGAGAAATTTGAATATGGGCAGAATATTAGATAACGATCTTAAGGTTAATTTAGGTTAAATGTCCTGTGTATAATCATTGCATTATGTATCATATGCACACATACAGGTGCATGCACATTTATGCACATATGCATAGAGAGAGAGATTTTAAAAAAGCAAATGTGGCAAAATGTTAACAATTGATGGATCTAGAGTATAAACTTGGTTGTTGTGCTACTCTTGAATTTTTCTGTTCAAAATAAAAAGAAGGGCTAGGAAGTCCTTTATGATGAAAAGCTTCAAAATCTGCAGGGAGAGAAATGACAAAATAAATAAATAAATAAAGATGCGGTAATTAGGTAACAAGAGAATATGATAATCTGACACTGTATTAAATTGTACAAAAATTCTTTGGGGACCAAAAGCATTCACATAAGTCTCCACAGAGATAATATCTGACACTAACTACAGCAATAGATTTTATTGCACATAAGAAAGTACCCATAGAATAACAGAACTCAAGTGCAATGATCCAAGACAACTAAAGAAGTGCCAGAAATGGTCATTAAAGCAAGTCAACAGAGAGGACTAGATATCTCAGACCTGTCTTCTTCATGACGAGTCCATAGACAGATGAGTGGCAGAGCAGGGAACCTCGGCTTTCAGCGGCTCCCATTGGCACTGACATCAATTGTATGACCTCTCACCAAAATGCCTAAGAGCATGCAATGGCTGAACTCAAGTTCATAAGCTTTCCAAACAGTAGAAAGATCCAATAAACCAATATTGCTTCTCAAATTCATCTTAATAATGGATGCAAATCTGACAAATATTCCTTCTACTCATGTCTATTGTTCTTGTAAATTGTTTTCAGATTTAAAAAAAAAATTGATCAGTCTATTTCTTCCTTCAGTTACATTCTTCAAGAATCATTAAAACGCAGTATAATGGACTGGTAAACGGTGTTTGCTCTGAAATTGCACTACCACAGATTGAAACTTATTAGCTATCTGATCTTCCACCCTGAGTCCTAGCATCCTCATTGGTAAAGTGGGGGAAATAAATACTTCGAATCTCACTGACTTCCTGTGCTTATTAAATTAGGTGATGCTTTGGGATAAGACTAGGCGCACTCTAGACACCAAATAAACATCAGCTAATATTATTTATAACTCATTTCAATGTATCTACAATACTTATTTCCTAAAACAAGAGATAGTGATATCTAAAAGCTACACACACAGCAGATATACATTGCCTGTGGTAAAGAAGACTAATCAAAATACTAACTCATAACCATCTAGGATGCCTGGGTGCCACATAGAGTGGGAGAAAGTACATAAGCTGAAGAGTTTTAGAAATCTGAGTTTAAGTCTCTAATTTCTTCTCTTTAGCTACGTGCTCTTTGGCAACTCCTTAAGATCTTTCTGGTTCCATGACCTCATCTGGAAAATGGGAATAATATCACCTTCTCTATGCTGAGCTGCCAGAGCATGGGTACCACGCCTGGCTCACAGCAGACACTCAGGAGATGGGTAGCCATGGTGATGCTCATTCTGCCAGCCTACTGAACAGGTAAGTGTGTCCAAAAACAAGTCTATGTGGGTATCTATCAAATTTTTAAAATATTTCAGATCGCTTCAGATATAGTACATAGCTAATGCAAGTATTTATTGCAGCTTTTTAAGCAACTGGCTTTGTAAACACATCCATTGTTTTGTTTTGTTTTACTTTTTAATTGAGGTTTAACATGCAGTGAAGTCTGTTAATTTTAAATGCACTAGCCACAAGTGTACAGCTTGATCAGTTTTTACATAATACATAGGTACACATCCATGTGCTCACTATCCACATCAAGATACAGATCACTTCCAGCATCCTCAGGCCCTTTTCAGCCAATACTTACCCCCCAGAGGTAATCACTGTTGTGATTTCTATCCACTTCAGTTGGGCCTATTCTAGAAACTCACATAAATCTAGTGGTCAGTGTGTACCCCCTTTTTTTTCAATTGTCATAAACAGTATGTGCACTTTTGAAGGCATATTTTAAAATACGTTAAAATCTCCAGTGTGTTTCTGAATAGGGCATATTCCTGAACTTGGCTCCTTTTTATTTTATTTTATTTTTTTACTTATAACTGGAAATCCCTTGTCTTGGTTTCACATATTCACTCACTGTTTGTTTCAGATCAATTTTCTGGACATGCTCAGAAATTAATGGACTACATCCAACCATCCTTCAGGAACTAAATGATTACTACTTGTGTGGATCCACTGGAATGAAAAACATGGGTGTGGGCATTCAAGTACATTCTCTACAAAAAGAACACAAAAGTAGCTGGTGGGTGCTATTATGTAACCAACAAGCATATTCTGATATAGGAGGCTTCAAGCATAAATGTTTCCTCTTAGAAGAAAAAAAGCAAAAATCCAATTGTATGATGAGTTCAGGGAAAAGAACACCCAGTATGAAGAAAATATAACTCCAGGAGATGGCTGAAAAACAAAATTAGAGAAGCAAAAGAAGCAAGAAAATATGGCAAAGCCTTCTAAAAATACAATGGGACATTACACCCAAGAAAACAAAGGCTACTTTTGCTAAACCAGGAGAGAGAACATATTATAAAAGATGCAAAGAAGAACGAATATGGAACCACTATTTTGTCTCTGCCTTTAACACAAGAATGGGGGAAGCAGATAAATATTAATGAGTCTCTGGGAATATCAAGGAACAGAATTAATAAGAGGCAGGTAAAAGAATACTTAAACAATTTAAATATTTATAAATCAGCAGAGCTGGATGAGATTCATTTGAACATATTCAACGAACCAGCTAAGGCAGGATGTACCTCCAATACTAGTGTTTGTCATGGAGACTTATGTACCAGAAAAATTTAAGCAGGCTGATTTAGTGTTGGAGATAAAGCAGCAGCCAAAAGCAGATCCGGAAAAGGTGGGCTAGTTAGCGTATCCAAACTACCAGTCAAAACCTTAAGTGAAATCATAAATCAGTCCATGAGCACCTTGAGGAAAATAACATAGTAAGTAATAGCCAAAGAGATTCATAAAAAATAGAGCCTGTCAAAGCAACTTAATCCATTTTTGGATATGCTAAGAAATTTGGGGAAGGTAATGGATGTTATAGACATAGTTTAGGGAGGCTCTGCAGATAGCACCAGCCAATTCGTTTTCGACCCATCTTGTTGATGCAACGGCTGTTGTTCTTGCCCTTTCCAACAGTGAAGGGCCATTTCACTTGCACACTTAATATGTGGGGATAGGACTCTCTATTCCCCATGACACCCCAGCATGGAATTTAGTTATCAGGTAAGTGTAGTTAACACCCAGAAGTACAAACTAAATGCTACCCAAATGACAAGGAGAGATATTGATAATACTGAAGCAAATCGGACTGACATCTTCTGGAGAAACACTGTGTGTGTGTGTGTGTGTGTCTACAATTATCAGCATAATTCAGGCAAAAACAAATGTTTTTGCTCGAACCACTCATTTAATTATAGAAAATATAAAAGGATGTGAAAACAAAGGCCCTTTTAAAGATATGCAGATCCAATCATGCCACCAGGTTTTGCTGAAACTATACAAAAGCTTCCCATTACTTAGACCAGAATGGCTAGCCTGCCCGGAAGCCTGCCTAGTCTGGCTTGTTCTCACCTCTCCAGCCTCACTGACACCACACTTCTCCCCCATTCTGGACAAGCCAGCTCCTCTGGCCTTTCAGTTCTTCTAAGGCATTCTGTTGTTCTTGCCACTGGGCCTTTGCACATGCTGTCCTGCCTTTCACTTTCTGACTCATTCTTCAGCTTTCTACTCAAATCCCACTTTTGGGGGGAAACCTTCCTTAACATCCCAGACCATATGCTTTCCATTGTATTTTGCTCTAGTAAAACCACATTTCCTTCCCAGGAGTGTTTATTTCAGAATGTAGTTTGATGCTCATTTTAAATAATGAATATAGTCTTTCCCTACTAGACTATAAGCTCCACAAGAGGAGGGACTAAATATGGTTTTTGTGAAGATTGTATCCAATACCTTGGACAGTACCAAGCACAATAAATATTTGTGATCAGGTGAAAAATAGTGAAAAATAAATACACAGATGGGCTCCCTTCATAAAGGGTTAACTGAAAGAACATCTTTCCATGAGTATTATAATATTCTCTTCAGTTTTCATCTCAAGTAGGATAATGGAAAAAAGCCTTTAATGAGCATCCTGTTGACAGAGGTATAAAAAACATGAGGCAGCTAAAACTTGAATTGTTGAATTCTACATTTGCACATTATACTTACCTCTGATGTGTTCCGAAATTCCATTTCATGGTGATAATGAATCTGTGGGAAATTAGCATTCTATCACTCTTCACATGAGAGTGTTAGTGAAGGTTTTCTGAGCCATGTACCATGCAGAAAACAAAATGTTTTTCTGGTAACTAACTCTGACATACCCTTACTGCTTCAACAGTGTTCATCTTTACACCTTGGAAGGGTCTAAACCTAGACTGAAGGAGAGCCATGAAGTTAGAGAATGATATTCTATTCTCAGGTCAGTCATTAACAGGAAATTTTCTCCTTTCCAATAAGGCTTGGATGTGGAGACTTTTTTTTAACACAGATTTGTAAATTCCTAAGAAACCAGATCCCTGAATGCAAGGTTTTGATATATTCAAGGTCATGCGGGAATTAGTGACCCCGGGGGGACTAGAACTCAGGTTTCTGGTTTCAGGCCACTGTTCTTTCGTCCAGGAAATGAGACTTGAACAGACTTGAGTCTGGCACTGCTGGGTACCTTGGAAACAAAGATGGAGAAACTCTCCTTGTCCTGATGGAGTTGGTTAATCTGTGTGAAAAACCAAGCAGGAGGGAATGATGACAGCACCCCTGAGATGAATGCTATCTGGAACAGTTGCTGGTAGAGCCCCAGGCTCAAGGCTGTCAGCCCTTCTCTGACTCCAGGGCAGCTGTGGTGGGCAGCCCCAAGCCTGCTGACAGCTTCCCTCTGCAGGGGCTTAGCTCAGAAGGTTGGGGTGTGACCTCCCTGAAGACTGACCCTCAGTCAGAAGGGGGTGAGAGTCGGTGGATGAATGTCCCACCATTCATCCTTCAGAAGGACAGCTCTGAGGGGCATTCTGTATGGTTTCTCAGAGAGTCCCCTTGAGAGTCAGCCCCCCAGTGTCCCCAGTAATAACCAGCTCAATAGTGTATCTTTACTGGCTTTTTGTCCTCCCCAGCTCACTCTCCCCATTCCTCACTCCTGCTCCCTAAGATCATCTCCCACATAAACTCTCTACACCCAAGCCCTTGTTTCAGGTTACTGGGAGAATTGATAGCAGCTCACAATATCAGTGAATGAGTTGAAGGAAGGAAGGAAGGAAGGAACAAAGGAACAAAGGAAGGAAGGAAGAAACGAAGGAACGAAGGAACGAAGAGGAGACACTAGGGACAAGGTTGCAAACTGGAGCATCTCTTTTTGGCTGTCCACAAGATCACTGTCTATAGTGCAATGGTTTGTGGTTTGGTTTGGTTTGGTTTTTTAACCTACTTGAGGAACATGTTGTTAATTGCTAGATGTGGGGATGCAAGATTGGAGCATCCACGTCAGAGCTGAATTGCTTTCCAAAAGAAATATAGATGTATATGTGAGAGGAAGGGAAGGACCCAGGAGCAGAAAATGCTGGGCTGTCACACCTGTGGCCTAGAGAAGGAAAGAAAGGAGAGAGAAAACGATGAGCAGAGGAGAGGATAGAAAAACTCTGGGTACTGAGGACTGCTTTTGGAAACAGAATGTTAGGTGGTGTGATTAAAAAAAAAAAAAAATCCCTAGACTTGGCCAGGCCCTTGTGGCTGGGACTGTACACACAGGACCAGGTTTTCAGAGTCACTTTTGTGACTCCAATCTGAGCTCCTGGGAACTGCTGTCATTCACAAAGATCCCTGTCAAACTAAAGACAGTAAATGAGAAGTTCAAGTGTCTGACTAGGGCTGGCATTCCTTAGGCTCTTCTATGAAAACCACTGCTTCCTTACAAGTCATGCCTTACAAGGCAGGAATAAAGATTCAGAGTGAGGGCAATACTGACAATCAACATAAACTGGATCCGGTCACTCCCCTATGATGCTTCCCATTGTATTGGGATGATGTCTGTGCTGGAGCCGGGGCACGCAGTGTACTGTCTGGCACAAAGTGGTACTCAATACATAATTATGAAAGAAAATCAGGAGGAAAAGGAGGAAGGGAGAGAATTAGTATGACAATCAATCAGTGCATCATCGATCAAAAGATCCTGGTGTACACTCAGGATCAATGCACAGAGCCCAGTAAATTAACTCTTTATAAGGATGAAGACATTAACATAATTCAGTTTCTCCTTGGGTCCTTTGATGGAGAGGGAGCTGGGGAATGGCTGGAGAGAACATTATGTTCTCACCAAAGAAGAAGAAAAAGTTATTTTTTTTTCCCTTCAGAAAACATCAGTGGGTAAGATGATGCTCTCTCATTGGTAATGAGATAGGGGCTTTCTTCCAGAGAGTGACAGAGATCCTTCAAGCAAATCTCATGGCCTTTGATGTGAGCATTGCTGAGAAAATACTTTCAGCTGAGCAAGTATGGAAGAGAAATTTGAAGAAGGCATTTCATGTTCCCCTCTGTTGCATCTTTGATGTACACAAAGGATTTAGCCCTGGAAGATGAAGACTTTATCTGTTTTCCTTCTCCCTAAGGAGAACTTTGTTCCACATTTCCCTGTTGGGGCATGATCCTGGTGAGTAGGTGACAGTTAATTACAGGGTATTCTCATCACCCAACTCCCCATAGGCAACAGGTTGCACAGGAAACTATCAGTCATCATAACACAAAAATATTTACCAAAGAACTTACCATTTATAATATCTATAATATCCTTGATTTAAGTATTTCTTGTCAATTGCAAATGCCCATATTAAACTAATTCAAAACAGATCAACTGTTGGGGTGCCTGGCTGGCTAGTTGGTAGAGCTTGCAACTCTTGATCTGGGGGTTGTGAGTTCAAGCCCCACATTGTGGGTAGAGCTTACTTTAAATAAAAAACAAAAAGCAAACCAACTGCTAAGACAAATTGAAAATCTTCTAAAGGATACAAAGTTTCATGAGGTCAATAAAAGTGATCTGGGAGAAGTGCTCCAAGTATAGGCAAAGTCTTTGGCAAATGACAAATCAGCCTAATTAAAACTAGTTAAGAGCTAAAAAAAAAAAAATGCAAAATGGGGTGAAGGGGGTCAGAAGGTGGAAACTTCCAGTTATAAAATAGGTGAGTCATTGGGATATAATATACAACATGGTGACTATATTTAATAACACTATATTGCATATTTGAAAGTTGCTAAGAGAGTAGATCAAAGTTCTCATCACAAGAAAAAAATGTGTAACTATGTACAGTAACAGATGTTAACTAGATTTATTGTGTTGATCATTTTGCAATATATATGAACATGGAGTCATTTGTTGTATACCTGAAACTAAAATAATGTTATATGTCAGTTATATTTCAATGTTTAAAACCATAAGGGGGGGACGCCTGGGTGGCTCAGTCGGTTAAGCGTCTGCCTTCAGCTCAGGTCATGATCCCAGGGTCCTGGGATCGAGGTCCGCATCGGGCTCCCTGCTCTGCGGGGAGCCTGCTTCTCCCTCTGCCTCTGTCTCTCTCTCTCTCTCTCTCATGAATAAATAAATAAAATCTTTAAAAAAATAAAATAAAACCGGGGCGCCTGGGTGGCTCAGTTGGTTAAGCGACTGCCTTCGGCTCAGGTCATGATCCTGGAGTCCCTGGATCGAGTCCCGCATCGGGCTCCCTGCTCGGCGGGGAGCCTGCTTCTCCCTCTGACCCTCCCCCCTCTCATGTGCTCTCTCTCTCATTCTCTCTGTCTCAAATAAATAAATAAAATCTTTAAAAATAAATAAATAAATAATAAATAAAAAATAAAATAAAACCATAAGGGGATGACATAATAGCACTACAAAAAGAAAATGATCTGAATATGAAAAGAAGATACCCCTGGGAAAATTGGCAAAGACCAAATATTTCCCCAAAATGATCTTTATTATGACCTTGGCACAAAACTTAAAATGAAGTGAAAGGTGTCACTTTGTCAGTTTGTGTATAATAATAATTTATTATATTAAAATAGAGATTTAAAAACTAATTTTAATTTTTCAAGTTAGAGTCTCAAGCTTTTGCCCTCACTATTTACTTGAAAAATTGGTCTGTGCATTAAATGGCTTTACTTTCAGTAACCTCTTCCAGGTATCAATTCTCCTTGAATGAAGAAGACCTCCTCTCTTCTTGAATATCCTTTGCCCACCCCTACAGTCATTTCCTTACTCCAGACCAGCTGTATTTCTCTTAGGTTATTACACTGCCTCCGATTGCCCTGCCTCTTGGCTTGCCCACCCCCTAACTTCTTCCTCCCCACAGCAGGCAGATGGAAACTTGTAAAACACAAACATGGCTCTATCACTTTGCTCCTTGTGATGTTTTTATGGGTCCCATGTGTGTGCATACAAGCTCTTCATGATTGAACCCCTTTCTTCTACCTTCCTGCCTCATCCATCTCTCTCTGACATCTTCAGATCTCACTCCTACACAGCTGGGCTCTTCCTTCTAGCTTCTCACCAACATCCAATGTGCTAGCATCCCCAAAGCTCTGGTCCTTACAACAGCCTAATGTCAATACAGCTTTCCAGTTCTCAACTAAGAGATTACTTCCTCCAGGGAGCCTTCCCAGATCACCTGCATTTGGTATCCTCCCTTACGGTCCCACAGCATCCTGCACCAACTGACAATAATAAAGTACTTATGACACAACACTATAATTATCTATTAGGGACGAGAGTACCAGGCCTGACCCTTCAGAAGTCTCCAGCACCTTGCTCGGGACCTGGCCCAGAAAAGGGACCTAGTACATGTTTAATAAAGGAATGAATAAATGAAATGCCCAAGCTAACCAAAGCAAAATTCATACAGTCATGAAAGGAGCAAAGCTATGTGATTAAGCTAAGACATTTTCAAGTCTGGCGGGTAAAGAATATGAAAGTTAAGACATCAACACTGTGCCCAATGGTTGTTTCTGGGAAGTGGGATTGGGAGGGTATGAAAAGGGAATTTCATTTTTTACTTTATACACCTAACAACATTTCGTAAGAACTCATTATCATTATAACAAAAATTGTAAAAACAATAAATACCCATAATCAAATGTTCACTGTTAGTTTTCAAACAGCCTCTAATCACCTTCTTAATCGGAGTATTTCTACTTGTTTATGTGTTTCCAAGTTGTTAGGAAATAGAAAAACTTTAAAATAAAAGCTGTCTTAAAGGAACAACATGTTCTGGACGTTTTTAGCTTGCCTGTAATGTGATGTTTATACATGATCTCAAGGATTTTTGTCTTTTATGGAATCTTAGAATGTTCTTAATAATCACGTGTCCTGAGAATTGAATGCTGTTTTTTTTGTTTTTGTTTTTGCTTTTTTTCAGAAGAATGAGATGGATGCAGGGTTGGCAGGGGCGGGTGGGGGAAGAGGGAGATCAGGATACATTCAGAGGGAAGGGACTTCTAGATCCCACAGTATATCTTTCTGTGCTTTTCAAAAATTTTACAAGAGGCTCATATTACTTTTGTAATAAAATAAAAAGTGATTAAAAATTCAAAAGCAAATATTGGCAAGCATTTTATGAGGCTTTTAAAAAATACATTAACATTCCTGGCAGTTCTGCAAGAGAGATATTCTTGTCATTTTAAAGATGAAGAAACTGAGACCCCAGAAGTTCAGTGACTTATCCAAGGTCAAAAAGGTAATAGTGGCAGATGGAGGACTCAAACACAAGTCTGGTTTTAAGGTCAAGGTATAGCTCTTTAAAAATGTAATACACCATGTTTTCTTGTTTTATTAAACAAGCAGATAGTTGTTTGCTTTGGAGGATAAGTGTGTTACCTTAGGGATGGAGAGAGATTTATTTTCTTAGTTTAGGGCAGTAATAAAGCTTAGGGATTCAAAATAAATGCTTTCCTGGACTAAGGTACCCAAACAGGAAACTTATTAACTGCCAAATTTAAAACAAATTTCCTTCTAACGTTATTGTTAGTATCTTAAACATTATCGTATTCCCTAACTACTCTCTCAGCTTTGGCAACAATAAAGCTTTCAACATAGAGCCTCGACTATAGGAAGCAATCAGTATTTGTTAAAGAATTAATTTGTTAAAGAATGAAGGTGGGTGTATATGTATATACATAAAATATATGTATTTGTGTGAGAGTGTATATTGCATATTATAGAAAAATATACGCCAAATGTTAGCAGTTGCATCTGAGTGATTAAATTATGAATACATTTTAATTTTCTGGAATTTTCTGTACTTTTTCAATTGTCTAAGATGGGTACTCACTAATGTTATAAGAAGAAAAAGAGTGGGTATAGTTCTACAACATAGAGATTTATTATAAAGTCATAGTAACCATGTGTATTGGTTCAGGAATAGACAAATTGACCAATGGAACAGAATAGAGAGCCCAGAAATACATATGGAAATTTGATACATGAGAGAGAGAATACGGCAGAGTGGGGGGAGGCTGGGGAAAAGGAGAGATAATTCAACAAATTGAGCTGGTAAAAACTAGTTGCCCATAATAGAAAAATATGATTTTGGGTCCCTATCTCAATCATACTCAAAAGTTAATTACAGATAAAGTAAAGACTTAAATGTCAGAAGGAAATAGAGAGGATCGAAATTATTAACAAGATACAAAGAGCACTAATCGTTAAAAAAAAAGGCTGATGAATTCAACCCCATTAAAACTAAGAACTTATGCTAAGAACACCTTGAAGTAAGTGAAAAAGGCAAGTCATAAGCAGGGAGAAAATATCTGCAATGATACAACCACTGTATTAGTCAGGGTTCTCCAATAGGAAAGAGATTATATCTGTATGAGGAGATTGATTATAGTCATTGGCTCACATGATTATGGAGGCTGAGAAGCACCACAGTTTGCCATTGCCAGCTAGAGACTCAGAAAAGCAGGTGACCTAATTCAGTCTGAGCCTGAGGCTTGAGAACCAGGAGCACAGATGTCTGAGGGCAAGAAAAGACGGATGTCCCAACTCAAGCAGAGAGCAAATTCGCCTTTTCTCCACCTTTTTGTTCTCTTCAGGTCCCCAAAGGATTGGATGATGCCCACCCACTGGAGGAGAATGATATCTACTCAATCTATAAACCCAGATGTTCATCAATTCCAGAAACACCATTACAGACATACCCAGAAATAATATTTTACCAGCGACCTGGGCATTTTTTAGCCCAGTCAAGTTGACACATAAAATTAACTCTCACAACCACCAACAGATTAATATGAAAATCTTACTGAGAACTTCTATAAATCAATAAGAGAAAGAAAATAATGAAATAGAAAAGACAGGAACAGAGAATGCACAGAAATGGAGCTATTTATGGCCAGTTAATATAAAAAGAGATGATCAACCTTATTAGTAACCAGAGAAATCTAGATCAAGGCCAAAATAGCATTTTATACCCATTAGCTTAGGAAAAATAAGAATACCAAGTGTAAGGGGGGATGTGGTTCAACAGGAAGGCTGACATGTTCTGGTGGGAGTACAAATTATTATAGCCACTTTGAGAAATAATTTCCTATTATCTGATAAAATTGAACATTCACATACCTTCAAGCCAGCAGTTCTACTCCTGAGTGTGAATTCCCAAGGAGAATATCCAGCTCGTGTGCGCATGAAGACGTGTTCACGAAGGCCCATGAAAGTACTCTCTGTTATGCCAACAAAATGGAAATGACTGAAATGTCCATTGACAAGAAAACAGATGAAGGTATCCAAGAAAGTGTCTGGTACATAGTAAACACTCAATAAACAGCAGCCTGTTATCTCCAGCCCTGAGTATCCATGTTTTCATGCATAATATGGCAATTACAACACCCGTTTTACAGGAGTGTGCAAAGAATTAAATGAGAAGTGTAGGTAAGCCCTTGTCACACAGAAGGCATTTGATAAATGCTTCTGCCTCCTCACAGATCTGTGTGAGGGCTGGGCGTGAACCATCCGGTTGGTAATGGAGGTTTGTATGCAGGCTGCCAGTCAAGGCTTATTTCCTCTCGCCAGGCTTCCAAGGCTAGTGGTTTTTGCTTTGAGTCAACATTTTAATGCTTACTTTATGCCAGGAAAGCACCATCGGAGGGGGTACTACTCTTATCCCCCAATTTTTGCATATTTGGACATCGAGTCCTGGAGAGCTGAGATGACTTGCCCCAGGTCACCCAGCTCAGAAGGATCCAGAGGATCTGGATTTAAACTAAGGTTGTTTGATTCACTCTCAAACCACCACTCTCTACTACTTTCCAAATGCTGCCACAGCTGAACATCACCTCTAATAGGAAGTCAAACAAAATCTCAACTGGCAGGGAGTCCATAATCCTCCTTCTATTACCTGTCCCGAGCTGAGGGCTCTGTGTGTGTGTGTGTGTGTGTGTGTTGAAGGAAGGAGGATACCAGTCTCGACAACTTGACACAACCAATGGGAAACCTTAGAGCAAATGTCAGCTTGGAGGGGCAGAAGCCACAAATGGTTAACAGCGTAATTCCCTGAAAGGCATCAGAAAGTCAAGGAAGCAATTCTTGACCTTTCTGAAGCTATTATGAAGAAAACATGAAGAAACAATTCTGTAAGCTTAATGAAGGAATGCTGTGAAAACTGTAATGGGCTATTTGTGCACATCTCAAAAGCATCATACAATTTGGCACAATTGGCAGTCTGTTCTCCAGCATGACCAAGCAGAGTGTTGCTGCTTAGGCCCAAAGTGCCTTGGCAAAGCCAGGTCCCAACCTCCATCTCTTCTCTAAAACCCAGGGCGTCTATGATTTAATTTCTAAGACTTACATAGCAGTGGCTGAAATGAAATGTGGCACGGGCTTATTCATTTTACCCGAGTGCAAAAATACGTTTTATGCTCCAAAATGCAAGCCCTGTTTTGGTTTTGTTTTTTTCCTGCTACACAGACAGAGTTCTCTTTTTTTCTTTCTTTCTTTTTTTTTAATTACATTTTCAGGCAATTAGTTCATTACGTTGACTCAGCTCTTCGTGATTCTGGTAGGGGCTGATGGAAGAGTGCGGTGGTAGAGTACGTCATTATTTTTAAAAATGGTTATTGGCCATGTTCCGTTCCCATATTTCATTCCCAATTTCATAAGGGCATTTAGTATGCAGAGTCTCTGTATAAGATCATCAGCTGCTATATTAGCACAACGGCTCTTTTGGAACCATAACCGTCTACCACGGAAATGATCCGTGGATTATACAAGTTTATAAGGTCTGATACATTTACAAAGATTTTTTTTCACCCCCTTTCCATTATTTATTCCTCGTTAGGCTTCCTCCTCCCTTTTTTCTTTCTGCTTTTTAAAATGCAAAAATAATACACAAGGTCAGGAAGAAACCCTCCCCAGTATGTTTAACTAAATCTAAGAGAATTCTAGAGAAACGATCCCACAAAAGCAATGGTTTTCAGTCAACCCTGGGCTTCACCTACATCCTGTGTCTATAGAGTGTCTGTTTGTGGTGCTTATTGCCTTCCAAGTAAAGGGAGGGTGTGACTCTGCAGGCTAGATCTGCTAGCTTCTCGTGGTAGTTCCCACGGTCCAGAGGACAGTCATGTTACTTCCATACGGTGTTGCTATGTTGGCTGTGAATGACTGGAGTCTATTCCTGATTCTCAATTGTTCTAAAACTGAGTGGTAGAAGCAGGAAGCCAAACTGGTAACCATGCTTTTGGAAAACGTGGGCCTTTATAATCAACTGACTTAAAAGAGAGGAAGCTTTGTCTTAGACTGGCAGAGATCAGTAGGCAGAGAGCAAACTGAAAATACCTTCAGTGGCCTGAGCGATGCCGGAATGAGCACCCATGTTTGTGAAAGCCATAAACAAAAACAGCAGCGAAGTGAACGTATTGATAACAGAAACATGCCCTGGACAACTGTCACTGCTCATATTTGATTTGGATAATTCTTTACAAGCAGTATAGTCTTGCCCCTCACTTCTGACACCAGAGAGTAGATTGTTTTCTTAGAAGTGGAATATTCAAGAGCTAGGTATTTTTAGACATCTGTAGAAATGCATCCACTGGAAACAGAGGGTTGACCATAAGCATTCATCATCTCTCCCTGCCAAGACCCAATAAATGATAGTAAAAGAATGAACCTATAATCAAGACAAGCACCGAAGGGGGGGGGGGGCGGCCATCACTGAATAAGTCACCGGGACAACTGATGGATGGGTAAACTGATGGATGGGTAAAGGGTGGAAGGCTTTTGGTAGATGAAGGAGAGGAAGCAGGGAAGGAGCTGCAGGGTGTGTAGGAGGAGACTCCATAAGAGGAAGGAGAAACGTGGCTTAGAAACTATAGTCAAGATGGCCAGAATCAGCAGAGGCCAGGAATGACAAAGAGGTTGACTGAAATTATCTTTGGGGAGACTATTTCCAACAGCTCCCTCTCTCACCCGCCTCCCCCTTCCCAACCCTGCTGCAGTGATGCAGCACTTGGCTGACAGAGCAACGGTGGCTCCCACACTCCCCTCCCAGTTCCTCCATCCCCAAGCAAACAAAGCTAGGTTTCACCCTACTGCCAGTACTCCTGACCCCAGGACTTTACCCCTGGGCTGAGAAACCAGAGGACTCTTATCCAAAGAAGCAGAGCTAAGGCCTAGGGGGGAAGGAATGCTAGCATGGATGCAGGCTGTCCCACGCTACGGACCTCCACCTTCTGGCACGAGGAAGCCCCCCGCTTAGAATCCAGCTCCCTGCCTGCTGAATTCATTCCCTCCCTGAAATGAAATCAGGTAAGTAGTACTCCTGACTCTCCTACTCAGAGCGCCCAGGCAGTCTGCCCACTCTAAGGCCGTCAGTACAGATACCTACTGAGCCACAGTCCATAGTCATCAGTGGTCATCGTCAGTGCTGCTGCTGCCATCACCCTCATCATTACCATCATCAAACACTGAGCGCCATCTGGTATCATTTCTCAGATCTCTCAAAGGCATTGCAAACTCTTGCCCCAAACTGGGCTGACCACTTTCTCCCCCAACTTCCCCCCCCGAACTCTTCCTCTTCCAATATTCCTCTTCCAGAAAATGGACCCACCAAACACCATAATTTACATCTATAGGCCACATACCCTATGCCAGGCACTGTTCTAGGCACATGACATGCCAGAGAAAGCCCACATCATCGAGAATCTTACCTACAAGCTACATCTGTATCATGTCATGGGATTTACCAACTGTCCAACAAAACAAACATGTATTTTATTTTTTTTAAAGATTTTATTTATGTATTTGACAGAGAGAGACACAGCGAGAGAGGGAACACAGCAGGGGGAGTGGGAGAGGGAGAAGCAGGCTTCCCGTGGAGCAGGGAGCCCGACTGGGGGCTCGATCCCAGGACCCTGGGATCATGACCCGAGCCGAAGGCAGACGCTCAACGACTGAGCCACCCAGGTGCCCCTGAAACATATATTTTAAATTATAAAATTAAGGAATCCATTTTCTCTAGGGCATTATGAATATTTTTTTGAGGTTTCACATAGACAACACCACCACTACCACACACACACACACACACACACACACACACACACACCCCTGGATCAAGCAAACACAACGAATTACTGGTCACAATGAGCAAATGGTGAGCACTCTACTTGCCAGTTCATTTATTCATGTTTCCACAAGGTATTTAGAGAGTACCTACTAAGGCAAAGCACTAAGTGCTAGGTCATGAGCAGACCCACTCAGACCCTTAGAGTTGAGGTGAAGATTATGTTGAACTAAAAACATTGGAGACTCACAGGTCACCTGGGTGGCACAGTCGGTTAAGTGTCCAACTCTTGATTTCGGCTTAGGTCATGATCTCAGAGCCATGAGATTGAGCCCCGTGTCAGGCTCCACATTCAGCAGGGAGTCAGTTTGGTATTCTCTCTACCCGCCTCTCCCTCTGTTCTCCCACCTCCCCACACACACTCTCTCTCTCTAAAACAAACAAACAGACAAAAAAATTGGAGATTCAACAAATCCAGAAATAATCCTTTCAAAGCTTCCCTTTTCTGACTAAAGACAGAAACTTCTGGGAATGAGGCTGCCATAAACCTCCTCTTTGGGGCACCTTCACTCCCAGAGACAAAACAGAGTGAAACTGCCATAAATTTCCTCTTGGGGTAGTTGTTACTGGCCAGAAAGAAAAGGGAGAGGAGTACTTGCACCTGCATAAACAAACATTTAAACAAACGAACCACAAACTTTCTTACCTTTTTGTTCTCTTAAAAGCACATTTGTTTCTCCTAAGGAAATTCATCTGTTCTTCCCATAAAAGCCTTTTCTCCCCACCTCCCTTTCCCCTTATGAAATGGATGTATGAGCCTTTGGCTATCTTGTGAGTCACGTTTTTCTGTTAACTCTCATGTCCATAAGTGAATAAGAATCTGCCTTTTCTCATGCTAAGCTTTGTCAGTTTAATTCACAGGCCCTCAAACACCAAACTTAAGAGGATAGAGGAAAAAGCTTTTCCTCTCTGATAGTGACAAAGACAGAAAAATTCTTGCTCTCGTGGAAACCACAACCGACCAGGAAAATATACACAGAAAGAACAAATACACAAACGAATATTTACAGACTGCAACACTGCTGTGAATCAGATAATCATGTGGATCAGTAAGAGCTGGTATTCACCTCGTTAATCCCCAGGACAAGGAACTTATTTGTTAATACTGGGGTCTGTTCTGAGTGGTTGGTACTTATGCCTGAGGATGGTTAAATATACAGAACATCACGCGTGGCTGTCTAGGAAGGCCTCTCCATGTAGGCTGAGTCCAAAAGCGTGAGAGAGCTGGCACTGGGAGAGATGGGAAAGAGCACTGCAGGCAGATGGAGGGGCACACACAAAGGCCCCTGCCCCTCCGAGCGCTAAAAGATTTCAACATGGATCAAGCAAGCCTGGTGAAGAGAGTCTTTTTGAAAACAGGGTCAGGAGGCCACAAGGGAGGAGAAATTTATGTCTGTCCTCCTTGGAAGAACCATGAACTTTTTGCCAGCTGCAAGCCCTCAGCCAGGACTTAACCCTCTACTCACCATGACACCTGAGTCGTCAATGCAACTTGACAAAGTTTCCATCTCTTGTTTGCATATCGACTCAACCAATTCCAGTTAACCTGGTTCCTATTCCTGTTTTGCCAAGGGGCCTGGTTGACAACTGCATTCCAGAACCTTTCGCCTTTATTTAGCCCTGACCCCTCTTTGTCTTCCTGGGAACACACAGGTCAGGTTTCTACCTGAATCTCTGTCTCCCAAATTGAAGTTCTAATTGCCCAAATAAATGCCTGTTTGCTTAAATGTTCAGTGAATTCTTTCTTGGTTGACAAAACTTGAGATGTCAAAGTTAAGTAGAAGGGACGGGGTGGTGGGGGGAGCGGGAAGGTGAAGGGTAGGCAAGGCCACATCCCACAAGACATGGCGACGCCTCTGTGTGTGTGGACTTCAGAATCTGGAAGGGTCACCCCTGAAATCATCAGTCTCCATGATGGCACTGGGGGAAGAAACTTAGTGCTTACAGATAAGTAAAGGGAGATATCAAGGAAAAAGAGAGAGGGCAGCATCTAAAGTCAGGAGATTTGTGAAGTACTAGATAGTCAATTAAAGAGCGAAGACCTGGGTGCCTGGGTGGCTCAGTTGGTTGGGCGGCTGCCTTCGGCTCGGGTCATGATCCCGGAGTCCCGGGATCGAGTCCCACGTCAGGCTCCCAGCTCAGCGGGGAGCCTGCTTCTCCCTCTGACCCTATCCCCTCTCATGCTGTTTCTCTCTCTCTCTCTCTCTCTCAAATAAATAAATAAAAAATAAAAAAAAAAGCTTTAAAGAGTGAAGACCCGGCAGGAGCAACAGACGTCAGTTAGAAAGTAGAAGCTACCTGACCTTCAGAAATTGTGGGGGTGGGGGTAGGAAAGAGTCCTGATAATTGTTTTGGCCACTGCATCCCAGGGCCTTACCACTTTATCACGTGGTACACTTGAATACTACGGAGGGGGTCAGTGGAGCTGAATTCAGAGGCAGAAATATAAAGACCGAGTGCTTTTATCAACCCATATAATATGGTTCCCAAACATCTGACCTGCCAATGTGTTTTGGTTTTTCTTTTATAGGAAATGTATAGAGAGGAAAGGTCACACAGTGGTTTCTGGACTCAAAAGAAATAACATTAAAAAGGTCTCTTTAGCCCTCATCAAGTAAAAGGGGTCCTGATTTCCCCTAGAGACAGGCGCTAACACCCAGGGCCTCCTAGAAGGTAGGCAGGTCTGCTGAAAGCACTATTTATATGCAACAACAATGGGAAGAGTCTCCAAAATTACATGACTCCAATATTCCTAGAATTCTGTCTGGAGTCATTTATTAAAGACTTGAATTTATTTTCTCTAAAGGAGAGTGAGTTTTATGTCATCTTCGAGGAAATGCAGTATTTAAAGTTAACCTTATTACAGGAGGGATTCCTGGAAAGACATAATAAAATCCAACAGTTGGTGGATTGAAGCTGGAGGTCACCCTAATTAAGAAACTAAAGAGTAAATGGAATGCAAACAATCCTATTTAACACTAAACAATTTAACGTGGGGGAATCATTTTAACATAATGACTCAAGGGCAGATTACATTCTCCCACGCATAGGCACAGCCCCCATTGACTACCACCAGGGACGCTGATGCATATCTACAAACAGTCTGGGGCCCAGAGGCTGGTGAAATAAACTGTGTGAATCAATTTAAAATGCAGCCAGATGTTTTTGACTCAGAAAGCTGGGGAAGGGGGGGAGCAGGGATCCACGGAGAGCCCACAGGACAGACAACTGAGGCACTAGCCACTCCCCCAAGTCAGCCATAAATTGGCTAACATGACCTCTTTTCCTATCTTGCTATCTTTTCGTTCCATTAAGGAAGAATTCATATCAAGAAATTATTTCATTTGATAAGCGTTCCTCCTTATTTTAAAGAACTCTGAGGAAAACAAAGATGGATCAACCTGAATGTTGATCTCGAGAAGTTTGGTTAATAGGAGAAATGATGTGTGCATGTACAAGTTTAAATAAGGAAGACATTCAGAAAATAATCACAGATGTGTGAAAAAGTCACCTGCGGGGATTTCATGGAAGCATTATTGCAGTGGAAAAAAAAGTTTTAAATAGGGAGTGAGGAATGATACTTTGTTTTTTAAAGTACCTATTCATATGATGGAATAGGTTGTAGCCATTAAAAAGGATGTTGGAGAAAATATTTAAGAACTTGGAAAACTGTTGATAAAATATTATTAAGTAAAAAAAAGGCAGCTAACGGGCGCCTGGGTGGCTCAGTTGGTTAAGCGACTGCCTTCGGCTCAGGTCATGATCCCGGAGTCCCGGGATCGAGTCCCACATCGGGCTCCCTGCTCGGCGGGGAGTCTGCTTCTCCCTCTAACCCTACCCCCTCTTGTGCTCTCTCTCTCACTCTCTCTCTCTCTAATAAATAAATTTAAAAAAAACTTAAAAAAAAAAAAAAAAGGCAGCTAAGTAAATGTTATCTACAGTGTGACTCTGTTTTTTAAAGAGAAAAGGAAAAAATGTTTTTATGTTGGTTTGTTTGTACAATGGAGAAAAAAAAAATTTACCGAAATATGAGCAATGCTTATCTTTTGGCGGTATGAGTGGTTGTTTACTTTCTTTTAACTTTTTGGGTTGTCTATATTTTCCACAGTAAGTGTATACTACTTTTTGACAACTGAAAACGAAAAAGAAATATTAAAAGAAGCGTATAAAAAGAAGACAGAAATGGAGCACAGAGCAATTTAGAAGAGGCAGAGAATGTCTGACTACCAGGCATCATCCATTTATTATTCCAACATTTCTTACTAAGCATCTCACAGGGAAAGTTGGTCTATAACTGGGAGGAGCAACTAAATACCCACATTTTCAGGGCTTAAACTAGAGCATGTCTAAATACAGAAAGGGTCTGCTAGATAAGGATTCCCTCTAAATGCTTTCCTGTGTGCTTGGATCATGCCTTTCCCAAAAGATGTTAGTTACTTTAAAAAAAAAAAAAAAGAATTAAAAAAGAAGAAAAGGAAGGAGAAGGAAGAGATTGTCTCATAGATTTAAGGCTCTTGTTTTACTACACATTTAACCATTTGGGAATAAAACAAGCAGTCTCAGAACCAACTCACAGCTTTATTTTACAGCTTCGTTGTTAAAGAGGGTTAACGTTTGCCCACTAGCTTGCATGCTTTTTGCCTGTTTGTTTCCTTTCCCTTTCGCTCCACGGCTTTAATGAGTTACCTTCAGAAGATAATTTGAATACTTGCTTCAGTTTTCTTGGTTCTTTTTGGCCACCCATGCCTTGGCAGGTCTCACCTTATGTGGGTATAAGTACTCACGCTACATCTCTTCTGCACCCACTATTTCATGAATCAAGTGTTAACTAACTCTGTAGCAAAACAAATCCATCTGGAAATTGGCATTTCTACGATGTGTTCTTAAAACTGCTGTTCATCATTCCCGACGTGTGAGCATGTGTGAAAACTCTGAATACATTTAAAGCAAGAAGCCCTGGAAAGGCTAGGCATACATTCAGAAGCTAGAATGCGTGCCACAAGGGGAGGGTATACTCCGAGCGCTCTGAAGGTTGACTTTGCTGGTATCAAGGTATGCTAAATATTTGATCATTTCAGCAGAGCACCATTATTCTGAACATGTTCCACCTTCTCTATTTACCAAAAGATTATTTCCCAATTGCAAAAAGGATTACAGTTATAACAAGTTAAAATATATAGCCCTTTTTCTTCATTAGTTGATTTATTTATACCCGGCCCCTCATGTGGCAAGAGGATTTGAGGTAGCTCAAACAGGACTTGATGAACTGAATTATCCAGGGACGCATTCTTTTCCTATGCTGATTGCTACTTCCAAATGGATCACAGTAGTAAAATTAATAGCAAAGTAATGATTCAGCATCCCTAACGTCCTTGTACTGCCTACCATGTGCCAGACTGCCAAGTACTCTGCAAATATTTTCTTACATAACCCGCACAACAACCCTATGAGTAGACAGTATTTTTGTCCCCATTTCATTAAAAAGTAAAACGAGGTGTTTTTTTAAGATTTTATTTATTTGAGAGAGAGAGAGAGAGAGAATGCACGTGTGTGTACATGAGTTGGGGGGGCAGAGGGAGACGGAGAAGCACACTCCGCATTGAGCAGGGAGCCCAAGTCTGGGCTCGATCCCAGGACCCCGAGATCATGACCTGAGCCGAGGACAGAAGGCAGACCCTTAACCGACTGAGCCACCCAGGCTCCCCTAAAATGAGGTTTAGAGAAATGGAATACACAACAGTGTACTAAGGGGTGAAGCCGAGATTAAAATCCAAGCCTTTTCCAGAAAGTTGCCTCCCTACCAACACTTACCACTACATTCCTGGTGGGAGGTGTCAGGCTGGAAGAAAAGTTTCTAATCATTCACTTGAGTCCAGAAGCCCCTTACTGACACACTGGAGATGGATGATTAAGGCTGGAGGTACTAAGACAAAATGTGTGATTATCTGGAGTTGCTCAGATTGGTGGGGAAACATAATATAATGAGTTCCTATATGCTGGGGCGCCCAAGGCATCCCCCTGGACTTGAGGGCGGTGACCACGTCTATTATCCTGACCAGTCTATCCCCAGTCCCTAGCATGTTGGTGTTCAGTGGATATTTGTTGAATGAATGAATATACCATTGGGTTCACCAGATCAGAAAAGGAACCTTCTTAGGAGGTGAGAATGTCTGAAGAGCTATGACCTTCAGGAATTAAAGACTGGAGCAGAAAGATAAGTGGATTTCCCTCAACAATTCCACTTCCTGATAATCACACTCCGTATAATCCTTCCCATGATTATAGGCCAGACTTATTGGTTTGCTTTTAATGAACAGAATACAACAGAAGTGATGGGATGTCCCTTCCAAGACTCGATGAGAAAAAAGATGTGTGTCTTCTGAATTTGTCTCTTTCTGGTGCTCTCTGTCTCAGATGACCACTGTCACATCATGTGAATAATCAGGCAGCCTACAGAGAGGCCCAGATGAGAAAAACTGGGGCCTGCCAGCAACCTAAAAAGGGAACTTAGAAATAGATATTTAGAAGCTTACTATCAGCCATATAAGTAAACTTGGAAATGGATTCTTGAGGCCCCCATAGTTGCCTTGAAATGACTGCAGCCCCAGCCACACATGGCCTGCACCCTTGTAAGAGGCTGAACCAGAAGCACCCCCACAATCCGTGCCTGTATTCCCCGACCTGGAGAAACCATGAAATAATAAACAAGTATTGTTTTAAACTGCTCGGTTTTAGGGTAATTTGTTATGCAGCAATAAATAACTAATACATTCCCTAATAACTTTCAATGAAAGGAGGACTATTAACATGTGTTGAAGCTATGAAAGGGGTATTAGGCCACTTATAACTGCCCCATTTGTTACTTCCTGGCTGGTTTCCCCATAGTGATTATGAACATCCTTACAATAGAGAGGGACCATGCACTTATTTTCAGGGGCAGCAAAGGAGTGGGGCAGGCTGGGGACTCTTGGTCCCCTTCCACAACCAGTCCTAGGGAGAGAGGACCCTCAAGAAGATGTACACGTCTCAGCATAGGGAATACAGTGGATGGTATTGTAATAGCATTGTATAGTGACAGATGGTAGCTACATTTGTGAGCCGAGCATAAGATCTAGACTTGTCGAATCATGATGTTGTACACCTGAAACTAATGTAACATTGCATGTCAGCTATACTTCAATTAAAAAAAAAAAGAAGATGCACATGTCATAGCTTTGAAAAGGGAAGACAACCAGACATGGGGAATGTGTCCAGAAGTAAAAATTAGGTCCGTGAAAAATTCATCTTGGTTCCTCTACACTCATAATACTTACGTTGGGTAATGTATCAATTAGAATTAGGTTCAGCTATATAAAACAGGAACCCCCCCAAGTAACACTGTCTTAAAGGAAAACAAGCTTATTTCATGTAGGAGATTTCTCCCATAGGAGGAAGTCATTTGAGGACTAGTCTGGCAGCTTCGAGAAGTCATCCAGGTCCAGCCTCCTCCTATCCATCCTCAAGGAGATGCCTAGAAGACAGCCCCACCCTCCCAGTCTGACAGAGTAGTTTGGTCACTGCACGTAGATCCTCATTCCAGCAGCCAGATGCAGGAATGGGCAAGCAAGAGCATATCCACCACTTTAAATAGACTTCCTAGAGTCCCATGAGACCCTTTTGTTTATATCTCATTGACCAGAACTTACTCACATGGGCATGCCCAGCTGCAAAGGACGCTGTAAAACTTGCCCAGCTCGACATCAAGGTCCTGTTACTAAAAGGAAGGGGAGAACAGACACTGGGGAGGCAAGAAGTACCCTCCACTACAGGAAATCAGACTGAGAGAGCACCAGATGCTTTGTCATTCTAAGAGTGCCACGATCTGACTCATCTCGTTATTTTTAACTTTCTTGTTCTTTAATTCCATCAAGCAGGACTAGACACCACTTTTTATGCTTTTCCATGCTGGCTCTACTGCTGGAGTCCCAGCCCCCTGGTCACTATGTACCAGCTCCCATACCACTTCCTCTGCGATTCTTTTCTCAGTCCTCACCTTCCTCTGAAAGCTCATAGCACTGATTTGTGCCTTTGTCCAATTTAATAGAAAGAAAAAAATCATGTACTTTTCGACTGCCAGACATTGCATTAGGAATGCAAATGTGAATTAAAAAAGGACCCAGCCCTCAAAAAAATGTATCAAAATCAATTGATAAATGTTTGTTAAATAATGAATGACTAATCTGCTTCAAAGTCTCACATCCAGGTTTGATTACATATAGTTTTTATAATCACGTGCGTAACGAAGGATGGAATGTGGCCCATGTACACCTAATTCAACACAATTTTGCTTTCTTCTCCTAGGTGCTTGGCATTATGTTTTCCCATGATCCTTTCAGCCTTCATTCACACATTTATTTAATATCTACTTAGTGCCCAACATTGTGCAAGGCACTGGGCATAAAAAGAAAGACTTGATCCCTTCCTTTGGGGACTTGGGGAAGAGAAAGACAAATAAATAGGTTATTACAATACAGTACTGCGGGATAATAGAGTGTGTGTATATATATATATATATATATATATATACTCAAAATAAAGAATATATATACACATATATCTCAGTATCTGCCCCTGGTTCCTGGCATAGAGCTCCTAAATGCTTGTAATTTCCTGGGTAATAGGAGCATCTTTGGTTCTAATGAGGTGACTGTGAGTGGGACTCCTGAATGGGGGCTGGTCACCAGAAAGATCCAAGCCATGATTAGAAGCTTAGAATTTTCAGTCCCGCCCCCCCCATCTTCCAGAGAAGGGAAAGGGGCTGAAAATGGAATTAATGATCTATCATGCCCACATGAAGAAGCTCTCATATAAATCCAAATAGTGTGGGGTTCAAAGAACTTCCAAGCAGGTGAACACATCCATATACACTCCAACTCCATGGAAACAGAAGTGTGCTGTACGGTATTGTCAACCTTGCTGATACCTTGATTTTTAGACTTCTGGACTCCTGGAGGTGAGAAAATAAATTTCTGTTGTTTAAGCCACCCAGTTTATGGTAATTCATTATGGCAGCTTTAGAAAACTAATTCAAGATTTAAAGAAACGTTAAGGAAACTACATCAACAAGACTGAGTGAGCATGAGGGAAGATTTTGTGGTTTCTGATTGGGCCAACTGGACAAATGATGGTGCTTTGAAATAAGGAACACACAAGGAAGGACAGAAGTGGGAGGGGAAAAAAAATGTTCGCCTGTAGACAAGTGGCTTTGGAGGCGCCTAAGAGCCATGGAGGTGACAGGTCTGGGATGGGGATTAGAAGTAGCAGCATTGAAACCACTACAGTGGATCTTGGCCACAAGTTAAGACTTTCACATGTGAGGTGATTCAGGAATATTCCAAGACAGTATGTACTAAACTGCTACAACGTGGAGCATAGCTATTTCAAGAAGCTTGAATTCAGGGAAATTAATGTACGGTGGAAAAAATGGCCCACATTTCTATAGTAATGAGCAGGGTTGTTTCATTTTTATTATTAACTGGCACAGACCTACATTACCCTCTGACCAAGCAGGCTGTACCAACTCCGAGATCGGTTTTCATCACAAGCAAGGTTGCTCACAGAATGTTAGACCCAAGAGGACATGTGGCGTCCAGCCTCCATCCTTACAGATGGAAAAGCAGAGACTTTGAGGGAGAATAACTTGCCCATGGTCAGTAAGAGGACCAGGTTAGATCCCAGCACAGGCTCGGCCCTCACCCTAAAAATCACATAATAAAGCGAATCGTGAAAAACCTCATCTGAAGGAAAATGAGGTGTAGTTTGATCTATAAAAGTCGAATGATGAGGAAAATGAACAAATAAAAATATTGTCAAGCTCCAGAGCCAGAAAGACCTGGTTTCAAATTCAAATAACCATCAGACATTATCAGTAAGTATGCTTTCGATTTTTTTTTTTAATCTCAACAATGAGAAAATTATTGGTTGGCATAATTGAAAAAGTCCAGCGACAGGGAGGGGTTTGAATGTGGTTTGAGCAGGGCTCCAATTCTGTTTCACTGCCTTCTAGGCTCTCTTCTGCTTTTAGCTTTTAGCAGCTTCGCCCTCTGACTGGTTTCCTACAGCCCGGTTATGTGGATCCACCTTGCACCTGGAGCACACAGTGTCTGTACGCTGGGGTACAAAGGGCAGGGAGCAGGGAGCAGTCGACCACGGTGCAGGCAATAGGGGGCATGTGATCTGCAGAGAATTTTAAAATAACAATAAAACCAACCAAAGTGGGTCTATTATTATCTTCACAAAGTAGTGGCAATATGAAACCAGGTCAGTGATCAAATGCTTCTCCCAGCGAGGTCTACTGCTACCACACCCAATGCTTGGCCTGTCAGTACCTCTGTGCTCCAGAATTTCCAAACAGAAGTCCCTATGGCCACATAGGTTGGACTGGATTAAGTCAAGTACCTGCACTTAAACTAATCCTGGCCCATAGGAGCTTAGAAGGTGCCGACTGGCTTAGTTTAAATCATTGGCTGATTCCCAAGGCAGGATCAGCTTTCCCAAATGCCTGGAGCTTCCCAGTGGAAGTCTAGAACGGATGAGATGGAGAAAGATGAATCACACTTGTGACCTCAGGCAAGTTCCTTGACCTAAATCTCAGATACATGCTAGATACTGTCCCAGAAGCTCTACATATATGTAAATTCCAACAGCAGGAGGTAGCTAATCTGATTACCACCCCCCCCCATGTCAATCAGGAGCCTAACAGAAAACAAATAGCACACTCAAGTTAAAGCCCTTGGAGGAAGGTTTACTTGCAAAAAGCCTATTTTTAAAGGTGTAGGTTGGGTGTAGGGAACCACTGGGGAGCCTGCAGAGACCTAAGAATAGGAGCAGCTCAACTGTCACTACCTTCAGGCCTATGAGGACAAGGGGAGGGACGAGTTGTCCCAAGCTGAGCGAGAGTGAGTTGTATAGGGACGGTCTCAGCAACCTGAGAGAAGCCATGACATTCGGCTAAGAGCAAAGTTAACCAAGGCAAATTCCCAGGATGGGAATTCTGGGAAATAAATACCCTGCCCTCGTTCTCCTCCTCCCAGCTATGGCTGGGGCCTCCTGTTGGCCCGCCCCAACAGAAAGCAAAGGGTGCCAGAGCCTGCTGATGGCATTCATACAGCTAGCCTCTTGGAGCAGAAATCAGGGTAGAAAGGGTGGAGAGCAGATTTGGAGGGACAAAGAGAAGATACCTAACACACTCCATCTTACAGATGGAGAAAATAAGATTCAGAGAGGTTAAGTCACTTGTCTGATCCAGAGCATATACTCTCTTTTTTTTTTTAAGATTTTCTTTTTAATTTGTCAGAAAGAGAGCACAAGCCCGGGGAGCGGCAGGCAGAGGGAGAAGCAGGCTCCCTGCTCAGCAGGGAGCCCAGTGCGGGACTTGATCCCAGGACCCTGGGATCATGACCTGAGCCGAAGGCAGATGCTTCACCAACTGAGCCACCCAGGCGTCCCGAGCATATACTCTTTTTATTCCTTTTTCTTTTCTCCCCCCAGCTTTACTGAGGTAGAACTGCCAAATCAGAGTATATACTTTTATACTATACAATCTCTCAGGGCGAGTAAAGCGAAAGGTGGAGTGCCAGTTACATAATATATGCTTCACAGATGTTATTTTTCCACTACATTTTAGTCTCTGCTGGCAAAGAGAAACCACTGATAAAATCAGAGTGTCCAGATCCTTCCCAGGCAGGAGCTCCCCCCAGCAAATGAACCAAGGCTCCCTCCCAGGGAGTGAGCCCACATCTCACTATCCACACTGTGCCGAAGCACCCGGAGACCACAATATAAATGTAAAAGACATGCTGCTTTTCCTCTCTGCATTTCTAAACTAACTTGAATCCCTGGCTATAGCACGAAAATAAATCAAAATGTGAGGGTCTGTGAACAGTATCCATTCAAGGTGCAATTGACTTGCTCCACAATGCACACTGTAACCAGAGCCGCGGAGGCTAAGTAAACAGGATGTCTGACGATATGCACACACTCTAGCAAGCAGTACCTGCATGCCCGCTCTTCCCAAGAAAATCAAAGTGTTCGACTGGCTTGCTCTTAATCCAATTCACACTCACCTTACTCTCGTTGGAAAGATGGGTGGCAGATTATTTATCATCCCAGTGTCACTGGTGGGCTCAGAAGGGTGACATGACTTACCTATTGTCAAACGAGTTTTCGTAACAGCCTAACTCCATTTGACACATTCCTTTCAGCAAACCAAATATGCTGTCGGTCCATACCTTGAATGTGTCAAAATAATTTGCAAGCGACACCCACATCCCCATCCCGTTTGATAGAGCTGGGTTAGTCACTTGGAAGAGTTGCTAAGGAGATTATTCAGAAAAGAGGAATGCCAGAAAATCAGAGCTGCGGGGGCTTCGGCTCACTTGGACGGGGCTGATAATTAATTACAATACTGCCGTGTGTAAGAGATGATGGGGGCAGGGCGTGGCTGCCAGGCCCCCATGTTCCCGTATCTCATTAAATGCTCACAAGCACCCAGTGAAGGGGGACTTCTGTCTCTACTCTTTTACAGAGGAGCAATCTGAGTCTAGAGAGATTAAGTCACTTGCCTGGAGGCAGGGTCAGCCTCTTGAGCATACAACTTTAGAAAGGACTAGTACTTGGTTCAAGGCTCTGCTGTTGCCATCTTGAAATTCTTACTAACTTCTGAACAAGGGGACCTGCATTTGCATCTTGCACTGGGCCCTGCAAATAATGGAGCAAGCCCTGCCTGGAGGCATTTATCCTACAAATGCTGACCTAGTCTGTACCAGGCACTGGACTAGGCAGAGGGGGTCAACAAGAAGGTCAAGTCCCTGCTCTCATGGAGCTACCATCCCACTGAGGGAGAAAGATGGCAATGAAGGGAAGAGCAAGGTAACTAGAGATAATGATGAATGCTATGAAGAAAGTAAACCAAGTGATGGGATAAAGTGAATGTGGGTGAGCGGGGTGCGACCTTATACAGGGTGATCACCTCCATACAGGTGACACTTACTGAGGTGTGAGGCTGAGGAAGAGCCAGCCTGGCAGGAGCCGGGAGAGAGGCTCACGCCAAGGGAGTGCAAACGAGAGTAAAGGACCAGGGGAGGCAGGAGTCAGACATGCTGAAGAGCTGGGAAGAGACCTCAGTTCCCCAGCTGTGTGACAGGGGCTGAAGCACAGTGAGAGGACAGGTGCAAGGTACAGCTGAGAATCAGACAGAACCCAGATGTCACAGGGCCTTTTAGGCCAAGGGTAGGAGCTTGGATTTGATGCCCCTGCACCGGGAGGCCAAGGACACAATACTAAGATGGCGCAAGAAGCGCTGCGGATGTGTATTTCAGATTACTCAGGCTATTATGTGGAAAACGGGGGTTAGAGGAGGGCAATGGGCACAGGAGCAAATCCCAACTATAGCGCCCACCACCCGGCACAGCTTCCAACAGACCAGCCGGCTAGAATGTGAGGATTCCATGAAGGCCTCCAGAGAATCTACACATATACTAACAAACGTACAAATATATTTATACATACATTGGTACATCTATACGGTATTATGTGTGTATAAATATACATATATTTTTAAATGAAATGTAAAAAATATCCAATATGCACACACACAATATATCATATTGCAAATTTACATCCAATGTATTAATTTGTGCTGGGTTAATGCATTTGTATATATAAACCTGAGATATAAAATTCCTTTGCCATCTTTGCTTATTTGAAGAATCTCCAAGGATTGCATGACGAGATGATTAACAACACCATCACCGTTTCAAAGCATTATTAGGCGCTTCCTAAAACTGCGCAGCCAGATCAAAATAAATAGGATGCTGGGACCCATAGGAAATAGTAACTATCATCCAAAATCGACAATTTCACATTTGGTGTTCCCCAGCTTGTCAATTGCTATCTTTAAAGAACATAAAATGCTACATATTTAAAGCCACACTTGTGTTTTGTACTCTTAAAGACTGATTTGTCTATTTCATGTCCATTCAGCAAATGACAATAAAATGAATACTGACAAACAAGACAGCTTTCTTGTCCTAAAGCTTCACACATATTTACTCATGAAACCTGACAAGAGCAGAAAGACTCTATTAATAATTACCCCCCTTTCACGGGTGATACAACTGAGTTCCGGAGAACATAGTAACTCCTCCTGTGAATGACGTAATAACAAGTCACGCAGCTAATCAGTGTCAGGGCTAGGATAAACACCCAAGCAGTCCAGCTGCAGAGCCATGCTCTCAACTAGAGGCTGGCAGACTGGGTTGGTAAACTACAGCCCATGGGCTAAATCTGGTCCTTTGCCTGTTTTTTGTTTTTGTTTTGTTTTTTTAAGATTTTATTTATCTGTCAGAGAGAGAGAGAGGACAAGCAGGGGGAGTAGCAGGCTCCCCGCTTAGCAAGGAACCCGATGGGGAACTCGATCCCAGGACCCTGGGATCGTGACCTGAGCCGAAGGCAGACGCTTAACTGACTGAGTTAAGGCACCCCCCTTTGCCTGTTTTTGTAAATAATGTTTTATTGGAAAGTTTATTAATAGCCAAAACCATGTTGTCTATGCCTACTTTTGCTACAAGAGCCGAGCTGAGCAGTTGTGGCGGAGATTATATGGCCCACAAAGCCTAAAATACTTACTACTTGGTCCTTTCTAGAAAACATGTGCTGACCCCTGCTTCAAGCCACATAGAAAACTATATTGTCTATGTGGCAGCCACTGTTCCAGGCACTTGGGATAGAGAGCACACAGAACTAATGAGGCTCCTGGTCTCATGATGCTTATAATTACATGACAGATTGGGCAAGATTTTGTGTATGTGTGTATGCAGAGGGGCCATGTTCTGCTGCTAAAAATTTTGACCGTCCAAATTTAGATGATCCCTTACATCTCATTGCTTTGTTTCTTTAAAAAAAAATCTGGTAGTACCAGAGCCTTGGGTGTCTTAAAATTACTTTGGAAGGAAAAGCAATTGATATGATTCTAGGGACTTCTGTCACAGGTGAGTTACAAAGCATGTGGCTCTGACCCAGCAAGGTAATTCTCATGTATAAAATACACCTGCCTATTAGAATTGTACAGCTGGCTTGTTCTTGACAAGTATGCCAATAAAAAGATAATTGATAGAAACAAAGATTGCTAACATTGATAAACGTTTATATCACCAAATCTGAGCTTGCAACTGAAAAGGAAAGCAGGCAAATACTACAGGAATTAAACTATTTCTGAATCAAAACTCTACCTGCAGGATTTATTTTTCCCTCATGCCCTCAGTAGTTTCTATTAAGAATTTGTGATTGTCAACGTTACCACGGCAATCTGTTTGAAGGGGCTGCAAAGAGATGCACCTTAGGCTTCCTACAGCTGACGCTCACCAATGATGCTCACCTTTGACTGGAGGGGTGGAGCACAGACTCTTGATGTAACCAGCATCCTATACCGAAGGACTTGGTGGTGGGTTTTTTTTTTTTTTTCACATTATCAGATAATTAATTCATTGAATTCCTAATATGAGCTGAATCCGGGTAAGATTTCACATTTGTAATCAAAATGTGGTGAAAATCCATCAATGGAGAAGAGTTTGCTGATCATATTATCATAATTGTTGATTGAGTGATAGATGACATTACCAGTCTAAACACGGATTTTCTTCTCTTTTGAAAAATTCACTCTTAATTCTAACTTGTGGCCTTCCTTCATGAATTTTGAAGCCACTAATTTGGGATTTGTGATTCAAATTCAATCAAAATGTATTGAGTTCCTAGCAGGTGCCTTCACATGCATCTTTCATTTAATTCTCTTAGCTACACAACTATTCTTGGAAGTAGATATTATCTCACCTATTTTGTAGGTGAGTAAACAGAAGCTCAGAGAGGTTAAGTCACTTGCCCAAGGTCACCCAGTGAGAAAAGGGAAGAGCCGACAAATACTAGTCTACTGATGACATTGCCAGGTCCAAGCTAATGTCTGTCGTTGCTTAGCAATATTTTCTTCATAGACTGTTGATGATATATAGGGGGGAAGGGTAAATATAAAATAAATGAGGCAATTATTTTCTTTTCTTTTTTTTTTAAAGATTTTATTTATTTGACAGAGAGAGACACAGTGAGAGAGGGAACACAAGCAGGGGGAGTGGGAGAGGGAGAAGCAGGCTTCCCGCTGAGCAGGGAGCCGGATGCAGGGCTCGATCCCAGGACCCTGGGACCATGACCTGAGCCGAAGGCAGACACTTAACAACAAAGCCACACAGGCGCCCCAGCAATTATTTTCATGTTGCTCAAACTCTTTAAAATCTAACATCTCTATTTAAATATCTAACATGTTTGATGGTAACAAGGAGCTCCCTCACTTATCAAAGTAGTTTAGACAATTTTCCAGAAAATGCTTGGCTTATAGTTAAGTTATTGAATAACCTTGAAAGAAACTGTGCCAGACATTCTGCATTTGTTCCTCTAGACCCATCATTGTCCACCCTATTCTATGCTTTGGGAGGCTGTGGCGGACCAAGTCTTCCTTTCACTCTGGCTTCCTTCTGGGCTAAGTCAGTTGACAGCACCGTGGAATATCAGAGGACAGAAAGAAAGCAGAGTATTTATTTCCTTGACTCCCTTCCCAGAAGTTGACAGTGGCCGCGTTACTCTAGCAAATGCCAAGCTCCTTCCAGGGCACCTTATCCTAAAGCTGTAGTTCTCTCCAGGTTTCTGTAGAAATTCCCTATTCTTGTGTCTTCAGGCATAAAGGGTGAACTTTCTCCCACTGCTACACTTGAAATGCTTCACCAGTCCTTGTTAGTTTCCTTTATCCCTGCCTTACCCTTTACCAACAGTCCCTTTACTGAGTGCTCTTCAATCCTGGCTCTTGAAATGAGAGCTTAGATTATAGGTTTGAGACCTTCCTCCTTCCTTATACAAACATTAATGCTATAAATTTTCCTCTCAGCACTGCTTTTGCTATGTCCCATAAATTCAACATAAAGTCTTTCATTTGGGAGGGGGAAAGATGGCGGAGGAGTAGGGGACCCTATTTCAACTGGTCCCCGGGATTGAGCTGGATATCTACTAGACCACTCTGAGCACCCACGAAACCAGCCTGAGATGTAAGAAGATCTGGATCTCTACAGAATATCGCAGGTGGTTGGTTTTGAGTTACAAAGCGGGGAGACCTGATTCCATGGGCAGATATTGGAGGATAAATGGCAGTGGGAGGGTGCCTGGACGTGGGGATCCTACACCGCCAGTGAGTGACAGCCTCGCGAGCTGCGGACAGGGCACAGACTTGCAGACCGGTAGCGTCAAGGAAAGGACTTTAGGGCAGCCCCCGGGGTGGAAAACCAGAGCGGCGCGGTCGTGCGCACGTGAACTGCAGCCCCCTGGACAGAAACCCTGAGCAACGGAGTCCTGCACACGCGAACTGCAGCCTCCCAGATGGAAACCTGGTGCGCCGGGGTCACGCGGGTGAACTGCAACCCCCGGGGTGGAAACCCCGAGCAGCGGAGTCACGAGCACGAACTGGGAGCGGCTGGCAGTTTTAGAAGCACAAAGGGCAGAGATGAGCCCCGATCTGGAGGCAGGACTGGGAGTGTTTCTGAGGGGCACACAACCCAGGATGCTGCAGTTTATAGCAGCACGGACAGAAACGGAGAGAGTGTGGCCTGGAGGGCTCACTGAAGAACAGACTGAGGTCTCTCTGGTCTGAGGCAGAGGGTTGGAAATGGTCTC
>NC_138369.1:24482958-24506413 GCF_054177405.1 Leptonychotes weddellii
GGTGTAAGGAAATGGTCCAGTTTCATTCTTCTGCATGTGGCTGTCCAATTTTCAACACCATTTGTTGAAGAGACTGTCTTTTTTCCATTGGACATTCTTTCCTGCTTTGTCGAAGATTAGCTGATCATAGAGTTGAGGGTCCATTTCTGGGCTCTCTATTCTGTTCCATTGATCTATGTGTCTGTTTTTGTGCCAGTACCATGCTGTCTTGATGATGACAGCTTTGTAATAGAGCTTGAAGTCTGGAATTGTGATGCCGCCAGCTTTGCTTTGCTTTTTCAACATTCCTCAGGCTACTCGGAGTCTTTTCTGGTTCCATACAAATTTTAGGATTATTTGTTCCATTTATTTGAAAAAAATTGATGGTATTTTGATAGGCATTGCATTGAATGTGTAGATTGCTCTAGGTAGCATTGATATCTTCACAATATTTGTTCTTCCAATCCATAGCATGGAACGTTTTTCCATTTCTTTGTGTCTTCTTTAATTTCTTTCATGAGTATTTTATAGTTTTCTGAGTACACATTCTTTGCCATTTTGGTTAGATTTATTCCTAGGTATCTTATGGTTTTGGGTCAATTGTAAATGGGATCGACTCCTTAATTTCTCTCTCTTCTGTCTTGTTGTTGGTATATAGGAATGCCACTGATTTCTGTGCATTGATTTTATATCCTGCCACTTTACTGAATTCCTGTATGAGTTCTAGCAGTTTTGGGGTGGAGTCTTTGGGGTTTTCCACATAAAGTATCATATCATCTGCAAAGAGTGAGAGTTTGACTTCTTTGCTGATTTGGATGCCTTTTCTTTTTGTTGTCTGATTGCTGTGGCTAGGACTTCTAGTACTATGTTGAACAGCAGTGGTGACAGTGGACATCCCTGCCGTGTTCCTGGGGAAAAGCTCTCAGTTTTTCCCCATTGAGAATGATATTCTGTGTGTTTTTCATAGATGGCTTTTATGATATTGAGGGATGTTCCCTCTATCCCTACACTGTCAATAGTTTTAATCAAGAAAGGATGCTGTACTTTGTCAAATGCTTTTTCTGCGTCTATTGAGAAGGTCATATGGTTCTTGTCCTTTCTTTTATTAATGTGATGTATCATGTTGATTGATTTGTGGATGTTGAACCACCCTTGCAGCCCAAATATAAATCCCACTTGGTCATGGTGAATAATCCTTTTAATGTACTGTTGGATCCCATTGGCTAGTATCTTGGTGAGAATTTTGGCATCAATGTTCATCAGGGATATTGATCTGTAAATCTCCTTTTTGATGGGGTCTTTGTCTGGTTTGGGGATCAAGGTAATGGTGGCCTCATAGAATGAGTTTGGAAGTTTTCCTTCCATTTCTATTTTTTGGAACAGTTTCAAAAGAATAGGTATTAATTCTTCTTGGAATGTTTGGTAGAATTCCCCTGGGAAGCCATCTGGCCTGGGCTCTTGTTTGTTGGGAGATTTTTGATGACTGCTTCACTTTCCTTAGTGGGTTATGGGTCTCTTCAGGTTTTCTATTTCTCTCTGGTTCAGTTTGGTAGTTTATACATTTCTAGGAATGCATCCATTTCTTCCAGATTATCTAATTTGCTGGCATATAGTTGCTCATAATATGTTCTTATAACTGTTTGTATTTCTTTGGTGTTGGGTGTGATCTCTCCTCTTTCATTCATGATTTTATTTATTTGGGTCCTTTCTCTTTGCTTTTTGATAAGTTTGGCCAAGGCTTTATCAATCTTATTAAATTCTTTCAAAGAACCAGCTCCTAGTTTTGTTGATCTGTTCTACTGTTCTTTTAGTTTCTATTTCATTGATTTCTGTTCTGATCTTTCTTATTTCTCTTCTCCTGCTGGGTTTAGGCTTTATTTGCTGTTCTTTCCCCAGCTTCTTTAGGTGTAGGGTTAGGTTGTGTATTTGAGACCTTTCTCATTTCTTGAGAAAGGCTTGTATTGCTATATACTTTCCTCTTAGGACTGCCTTTGCTGCATCCCAAAGATTTTGAGAGCCTGGTGTCAATGCACACATCTGGAGTTCCCATCTCCTTCATGGCAAATTTCTGGATCTCTTTGAGTGCCCGAGGTGCACGCTTCTTGAAACCTACTCCATGGATGCGCTTGTGAATGTTGATGGTGTATTCTCTGGTCACTACCTCATTGATGACAGAACGGCCCTTCTTCTCACCACCGTTTTTTGTGGGAGCCATTCTTCCAGGCCCTGGCTGGAAAGGAAGAGCACAAGGTATTGTGGGAGAGGGAAAGCAGCGTCACAAGTACCGACCCATTCATTCTTTAGTAGGATGCTCTTTAACCTCCAAGTATTTGAGTTACTTCCAAACTTCCTTTTGTGATTGAGTTCTAGTTTCAAAGCACTGTGGTCCAAAAATATGCAGGGAATAATCCCAATCTTTTGGTACTGGTTGAGACCTGATTTGTGACCCAGGATGTGATCTATTCTGGAGAATGTGGAACCAAAGAAATTTAATCGTTGACATTGGAAGGGTGAAAGAGTGCCAACCACACTGAATCCATCTTTGGCCCTCCATCTTGTTCATGCCCATGCAATGACCTTGGTCGGGGCTGTGTGCTCCAGGCCCCTGTGGAGATTAATGTATATCCTGACTGGAATGTGGGAAGGCTTGCTCTAATCTTCCCTAAAGTGGCACACAAAAGGCTCCACTTTAGATAAGTACCTGTGACCCCACCACCATGCCCTTTATTCCACAAAAGCTGGGGATTAAGGTCTGGATTGGGCAGAGAATGGGGGGTAGAGGATACCTGTGTACCCCCTGGATCGTCTGTCAGCCTAATCCCCTCTATCAGTAAGTTATCCTAAATAAAACTCTGTGTAAATGATATGGAGTGGCTTGCTTCATTTTTGTCTCAAAATGCATACCCAGAAGGATACTTTACTGACCCTCCTCTACCTTCTAACACAAGGGTCTTATGAATACCAAGTATTATTCTACTTAATTAAAATAAGCCTCTTAGCATGTACCTTTACCAAAGCCCTTTTACTTGTCTCCTCAGACTGGAGGTAATCTGTTTTATCACTGACAAGTACCTGGCATATGGTAGAAACTTAGGACTTTATGCCTAATGAATCAATACATGAACTCCACCCTCCTTTATTCATTCAAAGATACCTCAGCATAGTCCTAGCCTGCAAGGAGTGATGGGAAAAGGAAGGAAATACACAAATAATCACGATGTAAGACAGTAATAATAATAATTACTTTGAGAAGTGTTCAAAATGACATTGAGGATTTATTAAAAATACACAAATCTCTGGACCCCAGCCTTCATTTTAATGTATAATTTAGAATGCGAGGGGTGTTGCAGTCAAACTTTTTCTCTAAAGGGCCAGCCATACAACTTCTGTTACAACTACTCAACTCCACAATTGCAGTGCGAAAGCAGCCGTAGACAACACATAAATGAATGGATGTGGCCATGTTCCATTAACACATTATATATGGACATTTAAATTTGAACTTCATATCATTTTCTCATGGTATGAAATATTGTTCTTTCAATTGTTTCAACCATTTAAAAATATAATAACCATTCTTAGCTCGTGGACTGTATAAAAACAGAGAGCTGGCCAGACTTGGCCTGTGGGCTGTACTTTGCCAACCCTTGGCATAGATGAAAGAGCACAGACTCTGGAATTATCCTGACCTCACTTGATTCCAGCTTTGCTCTTTGCTAGCTTGTGACCTGGGGAAACTACTTACCCATGTGAACATGCTTCTCCACCTGAGTGATGAGAGCCTTCAGGAATACCTCCTTCATCTTGAGGTGGCAAGAAACTCAATGAGAGAAAAAGGGGGGGGGGGAGAGGCTAAAAGGCCTGAATGCTAAAACAACAACTGTGCTACTTGAACTATCACAGTAAACATGTTTTCTTTTTACATGCCAGTCAGGGAAGTAATTTGGACATGGGATTTAATTAAATGCAGTTGGCTGCATCACTAATATACTTCTTTTTTTCATCATATTCTTTTACACAGTAGTCATTTCTTTTTGGCATTTGTTATTGCAATGTGATGAGACCTCACCATAACGTGTCATGGAGTGCACCAGGCAGCATCTTTTATTGTTATATGACTAGGTTTTAATGGGATTTTACAATTTAGCTCTAGGATGTCTAACCTGCCAAATCATTCAGCAAATGCTAAGGAAATTGTCTTAACTAGCACACTGCAAGTAAATGGTTCAATTTAATACATCATAAAAATAATAAAAAAAGGAAAATAAAAGGGGTAGGGAAAAATCATTTTGGAGAAAATCCTAGATTTCTCTTCAATTAAGATTTTAAGAAAGAAAGTTTACCTTTCATTTCTTCCATTTAAAGAGGGACAGGCATTATACCTATCCTGATCATGATTCCTCCTCCTTCCCCTCAAAAAGACATTCCTCATTTAATCACATTTACTTTACACTATGCCTGACAAGTGGTCAGTCCTCCAGCCTCATTTCAACAATCTGTCCCTGATAAAGGGGAGTCTTAAAGGAATAATGCCTTAACCAGAGAGAATGAATATTCTAATAATAGAATATTATGCATTAGACTAAAGGCAAGTGGATAGTGGTGGGAGTGGTAAGGCAGTAAAGTTATAGACAGAAAACAAGCCCATCCCTGTGATATGTGGGATCCAGGGTAAAAAGTACAAACGGAGACCACATAGCATGATGAAATATTTAGAAGTTATAAATCAACCTAGCTCTCAGCCAGCAACTCACCCAACTCTGTAGCCCAATGTCTAGGAATTTAGCCCTCCAGCCTGGATGTTAAAAGCCTGTTGTACCTAAAACTACAGCCTCACAGTAGCATGGGAATGCTGGGCAGGACAGGATGAAAAGTAGACCTGAACTAAGGGACAAGCCTTCTGAGGGGTGACTGGATTAAAAAACTATGAGAACTCATGATTGAGTTCAGCAAGGTTGCAGGATAAAAGATCAATATACAAAAAGTTATTTGTATTTCTAGACACTGGCAATGAGCAACCCAAAACCAAAATTAAGAAAACAATTCCAGGGGTGCCTGGGTGGCTGTCGTTAAGTGTCTGCCTTCGGCTCAGGTCATGATCCCAGAGTCCTGGGATTGAGCCCCGCATCGGGCTCCCTGCTCAGGCGGAAGCCTGCTTCTCCCTTTCCTACTCCCACTGCTTATGTTCCCTCTCTCACTGGGTCTCCCTCTGTCAAAAAATAAAATCTAAAAAAAAAAAAAAAGAAAGAAAAGAAAATAATTCCATTCACAGTAGCATCAAAAAGAATAAAATACTTAGGCAAACTTTTTTTTTAATTTAAATTCAATTAGCCAACATACAGTACATCATTAGTATCAGATGTAGAGTTCAGTAATTCATCAGTTGCATATAACACCCAGTGCTCATCACATCACGGGGCCCTCCTCGATGCCTCTCACCCAGTTACCCCACCCCTCCACTGCCCTCCCCTCTAGCAACCCTCAGTTTGTTTCCCATAGTTAAGAGTCTCTCATGGTATGTCTCCCTCTCTGATTTCTTCCCATTTAGTTTTCCCCCTTTCCCCTATGATCCTCTGCACTATTTCTTATATTCCACATATGAGTGAAACCATATGATAATTGTCTTTCTCTGACTGACTTATTTCACTCAGCAGAGTACCCTCCAGTTCCATCCATGTCGACGTAATGGTAAGATTTCATCCTTTTGATGGCCAAGTAATATTCCATTGTGTGTGCGTGTGTGTGTGTGTGTGTGTGTGTGTATACCGCATTTTTATCCATTCATCTGTCGATGGACATCTGGGGTCCCTCCACAGTTTAGCTATGGTGGACATTGCTGCTATAAACACTGGGGTGCAGGTACCCCTTCAGATCACTACATTTGAATCTTTGGGGTAAATACCTAATAGTGCAATTGCTGGGTCACAGGGTAGTTCTATTTTTAAGTTTTTGAGGAACCTCCATACTGTTTTCCAGGGTGGCTGTACCAGCTTGCTTTCCCACCAACAGTGTAAGAGGGTTCCCCTTTCTCCACATCCTCACCAACATTTGTTGTTTCCTGACTTACTAATTTTAGCCATTCTGACTGGTGTGAGGTGGTATCTCATTGTGGTTTTGATTTGTATTTCCTTGGTATCAAGTGATGGTGAGCATTTTTTCATGTGTCTGTTGGCCATCTGTATGTCTTCTTTGGAGAAATGTCTGTTGATGTCTTCTGCCCATTTCTTGACTGGATTGTTTGGTTTCTGAGTATTGAGTTTGATAAGTTCTTTATAGATCTTGGATACTAGCCCTTTATCTGATGTCATTTGCAAATATCTTCACCCATTTCATAGGTTGCCTTTTAGTTTTGTTAACTGTTTCCTTTGCTATGCAGAAGCTTTCTATCTTGATGAAGTCCCAATAGTTCATTCTTGCTTTTGTTTCCCTTGCCTTTGGAGACGTGTCTAGCAAGAAGTTGCTGCAGCCGAGGTCAAAGAGGTTGCTATCTGTGTTCTCCTCTAGGATTTGGATGGATTCCTATCTCACATTTAGGTCTTTCATCCATTTTGAGTTTATCTTTGTGTATGGTGTAAGACAATGGTCTAGTTTCATTCTTCTGTATGTGGCTGTCCAATTTTCCCAACACCATTTGTTGAAGAGACTGTCTTTTTTCCATTGGATATTCTTCCTGCTCTGTCGAAGAGTAGTTGACCATAGAGTTGAGGGTCCATTTCTGGGCTTTCTATTCTGTTCCATTGATCTATGTGTCTGTTTTTGTGCCAGTACTATACTGTCTTAATGATTACAGCTTTGTAATATAGCTTGAAGTCTGGCATTGTGATGCCACCAGCTTGGGTTTTCCTTTTCAACATTCCTCTGGCTATTCGGGGTCTTCTGTGGTTCCATACAAATTTTAGGATTATTTGTTCCAGCTCTGTGAAAAAAGTTGATATTTTCATAGGGATTGCCTTGAATGTGTAGATTGCTGTAGGTAGCATAGACATTTTAAGAATATTTGTTCTTCCAATCCATGAGCATGGAATGTTTTTCCATTTCTTTGTGTTTACCTCAAATTTCACTCATAAATGTTGTCTAGTTTTTAGAGTACAGATCCTTTACCTCTTTGGTTTTTTTTTTTTTTTTTTTTTAAGATTTTATTTTTACTTGAGAGAGAGAGTGTGAGAGAGAGAGACCACAAGTTGGGTGGGGGAGAGGCAGAGGGAGAAGCAGACTCCCCGCTGAGCAGGGAACCTGATGTGGGGCTTGATCCCAGGACCCTGGACTGATGACCTGAGTCGAAGGCAGACGCTTAACCAACTGAGCCACCCAGGCACCCCTTTGGTTAGGTTTATTCCTAGTTACCTTATGCAACTGATTTCTGTGCAGTGATTTTATATCTTGCCACATTTCTGAATTCCTGTAGGAGTTCTAGCAATTTTGGGATGGAGTCTTTTGGATTTTCCACATAGAGTATCATGTCATCTGCAAAGAATGAGAGTTTGACTTCTTTGCTAATTTGGATGCCTTTTATTTCATTTGTTGTTTGATTGCTGAGGCTAGGTCTTCTAGTACTATGTTGAACAACAGTGGTGACAGTGGACATTCCTGCCATGTTCCTGACCTTAGGGGAAAAGCTCTCAGTTTTTCCCCATTGAGAATGATTTTTTTTTTTTTAAGATTTTTTATTTATTTATTTGACAGAGAGAGGCACAGAGAGAGAGGGAACACAAGCAGGGGGAATGGGAGAGGGAGAAGCAGGCTTCCCGCCGAGCGGGGAGCCCGATGTGGGGCTCGATCCCAGGACCCTGAGATCATGACCTGAGCCGAAGGCAGACGCTCAACGACTGAGCCACCCAGGCGCCCCGAGAATGATATTTGCTGTGGGCTTTTTGTAGATTGCTTTTATGATATTGAGGGATGTTCCCTCTATCCCTATATGGTCAATAGTTTTAATCAGGAAAGGATGCTGTATTTTGTCAAATGCTTTTTCTGCATCAATTGAGAGTGTCATATGGTTCTTGTCCTTTCTTTTATTAATGTGATGTATCATGTTGATTGATTTGTGGATGTTGAACCACCCTTGCAGCCCAAATATAAATCCCACTTGGTCATGGTGAATAATCCTTTTAATGTACTGTTGGATCCCATTGGCTAGTATCTTGGTGAGAATTTTGGCATCAATGTTCATCAGGGATATTGATCTGTAAATCTCCTTTTTGATGGGGTCTTTGTCTGGTTTGGGGATCAAGGTAATGCTGGTCTCACAGAATGAGTTTGGCAGTTTTCCTACCATTTCTATTTTTTGGAAACAGCTTCAGAAGAATAGGTATTAATTCTTCTTTAAATGTTTGGTAGAATTCCCCTGGGAATCCATCCAGCCTTGGACTCTTGTTTGTTGGGAGATTTTTTATTACTGCTTCAATTTCATTTTTGGTTAGGTATCTGTTCAGGTTTTCTATTTCTTCCTATTTCAGTTCTGGTTGTTTATATGTTTCTGGGAATACATCCATTTCTTCCAGACTACCTATTCGTTGGCATATAGTTGCTCATAATACGTTCTTATAATTGTATATCCTTGGTGTTGGTCATTTTCTCCCCTCTTTCATTCATGATTTTATTAATTTGGGTCCTTTTTCTTTTCTTTTTGAGAAGTCTGGCTAGGGGTTTATAGATCTTATTAATTCTTTCAAAGAACAAGCTCCTAGTTTCATTGATCTGTTCTACTATTCTTTTGGTTTCCATTTTATTGATTTCTGCTCAAATCTTTACTAATTCTCACCTCCTGCTTGGTTGAGACTTTATTTGCTGTTCTTTCTCAAACTACTTTAGGTGTACAGTTAGGTTGTGTATTTAAGACTTTTCTTGTTTCTTGAGAAAGGCTTGTATTGCTATGTACTTCCCTCTTAGGACCACCTTTGCTGCATTCCAAAGGTTCTGTACTGTTGTGTTTTCATTTTCATTTGTTTCCATGAATTTTTTTAAATTCTTCTTTAATTTCCTGGTTGACCCATTCATTCTTTAGTAGGATGCTCTTTAACCTCCAAGTATTTGAGTTACTTCCAAATTTCCTCTTATGATTGAGTTCAAGTTTCAAAGCATTGTGGTCTGAAAATATGCAGGGAATATCCCAATCTTTTGGTAGCCACTGAGACCTGATTTGTGACCCAGGATGTGATCTATTCTGGAGAATGTTCCACGTACACTTGAGAAGAATGTGTATTCTGTGGCTTTAGGATGGAATGCTCTGTATAAATCTGTGAAGTCCATCTGGTCCAGTGTGACATTCAAAGCCTTAGGCATAACTTTAAAAAATAAATGGAAAATGTATACTCTGAAAACTATAAAAGTATTTTTTAATTAATGAAAACCTAAATAAATGGAAAGACATCCCATGTTCATATTAGAAGACTTAATATTGTTAAGATGGCAATACTTCCCAAACCAATCAACAGATTCAACACAATCCATGTCAAAATTTCAGCTCGCTCCTAAGCAGAAATTGACAAACTAATCCTACAATTCACATGGTAATGCAAGGGATCCAGAATAGGCAAAAAAAACCCAAAAAACAAACAACCTTGAAAAAAGAAGAGCCAAGTTAGAAGACTCATACTTCCTAATTTCAAAAAAATACAAAGCTACAGTAATCAGTAATCAAGGCAGTGTGGTGTATATCTATAAGGGTAGACAGATCAATGAAATACAATTAAAAATCTAGAAAGATAACCTCACATTTATGGTCAATTGATTTTCCACAAAAGTGCCAAGACAATTTAATGAGGGAAATGTATTTTTTTCAACAAGTGGTGTTGGGATATCCACAAACAAAAGAAGAGGTTTGATCTCTACCATATAGAAAATTTGACTCAAAGTGAATTATAGACTTAAACTTAAGAGGTAAAACTAAAAATCTCTTAAGAGGTAGGAGTAGAGGCACCTGGGTGGCTCAGTTGGTTAGCATCTGCCTTCGGCTCAGGTCATGATCCCAGTGTCCTGGGATCGAGCCCGCATCAGGCTTCCCACTCAGTGGAGAGTCTGTTTCACCCTCTCCCTCTGCCCCTCCCCTCTGCTTGTGCTCTCACTCTGTTCTCTCTCTCTTATTTATTCTCAAATAAATAAATAAAATCTTTAAAAAAATAAATTTAAAAAAAGGTAGGAGTAAATATTCCATTAGGCAAAACCTTGTTAGATACAACACCAAAAGCACAAATTACAAAATAAAAATAGATAAATTAGACTTCATCAAAACTTAAGACCTTTTGTGTTTCAAAGGAGGCCTTCAACAAAAAGAAAAGACAACCCACAGAATGGGAGAAAATGTTTGCAAATCATATATCTGATAAGGGACTTGTACCCAGACTATGCAGAGAACTCTCACAGCTCAAGTGTAAAAAAGACAAATAACTCAATTTTAAAATGGGCCAAGGATTGGAATAGACACTTCTCCAAAGAAGGTATACAAATGGCCAATAAATACATGAACAAATGCTCAACATCATAACTCATTAGGGAAATGTAAATCAAAGTCATAATGAGATTCCACTTCACACCCACTAAAATGGCTATAACCAAAAAAACACGACAAAAATGTGTGTTGGCAAGGATGGGGAAAAAATCAGAGCCCTCGTCCATTTCTGGTGTGAATGTGAAATGGTGCAGCCACTTTGGAAAAACAGTTTGGCATTTTTTCAAAAAGTTAAAAACACAGTTATTATATTGCCTAGCAAATGCACATTTAGGTAGCCAAGAGAAGTGAAAATACATGCCCACACAAAAACATGTATATGAGTGTTCACAGCAACATTATTCTTAGTAGCCACAAAGTGGAAACAACCCAAATGTCCATGAACTGGTGAATGGACAATGGGATATTTGACAATAAAAAGGAGTGAAGGACTAGTACATGCTATAACACAGATGAACCTTGAAAACATTGTGCTGGTGTAAGAAGTCAGCCACAAAATACCACATATTATATGATTCCATTTATATGAAATGTCTAGAATAGGCAAATCTCTAGGGACAGAAATGAGAACACTGATGGCCTAGGGCTGAGGTGGTTGGGAGGAAATGGGGAATGACTGCTAACAGGTATGGATTTCTTTTTGGTGTGATGAAAATGTTCTAAAATTGATTGTGGTGATTGTTGCATACCAGAAACTACTGGATTGTACACATTAAATGAATTGTGTGGAATGTGACTGTATCTCCAAAAGCTGTCTTTAAAAGCCCTAAAACTACAGCACCCAGTTATTTGAGTAACCGAGTCTGTCTAGACATCTGCTTAGGGTGACCCAACCTGAAACAAAAACACAAAGACTGTGGTTTTCTCTCCCTATCCCCCACCCCCATACGTGCAAGCCCTCAGTCTCACATTCTTAGGCTGTGAGGTCCCAAATAGGTTGAAAGGCCATTCTTCTTTAGGTACTGATCACTCAACTGTTCACTCAATTTTCTTACAAGAGTAAAAAGAAAAATAATCTTCAGGCTTGGATATTTGTCATATGTGGGGTCCTTTAAAACTTGGGTTCTTCTTATCTGTGTCTAAGGGCAGAATCAGAAGAAACTTTTGAGAGGCCCACCACAGCACATGGAGAAAGTCATTGGGAAGCTCCTGGACTCATTTATTTCTCTTTAGCCCTTTAGTTCTCTTTAGAGAACATGAAGAACCTGTCAATGTCCTCCTTCTGTTTGAAGGCTGAGCATTGCCAGCTTAGATTAGTTGCCTTGACTGCCCCACACTACTTATGGGTGAAGATTGAGAGGGTTTGTTTTAATGCACTTTAACTTAAATCCTAAGACAACCTAAATGGTCTAGGTCGGGAACTGGCAAACTTTTTCCTCAACGGACAGATATTAAGTATTTCAGGCTTGTTGGCCAGACATTCAGATAGTCTATGACTGCTTTCAAGCAACAACACAACTTAGACAAATGGGTATGGCTATGTTCCAATGAAACTTTATTTACAAAGTCAGGCAAGGGGCCCACAAGCCTAATTTGCCAATCCCTGGTCTATGGAAGCCCTGTACTATCTCAAAACCAAGACTTCTGATGTGACAGAGTATACAGTTTGGATATAATCTGTCTCTAACTTCCCTGGTATTTTTCTCCCCACCTCCCTAAAGTGGAGCCAAGGCTTTATAGCCCAGAGAAATCAGCTTCTCTTGCCCCAGAAGAGAGTTGAAGACTTGTTTTTAATAAACTTCCAATCACAGAACAATATAATGATAATTATAATAATAGCTGACATTTATTGAAGGTGTAGTAAGTACTAGGCATGGTGCAAAGCATGCTTTATGACAATTAAATTATTTCATCATCACCATAACCCTATACAGTGGATTTGTTATCATTCCCATTAGCTAGGAAACTGAGGTTTAGAGAGTACCAACACATAGGTAGCTCTGGAAAGAGTAATGACTTCAACCTGGGCAGAGCCCATGATTTTAACTGCTACACGTATTAGAGTGCTAGAACCTGGTGTGGCGTAGATAGAGCTTTTTAAAAATTGAAGGGAAGTTAAGTAGTCTGACCCCTTAGAAAGCTGGAATCCCCTAAAGCCAGGGAAATGGAAAGGCTCAGTAAAGATGAAGACCTGTGCCCCATTCCCACACAGAGCTTATAGGTTGACAAGAGCTTTGGTGGGAAAGTATGTGGGTCTCTGGGGGACTGAGCACCAAGCTTAATGGTACTGAAAGATAGTATGACGTCCCAGTAGCCAGGTGTGTCATAGAAAAAAGGGAAGAGGGGTGCCTTCAGAATTCCCCTCCCTCAAGTGAACCCAGGTGAGGGAGAAACAGAACAGTCACCACCAGCTGGTTTTCCTGGACACTCCTAAGTCCCTAGGACCATTTTCCAGCACTGAGAGGAAGAGTGGCCAAAATAATGCTAAGTAGACATCTTGACAACTAGATTGTTGAGGTCTAAGTTAAATGCAACTTAATTTGGCAAGCTAAGAAATACGTGTTTCCTTAAAACCAAGAATCCCAGAACAAACTCATAGTACAAAGTTGGGGGGGGGGGGGCATGGAGAGGAATGATGAAGAGATGCTATCTGGTGACAGAACAAAAAATAAGTTTATGTTTCTTGTCCGAAGGAGCAGAAGAGTAGAGGTCATTGGAGGAACTAGTTCTGAGGAAGGGGGGGATGTAAATAACCTAATCAATCTTCATGTATCATAGAAGGAAGTTACTCAACACCTAAGCACCCAGACCAAAACTTGCTTTCTGTTTCCGTGCTAAACAGTACTGGGACAGAACTATACATAACTTAGTGCCTTGCTCCAGGGAATACCTGCAGCTGGTTGATAAGACCAAACTAACTACGGAGCTTCTTTATCAAGACTAACAGGTTGCTCATCAACATTTGCTTCAAAGTATCATCTCGTGCCCACCAATCTAAAATTAGTATCCCCCTAACTCAGCCCAACTCCAATCAGTTTCTGCCTTGCAAGACTTGCCTTAAATCACCCCAAATTTTATACATATCCTTCTCTGATCTCCCCTTTCCGAGACTCTAGTAAGATTCTGGGAAAGTGATCTTCCTACAGCAGTAAATCTAATAAACTTAAATTCACTTGATAAACAAGGTTTTCTAGTAGTCTTTCTGAGGAGTCGGTGGTCGACAATCCAAAGTAGATAAATTAAAAAGTAGTAGCAAATGAAAAACATTTAGAGATACTGAAGTCATCCCCTGAAAACGGAAATGGTTAAAAGAGTCTCCCTCTGGTGGTGGGGAGGGATAGAGCAGGGACTACTGCATTTCCTGTTAAGCCTTTCTGTACCAATAGTTTTTTTAAACCATGTGGGCATATTACTATGGTAAAATATATTTAAAAGTTTTAAATATTAGTAACAGTACCACAGTGGCTAGCAGGCCATTTCCCTAAACCTTTGTTTATACCAGGAGAGCTGGTATTCCTCTTTCTGGAATCAGCCCTGAAAACATAATGTAATCCTGAGCTAACAAAGAAACATTACAAGTTATGTCCATCCCCGTGGCACAAACATAAAAGTCACGGCTAATAGACATATTTTACAAGCACAGAAATGAGGCCAAGAGAATCGAAAATATTGCTGGAGTCCATAATGCACCCTTTACCTGCTGTTTTAGAACTTTCTAGGTAATCATGATGTGTGTGAATTGATCTTATCTGGGATTGGGTCCCCCTCCCAGAACCGCTCTCACTACACACATTCCCAGACAATTCCCACTCTTAACTCACCTTCAGTGAGAAAAGATCACAAGGGAAGAAGTCATTTTTCTTAGAGGACAGACCTTTTCCCTCAGCCCCAATTATTTTTTAATCTTAAACCTTAGAGAGGAAATTACCTTTTCAGATTGGAAACCCCGAGTTTCTGCCTCCCTCCAGCCTGAGTTTATATATTGAGTACCTTGCTATGAGGGCACTGTGTTCGAGAAGTATTAGGAAGGCTGATGGGGGAACAAGTGGGGGATTATGGAAGTCCATTGAGAGGTCTCAGCAGACCAAATGCACATATGCTTCAGCTCAAAGAAGAAATATGTATGTGAAGAACTTCTTTGAAAGTACATTTTGGATAAACACACACACATACATACACAAATGGCATGTACAAGAGCCTCTTTCCACAAAGACCATAAAGCAAGCTGAGTCTCTTGGGAAGTCCTCTTCCCTGAACCTTGAAACAAAAAGAAACTATCCACTGAGTCAAGTTCCCCTCACCTCAGAATCCGATGCCAGAAGTGGCTAAGAGACACATTCAGGACAGCAATGCAGCTTATTTTTTTAAATACTCCCACCCCTTGTTGCGGGAAAGCTAGTAGAAATACTAGTAAGTGTGCACTGAATAAGCATTCATTCAACAATATCTACTACATGTCTCCACACGGCAGGCACCGCTCCAGACACTAGGGATGGGGGTGAACAAGACCAGAGTTCCTGACCACAAAAAGTCCCAAACTAATCATCTGTACACAGTAGGCATATCATAAATATCAGGTGATCAAATGAATCAATCAATAAATGTAAATATTAAGTCAAAAGATAATAAAATCACTCTCAAGTGTTTGACTTTTCTAATTCTCTTATAACACATTTAAAAATGCTAATACAAAGTAGCTAAGGTGGAAAAATAGTCAATGATGGGAAATATATGTGATACTATCTTAGAGAAAAAAGGATAATACAAACTCGATACATGGTTTTGTTTGTTAACAAGAAATACATAGGAGGGGAAAAAAACCTATAATACGACAATCCAAAATGTTAACTGTGCTTTTCTTTAAGTAATTTCTAATTACTTGTTTTCATATTTTTATTTTTCCCTTTTGTTCAATTTTTCTATACTAAGCACACATTGTGTAAGGGGGGCAAACTGTTTTTATAAGAGAAAAACATTGCTATGGTCATTCTGCACTGAGCAATGGAACTAAGGGATCCTCAGAAAACAGACTGCTGACAAGCTACCTAGTGTCTATCAGCTTTGCCCTCCATATCACAAGACAACTTTATTTTCCTTTCTCAAATCTCATCTCTGTGTGGCATGATGGAGTTGCTAATGTTCAGAAAAGGAACCAACAACTCTGGGTCCAGGAAGAAACCGCCATAGCACAGAACGCTGGAAGCAATGAGGAACTTGTTTCAGGCAGCATGCATCTGTCACAGGGGAGCTCTTAAAATCACACATGGCTGGAAATGTCAAAAGATCGCTTGTTGTTGTTGTTGTTTATTTCTTCAGTTCCCTAACTCATGAAACTGTAATAGTATATTTCATATTTACTTTCGTAGGTCTCCCGGAACAAATGGACACTAACAATTACAATAGTAGCTAATGTTGTTGCATACTTTCTGGGTGCCAGGCACTGTGCTATACTTTGTACGTGCATTATTTCATTTAATTCTCAGACCCATGAAATAGGACTATTACCCATCACACTGAAAGACGAGGAAACAAAGAGTGATGGTAAGGAACCTGCCCGAGATCACAATACTAGTTGGCAGAGGTGCCTCAAACCCAGGTCTGGCTGCATCTCAGACTCCTAAGGACTAAGATTCTTAATTATTTACTATGATTTTTCTCTGCCTGTAACAACGAGAAATTTTCCAGACACTACAGTAGATATTTTTTCCGAAAACTGGGAGGAAAAATGCAAGGCTTAAGCTTTAGCAACCTCTACTTACCCTTTTGCCCATCTCATTTTTTCAAGAAAGTGAGGCTTTGGAGAAGGAAACATGCTAAAATAATTTTTTTTAAGACTGAAAGAATTGGGGCGCCTGGGTGGCTCAGTCGTTAAGCATCTGCCTTTGGCTCAGGTCATGATCCCAGGGTCCTGGGATCGAGCCCCGCATCGGGCTCCCTGCTCCGCGGGAAGCCTGCTTCTCCCTCTCCCATTCCCCCTGCTTGTGTTCCCTTTCTCACTGTGTCTCTCTGTCAAATAAAGAAATAAAATCTTTAAAAAAAAAAGACTGAAAGAATTAACTGTTACATATTATGTGATCATTTCCACATCACTTTTTGTCGTGTATCTTATACTGAAAAAAACACATGCCATACCATTATTGGGTATTTCCACCAGTCTCAAGGGGTCCAATATAGAAAACTGTGTAGGCAGAATAATATTCCTTTTGATGAATTTATTGCTTCAACTTAACATTTAGAATGTTGTGAAAAGAATCAATAAGCATATACTCTTCTTGGGACTCATAAACATTTATTTAAACAAACTCAAAGTTCCTTTTGTGTATATTCAACACATAAACAACCTGAAATTGGAAATTGGATCTATTCCCTTAAAAATCTCAGATGAAATCATAGTAAATGGAAAAGGGATTGTATGAGACAACAATGGCATGCATACACTCAAGGAGCATTATCCCCTTCTATTATTCGATAATAATGTAAACTGGAGAAGTCAGATTTGGTTAAAATGTCCCACTTCTATTCAGGGTCATTAGAACAAAGAGGAGTGGTTCTCAAACTCAGGGCTCTTCAGAAAAATTGAGACTCACAACCTCCCATTTCAGAGATTCTGCCCACTTTGGGCAGCTGGGAATCACTACTTGACAAGTGTCCCCTGGGATTTCATGCAGGTGGCACAGGGCTCATGCTATGAGATACTGCCATGAACAACAGTGAATAAAAGCATGGGTTCAAGAGCCCACCACACCTGTTTGCATCATAGCCCTGCCACCTATGAAGATAGGTGTCCTTCAACAAGTAATTTAATCTAGAGTCTCTAAGCCTCAGTTTCTTCATTTATGAAATGGTAAGACAGCAAGAGTATCTTTCAGAGTTGTGAGAATTTTTAAAAATAGATTATATATATAATATCCATCCATATAATATCCATACATAGAGAGAGAGAAACTAATCACACTGTCCAATACGAAGTAAATGCTAAACACTCTAGCTTGCTGATATTAAATTATTATTTTAAAAGAGGAAGCCCCAAACCTCTAAAACCTCCTGCTGTCATGTTCTCTTTATTTCTTAGTCTCCTCTCAGGGATATTGACATGCCTTCATATTTTCTCTTTGTTAAATCTTCCATGAATATTAATCTTAACTTGCTTTGATCATGAGGTCCCCAAATTTTGTAAATGCAGTACTAGGCATTCAAACAGTTCTCTCTACACTTCAAAATATTAGAACATTAGGAGAATCTGTTGCCTAATTTGGCCTTAGTTGGTACAATAATTGTACCTGGTCTCCCTGGATCCATTTAGGTGGTGAATAAAATAAATCCCAAAGCACAGAAGGTCAATTAATTAATTATCAAAGTATTGTGCAGACGTTTTCTACTAACAGCATTCTGCCTATCTGTTTGATTTTTTTTTTAAGATTTTATTTATTTATCTGAGAGAGAGAATGAGATAGAGAGAGAGAGCATGAGAGGGGGGAGGGTCAGAGGGAGAAGCAGACTCCCCGCTGAGCAGGGAGCCTGATGCGGGACTCGATCCTGGGACTCCAGGATCATGACCTGAGCCGAAGGCAGTCGCTTAACCAACTGAGCCACCCAGGCGCCCCTGTTTGATTTTTTAAAGGTTATACACAAGCACCCAAGAATTGATACTATACTATTTCCTTCCATTATCTTTGAATAATAGTTGGATTTTCCATTTCCAAACATTATAGGATCTTTGACTAAACCATTTTGCTATAGTTTGTATTACAGAGCATGGTAGAAGTGTTTTAATATTGAAATTCAGGTTTCCAGGGGATTTGTGTTTTTTACTTTATATTGATATATAATATTCATACAGTTAAGTACACAAATCTTAAGGACACTGCTCGATGAATTTTGACCACATTCCTATAACCACCAGTGCGACTGAGATTTAGACCAGCACCAGCACCACAGAAGGCTCCCTCATGCCCCTCAGTCATTACCACCCCCACAGGAAACCACTACTCTGACATCCATCACCCTGATTAATTTCATCTACTTCGGAACTTTAAATAAATGGAATCATGAAGTATGGATTTCCCCTTCAGTATTAAGTCTGTGAGATTCAACTATATTTTTGTTTGTAATGGTAGTTCATATTTCTTTCATACATATATCATATTCCATTGTATGCATGTGTCACAAATTATCCATCTATGGACATTTTTGTTTGAGGCCATCACGAATAAAGTGACTCTGAACATTCTTGCCCATGTTTTTCAGCATACATGTGCGTGTAGGGCAGAATTTCTGGGTGGTATGTTTGGTTTTAGTTAACATAGGCGTATGTTTGGTTTTAGTTAACATTGCCAAAAAAAAAAAAATGATTTTATCAGTTTACATTCCCACCAGCAGTACATAAAGCTCCAGTCTCTCAACATCCTCACCTATTTTGGTATTCTCCTGTCTTTTCATTCTAGTCATGTTGGAGGATGTGTAGTGATAATGCACTGAGGTTTTCACTTGCATTTTTCTCATTACTGATTAAACTGATCATCTTTTCTTGTCTGTATTGGACATTTGCATATCATTTTTTTTTAATTCCTCAGGTTTTTGCCAATTTTTGTTTTGAGTTATCCATTTTTGTTTTTTATTTTTAATAAATTTGGAGAGATAATTTTAGACTTACAGCAAAGTTGTAAAGATAATGCAAGGACTTCCAACATACCCTTCACCTACTTTCACCTGGTGTTAACATCTTACCTTACCATGGTGCATTTGTTAAAGCTTAGAAACCCACACTGGTACATTTTTGTTAACTAAACTTCAGGCTTTATTTGGATGTCTCCATTTTTTTCCACTATAATGTTCTTTTTCTTTTCCATAATACAATCCAGGCTAGCACATTGCATTTAATCATTATGTCTCATTAGTCTCCTCTGGTCTATAAGAGTTTCTTAGTCTTTTGTTTTTCATGACCTTGACAGTTTTGAGAGGTTATCAGTCAGGTACTTTGTAGAATGTCCCTCAATTTGAATTTGCCTAATGGTTTTCTTATGATTGGATAGAGATTGTGGATTTTGGAAAGAATATCTGACATTTGTCAACACTTGCTTTATGACTCAGAGAATGGTTTATTTTAATAAACATTCCATGTACTAGGGGGTATTATGCTAAGCAAAATAAGTCAATCAGAGAAAGACAATTATCATATGATCTCACTGATATGTGGAATTTAAGAAACAAGACAGAGGATCATCGGGGAAGAAAGGGTAAAAATGAAACAAGATGAAACCAGAGAGGGAGAAAAACCATAAGAGACTCTTAATCTCAGGAAACAAACTGAGGGTTGCTGGAAGGGAGGGGGGTGAGAGGGATGAGATGGCTGGGTGACAGACACTGGACAGGGTATGTGCTATGGTGAGCGCTGTGAATTGTGTAAGACTGGTGAATCACAGACCTGTACCCTTGAAACAAATAATACATTATATGTTAATAATTTTTAAAAAAATAAACATTCCATGTGCACGTGAAAATGAACGTATATTTTTGCATTTGTTGAGTGCAATGTTATACAACACACACAGGCAAGTTTGTTAATTGTATTGTTCAAATATTCTATATCTACTAAATTCTTTGAGAGAGAGGTGTTAAAATCTCTCACTATAATTATAGATTTGTCTATTTCTCCTTTTATTCATATCTGCTTTTGTTTTTTTATGTGGGAGTCTATGTCATTAGATGCACACAAATTTAAAATTGTTATATCTTCCAGTTGAATTGTCCCATTAATCATTATAAAATGACTCTTTTATCTCTAGTAACAGTTCTTGCATCAAAATTTGTCTACTACTGGTACAGATAAACCACCTTTCTATGGTTAGCATTTACATACTGTATCATTTTCCATCTTTTTCATTTCAACTTTTCTGTGTCTTTATGTTTAAGGCATATCTCTTATAAGCAGTATATAGTTGAGTTGTTTTTTTTTTAATCCAGTCTGACAATCCTTGCTTTTAATTGAAATATTTTACCCATTCACATTTAATATAATTACACATCTTCCTCAAACTTATGATGGGGTTGCATCCTGATAAACCCATTGTAAGTTGAAAACATCCTAAGCTGAAAATGCATTTGATGCACCTAACCCAACAAACATCATAGCCTACCTTAAACATATTCAGAATATTTACATTGGCCTACAGTTGGACTAAAACATCTAATACAAAGCCTAGTCTGCAATAAAGTGTTGAATATCTTATGTGATTTATTGAATACTCTACTGAAAGTGGAAAACAGACTGGTTGTCTGGGTAGAGAATGGTTGTAAGTGTATTGTTTGTTTACCTTTGTGATCCTGTGGCTAACTGAGCACCAGAGCTGCCACTGCTCAGCAACACAAGAAAGCATCAGGCTGCATATCACTAGCTTGGGAAAACATCAAAATTCAGAATTTGAAGTACAATTTCTACAGAATGCAGATTGCTTTCACACCCAAAAAATCCTAAGTCAAATCATCATAAACCAGAGACTGTCTGAACTAAAATATTTGAATTTAAATCTACCATGTTACTATTTTTCATTTATCTGATCTTCCTGTGTTCCTTTTTTCTCCTTTCTTGCATTCTGTTTGACTATTCAATTATTTTACCATTCCATTTTCTCCCTTTTATTAGATTGTTAGTTGCAGGTTTTTTTGGTTAATTTAGTATTTACCTTAACTATTGCAACATACATTCAGAACTTAATAATCTACCTTAAATTAGTAATTGTACTACTTCCCAGATAATGCAAGAATCTCACACCTTAACTCCCATTACTCTTTTCCTGCCTTTTGTGCTACTGTTGTCATGTACTTCAATTCTGTATATTGTTTATTTTTTAATTATTTATTTATTTTAGGGGGCAAGGCAGAGAGAGAAAGAGAGTTTTCAAGGGATGAGGCAAGCTCAGGGTCCCCCTACTACTCTGCCATCTTAACTCACTCCCTAGAGGGAGAGAGAGTCTTAAGCAGACTCCATGCTGAGTGTGGAGGCCCACGTGGGGATCAATTCCACAATGCTGAGATTATGACCTGAGCTGAAACCAAGAGTCCAACACTTAACCAACTGTGTCACCAGGCACCCCAATTCTGCATACTTTTTAAACCCACTAGACCTTATTCTTATTGTCATAAAGAGTCAATATTTATTTAGAGTTATCCATATATTTATCTTTGCAGCAGCTCTTCATTCCTTCCTGCATTTCCATGCTAAGATCATTAACTTTTTTTTTTTTTAAGATTTTATTTATTTACCTGAGAGAGAGAGAATGCACAAACTGAGGGGGGAGAGGCAAAGGGAGAAGCAGACTCCCCTGAGCCAGGAGCCTGATGCAGGGCTTGATCCCAGGACCCTGGGACCATGACCTGAACTGAAGGCAGACGCTTAACCGACTGAGCCACCCAGGCACCCCTAAGATCATTAACTTTCTGCAAAGAATTTCCCTTAGTGTTTATCTTAGTATGATTTTTCTAACAATGATTTCTCTCCATTTTTATTTGAATGAAAGTGTCATTATTTCACCTTCCTTTTTGAAAGGTTTTTTCACCAAGCACAGAATTCTTCTTTGGCAGTTATTTTCTTCCTAGTGTTTATATATATCATTGGTTATCTGCTAGCTTTCGTCATTTCTTTTTTTCTTTTTTTAATTTAAATTCAATTAATTAACATATAAAGTATTATTAGTTTCCGAGGTAGAGTTCAGTGATTCACCAGTCTTATATAATACCCAGTGTTCATTACATTATGTGCCCTCCTTAACGTCCATCACCCAGTTACTCCATCCCGCCACGTTCCCTCCAGCAAACCACAGTTTGTTTCCTATGATTAAGAGTCTCTTATGGTTTGTCTCTCTCTCTGATTCCATTGTTTTATTTTTTCATAATTTCTGTTGAAAGGTCAACTGTCAGTTTATTGTTGCTCTTTTAAAGGACATTCACCTATTTTTTCTTGGAATATGATTTAGATTTTCTCTTTATAGGTGTCATCATTTTTTTCCAGTGACATTTTGTGTTTATTCTGTTTGGGGTTTATAGGGCTTCATGAATCTGCAGTTTGATGTCTTTCATTAGTTTTGGAAATTATTTGGCCATTGTATCTTCAATATTTCTTCTGCTCCATTTTCCCTCTTACACATTACTAGATATTTTTACGAAGTCTTATGTGGGCTCTATGCTCTTATCTTTATCTTCTATTTATTTTTCCTCTCTGCACTTCAAGCAATATTTTCTACCTACCTACTCATTAATTCTCTATTCTGCTGTGTCTAATCTGCAGTTAAACTCATCTTTTGACTTCTTAATTCTTCTGCTCTAGAACTTTTATTTAGTTATACTTTTAGATTTTAATTTTATGGTGACATTCTCTATTATTTTACCTCATTTATTTAACATGTTAACCATGTTATTTCTAAATTATATCTCTGTTAACCCTGATATTGCATTGCTTACAGACCTATTTCTATTGTCAGGGGGTTTTTTCTTAGCTTTTTGTCATTTGGTCCTGTTTCCTGGAATAGCTGATAATTTTGGATTATGCATGAATGATGAGAGAGACTATAGACAATGTTATAGTTCTCCAGAGAATATTTTATTTTCTTTGCCTAACAGGCAGGAAATTTTGATCCAATTAAAACTGAAATAATTGGAGGCTAGTTTTAAGACTTTGTGAGGGCTGGGGTGCCTGGGTGGGTCATCCAGTTAAGCATCTGACTCTTGATCTCAGCTCAGGTCTTGATCTCAGGGTTGTGAGTTCAAGCCCCGCACTGGGCTCCATGCTAGGTGTGGAGCCTACTTAATAAAAAATAAAAAAAAGACTTTGTGAGGGCTAATCTATTACTGATTTATCCCTATCACCAGCCATGATATTTCAGAGGTCTATTTTTTTTAACCTTATTTTTTTTATTCTTATGTTAATCCCCATACATTACATCATTAGTTTTAGATGAAGTGTTCCATGATTCATTGTTTGTGCATAACACCCAGTGCTCCATGCAGAATGTGCTCTCCTCAATACCCACCACCTGGCTAACCCATCCTCCCATCCCCCTCCCCTCTAGAACCCTCAGTTTGTTTTTCAGAGTC
>NC_138369.1:24506913-24533400 GCF_054177405.1 Leptonychotes weddellii
TTGATGGACATCTTGGCTCTTTCCACAGTTTGGCTATTGTGGACACTGCTGCTATAAACATCGGGGTGCACGTACCCTTTCGGATCCCTACATTTGTATCTTTGGGGTAAATACCCAGTAGTGCAATTGCTGGATCATATGGTAGTCAGAGGTCTATTTTTAAAGCCTGGGGAATTTACTGAGATCTCTTCTCCTTGGCAGGTTCTAAATTAAAATTTTTGTCTCTCCTTAGCACCATGAGGCTGCCAAAAGCTCTGGTTAACTGCAACTACTTTTTTCTGGGTTTGTTAGGCTCTCACTCCATTCATGCTCAGCTTAGGAATTAGCCTTATGTCTGATTGTAGGTTAGAATAGATAATTCAATGCAAACTTAAGATTTGCTTCACCTTTCCCTTCATTTGAGGGAAAATTGTATAGAGAATTCCAGATCACTTCTCTGAAATTCCCATTTCTTCAGGATCTTGGCCTCATAAGTCTTGGCTACATTAATAGCCCTGAAGTTAAATTTGTGGTTCCCCATCCTAGTGATATTGCTGCAAGCTCTAGGTCTCTGCTTTCTCTTCACTCTCTATGCCTCACAAGGGAAATTAACAAATGTTCGAAAAGCAAAAGCATCAGTAAATGTAGGACTCACCTTATGCTTTTCCCCATCTTCTTGAGATGCTGGCCTTTCAAGTTTGGACACCTTGATTACTGTCTCATAAAGGTTGGGCTTTTGTACAACATCCACTTAGCTGTCAATTTCCTGGTGTCATTGCTCAAGAAGAATTGGCAGAATGTCTGGGCTTTATACATTAAGAGTGCCATGGGCAAGCCCCAATGCTTAAACTAAGACACAGCTTAATAAACCTTACTGCCACCCGTAGCACTCACACACACACACACCCACACACACACACAGATTTTATACATATTATTTGTGCATGTCTTAGAATTAGTATTTCTTCTATTTACTTGAACATCTGACACATCATTCTGGAATCAGAAAAAAAAGCTTATAAATTTTAAAAAATCAAGGAGATTTCCATATGTTCAAGTAGATAATCAATTCCAATGTCTAAAAAGTTATATCATGTGTGAAAACATAAACATGTATATGAATATGATACGTTCATTTACAAAAGTCAACCTTTTTTCTACATATATAATTTTCATAATATCTTAGGACTAGAAGAAACCTTAAGATGATTGAATTCAGCCATATATTCTTTTTACAGATAAAGACATTGAGGTCCCAAAAGTTAATTTAGGGTGACCTGAATGATTTATCTAACATCACAGATAGATCCTGAACTCTTCTGACTCCCAGTTCAATACAATTCCATCTCTATAAACTACCCCACCCAGTGTTTTCCTATTAGCAAACTCTTCATGTTCCTATAACAACAAACACTTCTCACTCCTATGTCCTAGTACACAAAGATAAAGGGTTTGGGAATCCTTCCATATTGAATTATGTACAGGCAAGACTTATAAATTATAAAAAGGGTAAGATTTAGGCCTTTCACACTAGACTGTAAAAGGGCAAGAGATCTTCCTGTGAATTTCATAAAGTAATCATTAATATTTCTATTCACTAAACATTTGCCAGAATACCTACTGGGTAGTCCCCAAGGATTTTGTGTTGCAGATGGTTCATTAGGATTCTTTGTTTATTTCAAATGGAAGAATTTACAGAGTACATGATTTATTAGGTAGCTGCAGCAGACACATCTGGTGCCCTGAGTCACATCCGCCTAGACTTACATCTGATTTTAACCAGGTTGGAATAGATAATTCCATGCAAAACTGTATTTGCTTCACCTGATAGCATCCGACCTGTAGCCCACACAGTATCTCTAGTTTCTTCCTCAATGGTTGTCTTGGATACTAGCGGGAGTTTACTTGGCCCTTACATATGTGCAGGGAAAGAGCAGGGAGCAATCTTGACCAGTGAGCAAGAGTTAATGGATAAACATTCCTGCTTCCTAATCATTGTGTAGACAATTCTGGGAGGCATTCTATGTGTTTCTTAGGATGTTTCAGTAGAATGAAGCTCTGTTATCCACAATGGCTGTCTCAAAACATCACCCTTATGTTTCTCCTTTTTCTCATTTCCAATCTCATTCTTCCTGCTCCCTCATCCCTGCTCCAACATCACCTCTCAAATAAACATGCACACAAGTCTTTGACTAGGGGTATGCTTTTGGAGGAACCCCAGCCACATAATGCTCAAACACTAAATCCTCCACTTATAAAATGTCCTTGTTTCAAACCTCTCAACTTCAGTTTCAAGTATGAAGGCTCCTCCATAGCTTCTATTTCTATGGCATGTTTTGCTAGACAGTAAAGGATAATAACTATAATGAATGTGTTCTATTATGATGCCATCTAGTGGCAAGGATGAATCAAAACTCATGGCATCCAAGTAACCATGTTGTAAATATTAAATTTAAACCCTGGTAATATTACATTACATGAGATAGATAGATGCATTCAAGAGCAGGCAATCTTGCCACAGTTCCACTGAAGGTCAAAAAGATAAATGTTTGTGACAGGATATTAAAAGGTCGGGATAATTTTATGATATGTAGGTAACACAAGCTAAGACAATGATAAAGATAATCAAATCTCATGCATGAAAAGGCAAAAGCTAATTGCCTACAAGGTCAGGTAGAGCTCTACCTCTATGTTTTGATTTAGTTGAGCATAAAGCCATATTAAGCACACAAAATTGGTTCACACAGTATAGAAATCTGCCCCAACAGCCAGTGCTAAAGAGATCTCAGGGTAGAAATAAGCAGTAACACGAAATAATAATAATAATAATTAATAATAATAGCAGCTACCATTTAATGAGTACTTACTATGTTCCAGGCTCTGTGCTAAATATTTTATCCATGTGATCTCACTTAATTTTTACAACAACCCTAGAAAGTAGGTACTACTAATATCCTCATTTGCAGATAAAGAAAAGGAGGCTTAGAAAAATTAATAAAGTTCTTAAAGTCACACACCCAGTAAAGAGCAGAGGGAGGTTGAAACCCAGGTCTGTCTGGGTGCAAAGTCTGTTCTCTTACCCAGTTCACATTTCATGCTGCATCAGAAATCATGACTAATTTTATGCCAAGTACATTGTTAGTGATTTTTATCAATAATGACCCCCCTTTTTACAGATAGAGTGCTAAAACAGTCACAGTTAAATATCTTGTTAAAAATACCTGAGGGTCGCTTAGAAAGCAGTGGCCTGCCCGAATTAAGACTCTTTGGTCACTGGACTCTATAGTCAAAACTTATATTCTTTCTCTTGACTAACTTCTGTCAGCAATTAATTTATATCCCTAAGCAAAAGATCTGATTGCCTTATCTTAGACTGTGTAACTACAAATCCTATTAGTAGATAAGATATTCTACAGAACTATGAAAAAATCTATCCAGAGAGTTTAACTCTGTGACATCTCCTGACAGTGAGTTTCATAGTTCAATCAGGTTTGGGGTGAACTCAATGGTCAGCATATATTTTCCTAGCAACTTATCCTAACACAAGAATCAGGGAGGAGATGGATTTACCATCAAAGGGCATATGGAGTTTGATCGTGATAAAAAGTAGAATCTCCTGTTATAGGCATATCCTCTTAAGAGAGAAGAAAAAATCTTCTGGATTCTGTTGAACAACCATTAGTGCAACTTTGGGTGGAATATTTAAACTTTCTGGACCTTAGTGTTTCATCTTTTAATAAGAAAAATGAAATCAATGCCACGGAGTGGTGATGAGGATTCATCTACATAAATAATCAGAATAACACATGATACTTGGTGGTAGGACCTTAAATGATTTTTCTTTTCTTTTATACCCTTTGTTTCATTAAGAATTGTTTAAGTTGCTTATGAAAAAAAGTCTCCAAAAAAAGTTATCTCTTTTCTTCTTTCTTCCAGTCCAAAGAAGAAAAATTCTTTCAGCAAGTTGAATATTGAGAAATTAATACTTTTGGAATATCTGGGCTTCCCAATAGAGGACAGTTTAGCAATATCTAACACCTTACAAATACAAATACTGTTTGATCTACCAATTCCACTTGTAGGACTTTTTCCTGCAGATAAATGATTGATGTACAAGGGTATTCACTACAGCATTAATTTTAAGGGCAAAATATTTTTTAAAATCTAAATGCCCATCAGTAGAAGATTGGTCATATAAATTATGGTACATGGTACATCTACAGATAAGAATAATACACAACTAAAAAAAATTCCAGAATGCATTTTTAAGTGAGAAAGCAAGGTATATAGAACATTATGCATAATATACTACTATTGTCTTAAAAGGAAAGAAGATAAATATATATTAATGTTTGCTTATATGTGTATAATAAACTCTAGAAAGGTACCTGAAAATTTGTGGTTTCTGGTGAGCGGGGTGGAAGAAAACTGAATCCATGTATGAAATGGGTGAAAAGGAGATTTTCACTGTATTTCACTTTTTCTAAACCAGTGGTAAAAATACAATAAACTAATTAAATTTTTAAAATATTTTAATTGGACTTGTACCCACTTCCAAAAGATACCAGGATTTTAAAGTTTGCCATCTTATCTCACATATCTTCTAATAGACAAATGGATGAACTGAGCCATAAGCTACTAGATTTTTCCATGGAAAGACCATCATCACATCCCGGAGACAGAGAACTACCCACATCTATAACTATTTTCACTATTTGTATTTTGGTCACTATTTTATTTTTCTGATGCTGTTCCAGTAATAGAATCGTATGGTGGTCATTGGTCGGTGAAGCACAGTTTCACTACTGACCTTTAAAATAACTGGCAACACATGCCCATACCCTTAATTTCCTCTCCAATCAAACATTTGACACTTAATGGGGAAGTGAATCACATTACTCACTTTTTTTAAGTGTCAAACTCTTACACTTAAAATCAAACAGAAGTCAGAAGACCACATGACGAACTCTCTTCTGATGGTGTTCTATTTAGTAAGCACTTCCTTACTTGAACTCTTATTTTTCTACTTCATATGTATACTCTAGCAAGAAAACATGAGAACAGTAAATTTCTTTTACAATGCCAAGAGTCATCCGTTGACTTCCATAATACACACTCAACAATATAACTTAAATGTTCAGACCTAACTTCTTGACTTCTACATTAAACATGCTACTACCCAAGCATTCCCCACCACAGCACACCACACCACCAATTCACCTCGATGCTTAGGCCACAATCCTTAGAGTCAACCTTGATTACCTTTTTCTCTCATTTCCCACATCTGGTCTATCAGCAAACCATGCCAGCTCTGCAATAAAACATAAAGAAAAGAGCAAAGATCTGTAAACTAAAGAATATAATTCTAAGTAAATTATTATTAAATATTATTGCAAAGTAAATAGAAGGAAGAAAACAATAATGAGAAGAGAAGAAAATAATGACATAAGCCACACAAAATAATACAAAAAATGAACCAAAAAAGAAAAGTTGGCTCTTTGAAGAGATTGATCAAATTGATAAACCCCGAGCAAGACTGACCAAAAAAGAAAAAAAGCCTGGAAATTATGAATATCAAGAATAAATGAAAGGTATCCCAACAGATCCTATAGACATTAAGAGGATAATGAGGACTAGCAATTTTATGTCCACAGTATTGACAAGTTATAGGAAATGAACAATTATTTAAAAAACACAATTTATAAAAACTTTTAGAGAAAAAAATATAAAAATTTGAATAGCCCAATAAGTTAGCACAAATGTAAAGCACAAAAGTAAAATAGTATTTTTTCACAAATGATTTGGCTTTCTACATGGCAAATCAAAAACAATCTATTATTTTAAAACTAGTAGAATTAATAAGCGAATTTAGTGAGATTATAGGGATATACGGTCAATATACAAAAATCAGTTGTATTTCTCTATATTAGCAGCAACTAGAAAATTAAAACTTAAAATACCATTTCTAATAGCATAAAAAAACCATAAACACTTAGGAATGAGTTTAAGTGGGAAAATAGTACAACTTGTACACTGAAAACAACACATTGACCAGAAAAATTAAAGAAGTCATAAATAAATGAAGAGGCATACCATGATTAGAAGATTCAATATTATGAAAATGTTAATTCTCTTCAAACAGATCTGCAAATTTAACAATCCCAAAGAGAATTTCCTTGGGATTTTTTTCTTGTAGAAATTGACAAAAGTAATTCTAAAATTTATTTGGAATTTCAAAGGGGTTAGGATAACCAAAACAATCAAAAATAGAAAAGCTAAATTGAAAGCCTCCTATCACTTATTTCAAGACTTACTATAAACCTACAGTAGTTAAGACAAAAGTTACAAGATTACTCACTGGGGCTTAAAGAACAGGTTTCTTTTCAATAAATGATGCTGAATTAAATGTATATTGTGCTAAGAAAGATGAAACTCAACCTCTATGTCACATTATACAGAAAAGTTTACTTGAAATGAAACACAGATCTAAACATAAAACTAAATTTGATATTTCTAGAAAAAACTGTAGAATATCTTCACAAGGTTTTTGAGGTAGGCAAAGATTACTTAGATTTAAAAAGCATTATTCATAAGGGAGTTTTTTCCAAAATCCTAATTTTTTGCTTGAAAACTCAAGTTTTATCATTGGCAACCAATCTGTCAGTTGTTTTGAGAAGACAGGCTCACCTTGTTCATTCTTGAGAAAAATTTTGACAAAATGTCTGCCAAACACCTAAGTCTAAATAACCATAGTTTGTTATATGAGAAAAACAGCTAGTTCAGCTTGCAACTCAAAACATCACCCAAATGTTCCCCAGCCTAGACGCAGACATTGAACTTTGTTGTGCAGCATAAATAAGTACTTTATGCAAATTTCCCCCATTTTGTCACACAGAATATTAAAAAAGACTCGTATTCAGGAGTGGAGATTTAACAAAAACTAATCATTTATACTTTTTCAAAAAAGGCATCCTTAAGTGAAGCTGGGGTTTTTTTCTTTAACTGTGATTGCATGGCAGTGAGGAACACAATGTCAAGGGCAGTTTGGTGCACGGCCTTGATGCATGCAAAGGCACTAACGGTTTTACCCAACCTTGCTTTTGCACCATTAGTGCAAATGTCAATACAGTGAAGTCAGCAAATAGCATTTTAGTATTATAATGAAAATTCTTTTGACCTTACGAACTGCCAGGGGTCTGCAGGTTTTCTGAGCTACTGTCAGAAATACATGTAAAGGCCTGAAGGAGACAGATTAACGAAAGCCATAAAATCAGGGGCAACTTACATTCGTTCATCCAGTTAAGTAATTAGTAAGTGTCTGCTATGTTCCAGGCCCTGCTGGCACTGCAAATAGAGTGATGAAGAAAATAAGTCATCTCTTTTCTCAAAGAGATTTCATGTAGGCTGGGGATTAGGTAGGCTGAGGGGTGGGAACAGAGAAGGAAATACACGAATTAGTCCATTGTATGAATATATTACAATTTGTTTATCCATTTACCTGTTAAGGGACATTTGGGTTGTTTCCATTCTTGTTATTATTTTAAGAATAAACATGATGTGGAGCGCCTGGGTGGCTCAGTTGGTTAAGCGTCTGCCTTTGGCTCAGGTCATGATCCCAGGGTCCTGGGACGGAGTCCATGTCATGCTTTCTGCTCAGTGGGCAGCCTGCTTCTCCCCCTGCCTGCCGCTCTCCCTGCTTGTGCTCTCTCTCTCTATCAAATAAATAAATATTTTTTAAAAAAGAATAAACATGATGTGAACTTGTGTGCACTAATCTCTACACTATGGTGGAACTTGAACTTATGACCCTGAGATCAATAGTTGCTTGCTCTACTAACTGAACCAGCCAGGCACCCCCAGTAGTCTCTTTTTCGACATATGTTTTCATTTCTCTTGAGTAGATAACTAGTTGTGCAATGTCTGGGTCATAGAGTAGATAAACAGTTCTCAGCTGGGGGCAATTTTGGCAATGTCTGGGACATTTTTGTCGTGACTGGGGAGATGCTTCTAGTGGGTGGAGGCCAGGGATGCAGCTCGACATCCTACAATGCACAGGACGGCATCCATGGCAAAGAACCAACTGGCCCAAACTATCAAAGCGTTGAGGTTGAGAAAACTTGGGTCAGATATATGTTTAAATTTTAAGGAAACATCTAAACTGCTTTCTAATGGAATTGTGCACTTTTGCACTCCCAGTAGCAAGGTATGAGAGTACCAGTTGCAGAGAGAGAGCCAGTTTCCAGAAGTTTTTTATCATCCCAATAATTTCTGTATTCATTAAATAATAACTCCCCATTCCCACTGCCCTCCAGCTCCTGGCAACCTCTGTTCTTCCTTCTGTCTCTGTGAATTTTCCTATTGTAGATACCCCATATAAGTAGAATCATACAGTATTTGTCCTTTTTTGTGTTTGGTTTATTTCACTCAGCATAAGGTTTTCAAGGTTTATTCATCTGTGTTGTAGCAGGTGTCAGAAATTCATTCCTTTTTTTTAAGATTTTATTTATTTATTTGAGAGAGAGAAAGAGAGAGGGAGAGAGAACAGGAGCAGGGGGGAGGGGCAGAAGGAGAGGGAGAAGCAGACTTCCCACTGAGCAAGGAGCCTGATGTGGGGCTCAATCCCAGGACCCCGGGATCGTGACCTGAGCCAAAGGCAGATACTTAACCGACTGAGCCACCCAGGCGCCCTTTTTTAAGACTAATATTCCATTGTGTGTATATACCACATCTTGTTTATCCATTCATCTGTCGATGGATGTTTTATAAATAATGCTATGAATGTTGTTGTACAAGTATCTGTTTGAGACAATATTCTCAATTCCTTTGAGCATATACTTGGAAGTGGAATTTCTGGATCGTATAAAATTCTGTTTTACTTTTTGAGTAATCCTCAATAACTTTGAAGAGTATAAAAGGATTGGAGACAAAAAAGTTTGAGAACTGCTGTCCCAGAACATCCCAGCTTTGTCTGGATAACTCCTGCTTGTTATTCAAGGTAAAGACCGGCATCATTTCTTAAGAAGAATGTCAAATCCACCCCTCCTCTGCATGGCCCATGTGTACCTCCCTCTTGGCTCTTGTACATTGTATTTTATTACCTGTTAGCGTCACTTCTCTAACTATAAGTTCTTTGAGGGTGACATTCAGATCTCTTCCATTTGTGTGTATGCTCGATGTCTGGAATATAACTGTGCACAAGAAATATTGTGCAATATTTGAAGGAAATTGAAGATGATTATTTGAAATGCTCTATAGGAGGACGGATAAAGAATTTCACTTATATGTCACCTCTAATTACCTGATAATGGCTGCTTGGATGGCTGTGTTGAGAAGGATTCTGAGGGCATCTAGAGGCTTAGCAGGAAGAAATACAAGGACTAATTAGCAATGCAAATAGGCTGTAGAAAGATCTATACCTAGACTAGTGCTAAGTCCCTTTCATTTCTAACATTCCATGCAGGAAAATGTCATTATTTTTGTCTTCAAATCTCATCCTTATTAGTTTAGTCTAAAAATCTGATACATCTTTTATTAGTAAATTAAATGTGACTATGTTGCAAAATTCACTGGATAAAAAACACAAATATTCCCTCTTCAGTCTGCATCTCTACCCCTGAATCCTACCAAGATCAAAAGTTCCTTTCAGAATTCTTCATGGATTTTTACAAATACATCAATGCAATTTTATGATAATATGAGGCTGTTAGACTTGAAATGACTCACACTGCTTTCATCTGGGGACACATTCCTTACCCAAGTAGCATTCAGATACAAATATATACAGCCTACATTTCAGTTTATTTCTAGTTTCATGTCCTTGGTTTTATTTACAAAAAGCTATACATGGTTAGAAAATGAAAAACATTTGAGTATGTGTTATTATATTATTTCTCCAATCTCTTCTGTTACAAATGGATATTTATTGGAGTTAAAGAAATTACTGGCTAGGCTAAAAAAATTAATGATGTCTTAGAAGAAAGACTAACAGGACACATTTGAATGGGGAGTCTGAAATCTTTATGGCCTCCATTTCAGAAAAAAAAAAAGGAAGACATCTATAAATTAAGTGTGGGTATGGTATTATCCATGTGGGTGACATAACATGCTGGTATATCACAGTATTAATTTATCAACAAATTGATCCATAGATGTTCAAATTAGACTGGAGATGTTACTCCCAGAGAGATCCTTTCATTTGTGCTGTTTAGATGTGTTCTAAGATTACTAGACCTCAGAGAATGAGCTATGTACTTATCTTAAACTCACCAGGGACAGTGCAGAATCAATAAATGAGGAATTGAGAATTTCGTGAAAATCTAAGTGATACTACCTTCATAAAGGAAACATCTTCTAATTTCTTTGTTTCTAAGATTTATTTATTTATTTATTTATTTAACAGAGAGAGGGCGCACACAAGCAGGGGGAGCGGCAGGCAGAGGGAGAAGAAGAGGGAGGCAGAGGGAGAGGGAGAGGCAGACCCCCCGCTGAGCAAGGAGCTGATGCGGGACTCAATCCCAAGAGCCTGGGATCATGACCTGAGCCAAAGGCAGACGCTTAACCAACTGAGCCACCCAGGCGCCTCAAAAAATATCTTCTAATTTCTTGAGGATAGAAGACAAGGAAGAGGGATGCTTTTTTCACATGCATATATGTGGGGAACAGCTGATAAACAAGGAATGCAATACAAAACGACTTTGCAACCAAGGCACCAAAAAATACTGCCCTGAGCTTTACAGCTCTTTTTGCTTTTTGAAAACACGCTCACATTCATTATTTCATTTTATCCTCCCAAGAAACCTGTGAGGTAGGTAAGACAGGTTTCATTATCTCCAAGATTTATCTACCACTCTTGCCACTACTGTTTTATGATAGGACTCATGGATCCAGAGAGAAGTACTCCTCACATTATGGCCATATCTGATGACTCACAAGAGCTGGAAAAATGAATTAACGAGTATGTACTGCAAGGGATAGGAACACACTCTCTTCACTTGGGAGTCGGCTTTCCCTTATAAATATTCTGCCAGCAAAATTAGCAATAAACACATTTGTTCTGCTATATGGAAGTGGGGATTTCCAGACAAACAGCTTTTGACTTGCCAGCACTGGGGATAACCATAAAAGGTGACCCCAATGACTATGTGCAAAAAAACACTGGTTCTTAATTTCTTACCCCCTTCTTAACTCTTTCTTTTATTTAACCCTCTTTCCAGCCTGTAGAAGATCAAAAATTAAGAGAAGGGGAATAGGAACATTTTAGATGAGACAATGCAATGACTAGAGATTGCCCTGGGTGGACAGAGACCATGTTTCTATTTAATTTAAAACTAATATATGTATCACTTATTCCATACCTTATTAGAAATACAAATGGATAGCATTTATTACATGCAAATTATATACCAAGCAGAGTAAAGAAACCTTATAAAAATTTCTTTCAAAAATTCTTATATAAAGGGGTGCCTGGGTGGCTCAGTAAAAAAAAAAAAAAATTCTTACATAAAGATGTTGCTTGTAAAAAAAAAACCACTAGCTCCATCTCAAAATGTACTCTTCTATTACAGTGAACTGAAGCATTTCTTTAGGAGCAGAGGGGGAAGAGCAGTGGGTCAGCTGTGTTTATCAGGATGGTCTGCTCACTTGTTTATGGTGAACATTCTTTGGACAGATGACTGGTGCCTGCTAGACATTTCACATACCATCTGTGACATAAACATTTGCTATTTTGTTCTCCTTCCTTTTGTGTATGCTTGCAATGACACACATGCACACACACATATATGTATATGTGGATATATATTATTATGTATGTGTTTATATGCATACAAACATACATAACATGTATATTACACATTTATTAAAAAGAAAAACAGGTATCTATAAAGCATGTCATCTTGGCTTATACAGTGGAGGGCACCACTGCATGGGGGGAGGGACCCTGCTCCAGTGCCCACCAGGTTCTGATCTCCACAACCCCACTTACCAAGTTCACGTCTTAGACAAACATGGCTTAGAGTCTGTCCTCTACACTGGGTCTTAGAACCAAACACAGTTGTTCTGCAGAGGCCTTCCATGTTTGGAGGTAATGAGAATGTTATATACTAGTATAAAATAAGACACACATTTTAATTTGACAATATTTCAGGAAGCCTCTACTGACTCTTGCTGTGCCTATAGTTGAACAAATCTGGCCAAAAGGTTTTCTTGCTCCTCGTTATCCCCATCAATTCAGCCTGATTGGATAATCCTGTTTAAGGGGACCCAGTGCACCTGGACTTCATCCTAGCTATCAGCAATTTACTCTTAATGGATGACAGGGGAATACCATGTCCTCTTCCTCCTAGGCTGGTGGCTAGAGCCTGGGTTCTGGAGTCACATGAGCCAGAATTTGTATTCTAGCATCTCTCCTTTCTGAGTGACCTTGGAAAAAACAAACTATGTGGCCCTCAGTTTCCTGATTTGTAAAATAAAGACACTGAAAGGCCCCACCTCGGAGGATGGTTGAGGGAATTAAATGCTTTGGACACAATACCCAGAAGATAACAAGTGCTTGATGCTAGGAAGGCATAGGTATATCGCTATAAAACATGGGTCTTGACCCTGACAGCAGACAATGTTATGAAAGGCAGAATGCTCTAGTCTAAAAATCTTATATCCTGACATCTCTTCAGTCAGACCCCAAGGTGAGTACATACCTGTATTGAATTCTAAAGCCATGCGAAAGCTTAATATTGCCTTTTTATACCTTTTGCAATCAATTATTCCCTATCTCAATTCTACCTTGTACCTCACACTCACTTACATATTATTCTGCACGAATTCTTGTCCTGTCCATTATTTTGTCCTGTCTTAGAGAATGAACGCCTGGAGAATGGAGATCTTTTACTTAATATTAGCTTCTGCTACTCTAGCGCCACTGAAGTATGGTTAAGTTGATTTCTAAGACTTCCACAGGGTCTTTTCAGTCTTGACTATCCTGGGTCTATTTTGCTATTAGACCCAGTTGACTACTTAGGTCTTCTCAAAACTTTCACTTTCTGAGATGTTACTCTTGACCAATTCTCCTCTTGCCCACCTCTCTATTTCTTCTTCTCCTTCTCTTCCCACCTGCCAAACATTGGTATTCCCAATGGGCAGCAGCTTAAAAGGAAGAAGTAGTTCTGTATGTGTTGATGTAGATAGATTTCCCAAATATCTGGTAAAATGTGGGGGGAAAAGTATTTTCACTAATAATTTACTCTCTTTCTTTTTCTTATTTTTAAATATCCTAACCATGGAAATGTATATTAGTTTCCAAGTGCTGTTCTAATAAAGTACTACAAACCAGATGGGTTAAACCACAGAAATTTATTCTCTCATAGTTCTGGAGGCTAAAAGTCCAAGATCAAGGTGTCAGTAGGGTTGGTTCCTTTTTAGAGGCTCTGAGGGAGGAACTTTTCCTTGCCCTCTTTCTAGCTTCCAGTCCTTGCTGGAAATCCTTGGCATTCTTTGGCCTGTAGACTCATGGCTCCAATCTCTGCCTCTGTTGTCACATGGCATATCCCTGTGTGTCTCTGTCTTCACACAGCATTCCCGTCTCCATGTGTCTGTGTCCAAATTTTCCTTATTATATGAAGACACCAGTCACTGAATTAGGACCCATCATCCCTAAGCCTGTATAACACTGTTAATATTTTAAAATAATTAAAATCAGGAGTGCCGGGGTGGCTCAGTCAGTTGAGCATCCAACTCTTGGTTTTGGCTCAGGTCATGATCTCGGGGTCCTGGGATGAAGCCCTGCGTCAGGCTCTGTGCTCAGCAGGGAGTCTGCTTGAGGATTCTCTTCCTCTCCCTCTGCCCCTCTCCCTACTCATATCCACACATTCTCTTTCTCACTATTCCTAAAATAAATAAGTAAATCTTGAAGAAATAATTAAAAGCAAAGCATATAGTTATGGGTTGAATTGTGTTCCTCAGAAAGATATTTCTAAGTCTTAACCCCAGAATCTGAGAATGTGACCTTATTTGGAAATACATTTGCAGATGTAATTAAGATAAGGTTACATACATACACAGATATATATTTACATATTACATAATAATTAGTGCCTTGTAACTTTCTTTCCTTGTTCTTCCTACTCTATCCCCATCCTACCCAGAGACATCCAATCAGGAAAACTGGGATTCCTCCCTTGAGGGCTCCTTCTCACCACCTGGCTGATTCTGTCTCATTAATATCTCTCAATCCAAGCCCTCCTTCCAGCCTACTTGGGCTGTGCTTGAGTCCAAGCACTCATTATCTCTTACCTGCACCACTGCAATCACTTACTAATCAGTCCCCTAGCATCCAGTCTTGACCCCTGAAATCCATCACTTCCAGGATAGCTAGAGTTATTTATATAAAATGCAAATTAGATAAGTTGCCCTGCTGTGTACAATTCTGCCTTGCCTCCCTCCCCTCCAGTTCTTCAATCCATACATCCCACCCTCATTACCTGCCCTACCCATCCCTTCAGCCTTATCTTTTGCCTCTCCTTGCCTTCAACACTAAAGAACATCAGTGGATTGCAGATCCTGGTTCACACTTCTTTTCTTCTGCTCTGCTAGTCCTCTAGGAACATCTTGCCTCCGTCTAACTTTTATCAATCTTCAGGATGTATTCCAGGTGGGCATGTTCTCCAAGAAGCCTCTCTATCTCACGCAAAGCAAAGTGTTTTTCATATGTGTGGCCAGAGCACCTTGAGCACACTGATCTCTTAAACTTTCCCATATATATTAAATAGCAAATTCTATCTGTCTTTCTGTCGGTAAGCACTTGAACAATGAATGTCATATATTTTAAACCATGTATCTGTAGCATCTACCCCAGTCCCTGGCACAAAGTAGGTGCTAAAGAAATGTTGGTTGAGTGAACAAAGGAAGATATACTTTATTATTCAAGAATTTCTACAAACTTAATTAACAAAAGAATAAATGACCATTTAGTTTTATTTTAAGAACATCACAAAACACTTTTTTTATATAGACCAACGTTTCTCAACCTTGGCACTATTGACACTTGGGCCAGATACCTGCTTGTTGCAGGAGCTGTCTTGAGCATTATAGGATGTTTAGAAGCATCACTGGCCTCTACCTATAGACAACAGTAGCTTCTAGTCTCTAACTGTGACAACCAGTTCGTTGGTTGTCACCAACCAATATTATCAAATATCCCCGGGAGGAGAAGGGAAGACAAAATCAGCCCCAATTCAAAAGCACAGACTGATGTTCACTATATATTTTGAATTTCATAACACCTGTAAAGGCAGGAATTTCCATAACATTTCATTTGGTCCCTTCGGATATCAATTATCCTTTGTAAGAGCGAATCTGCCATAGTTCATCATATGTTTTTAAAGGCATTTAAGGGGCACTTGGGTGGCTCGGTTAGTTGAGTGTCCGACTCTTGATTTCAAATTGGGTTGTGATCTCAAGATGGTGGGATGAAGCCTTGCATCAGCCTCCACACCCAGCAGGGAGTCTGCTTCTCTCCTTCTCTGTCTGCCCCTTCCCCTGCTCGCACTCTCTCTCGCTAAAATAGATGAATGAATCTCTAAATAAATAAATACATACATACATAAAGGCATTTAAATGAGCTGTATGTAAAAAAAAAAAGAGTTTTTCTGATATAATTATCTTGTAAAAAGATGAGAGCATGTCATTTATTATTCTATAAAAATGTAGGTTTATTTTTTTAAATATAAAATAAAATATAATTTTAATTTGAAAGACGCTCTTCTCTAGTATGAGAGAAGGAAGGAGGGAGAGAAGGAGGAGAGGAGGGAGAGAGGACCGTTTTACTATATTATTATTTTTTTTTTCAAGTAAGCTCTCCACCCAACATGGGGCTTGAACTCACGGCCTTGAGATCAAGAGTCACATGCTGCACCAACTGAGCCAGCCAGGCACCGCAAGACAGGATTGTTTTAATCCAAAACAATTTAGGGGGGAGCTTTTTTATATTAACTCCCCATTTTATTTGCTCTCCATGTGATTCTAATTCACTGTTATAGACCAGTGTGGTCAACATTAAATGAAGAATAGTGAACTATGTTACACAGCTTGGTCAGGCAAAGGTCAATCCAATACCCTGCTTGACAGAGAGTTTGCAACATGCAAAGTAGTCTACTATTCATAAACACACCAAACATGAAAACTATACTAAAACATTTTAGAAATTCTGTGAGTGAAAGGAAGTACTTCCTATGGGCCAGGAATTACAGACTTTTAAAAATGAGCCACACAGACATGATCTCTTTTCTCTGAACGTTTATGGTCTAGTAAGTGGAAATAAAAAAAATAATGAAATAGTCACATTGATGGGGGTATAATTAGAAATTGAATAAACAAATGCTATGAAGTAAAGTGATTAGGGAACATGATCTAAACTTGGGAAGTGACACCGGAGTTGAGACCTGAAGAAGAAATCTAAGAAATTAACTAAAATAGACAGAAGAAGAGCAGATGAAGGTGGAGGGGACAGCGTAAGTAGATGCCCTTGGCTAAGGGAGCATGTTGGGGACCGAGTGAAGAGAAGATAGAGCCTAATGGAGCTGGAGGGTAGGGGAGGAGCGCAAGGCAACCAGGCGGGGCCTGTTGGGCTGTGTTGAGGGCAGATGGAAAAGTCATCAACTGATGAAGATGGAAGAAATCTCTCTGGCTGTGGTGTGGGGAATGGATGGGTAAAGTAGGCAGGGAGACCAGCATCTTGCCAACATCAACATCCTTATTATTCCTTGAAAGCTCAGGCCAAAGACTCCCTGTTCTACAACGTGGATGAATCTTGAAAACATCATGCTAAGTGAAAGAAACCAGTCACAAAAGGCCACATAGCGCATGATTCCATTTATAGGAAAAATCAAGATAGGCAAATCCATAAAAATAGAAAGTAGATGAGTGACCGCCAGGGGACACACTGAGAAGGGATGGGTGACTGCTAATGGGTATTGGGTTGCTTTATGGGGAGATTAAAACATTTTTGAATTAGGATAGTGGTGATGGCTGCACAACTGTGTGAATACGCTGAAAGCCAATGAACTGAACACTTTATAAGGGTGGATTTTATGGCATGTGAATTATATCTCAATAAAGCTATTACCAAAAAAAAAAAAAAAAGCCTTCTTATTATGTCTTGGGAGAAACCGGGTTCTAAATTCCTACGTAAAAACAAGGTTAAGAGGTGACTTTTTAAATTCTTAAAGTCATGTTCTTTAAAATGATCTTTGCATTCTAAAATTCAATTAGCTGAAATCTAAAAATTATATTGAAATGGAGGCATTTAAACAGAGCAGCTGATCAATGATTTAGAAAGAATCCCATAATTCCCAAATCATAGTTTTTGTTAAGAAAAATTATAAAAGCACCAGCCACTGGGAATTAGATCAATTGGAATTTTACTATTTTGTCAATTCATTCAAATAGTGGATTTTAAATTTCTGCACAATTTTCATTTTCTACCCAGACAGCCACTTAGCAGGTATGTGATATCAATCTTGATTTCTAGCCTCAGCTTTCTCTATGAAGATTTAATGGGGGAAGTAATTGTGCAAGAATGTGTTTTAAAACACAAATCTCAACTAACCTATTATTACATTTACAGCTGATTACCATGTGAATTGCTTTTATGCTATGCAGAATATCACTAACACTGTTCTTTCAAGGGGTACAATAGAAAGTATAGGATACAGGAAATAGCCTTTAATAATGATGACACTGGCTAATATTTATTCTTAAATTCAGATTTGCATTAAAATTATTATCTAGAAAAAAGAACAAATGTGAGAGGTCACTTTCTACGTCAGGACTCTTTTTGGTGTAAGTGACAGAAAATCCAACTCAAAACAATGTAAGCAAAAATATAATTTAATGGCTTTCTTAACTGTAAAGTTCAAAGGTGGTGCTACCTTCAGGCACAGCTGGACTAGTTTTCTGCAAATTGTGAATTACAAATTTTCTGCAAATTTCCCCACTCACCAAACTCAACCAGAAGTCAGAAGTTGCAGGAACCCTGCCCATTCAAGTCAGCCTTTGGAAGAGACTCCAAATTGGTTTCATTTTTGTACTCCACGTTGTCTGGTTTTCTGCAAATTGGTTTTATTTTCATGCTCAAGGTGTCTCTCCTGATGGCAAGATGGGGGCAAGCAGCTCCTCCTTTCTCTCTGCCTGCATTCTTAGCAAAAGACTCATTGTGTTTCTCAGGTTCTAACCAAGCCATGTGTTCAGTTTTGGATCAACCACCATAGCCGCAGGACTGGGCATGCTGATTAACTGAGGCCTGGGTCATATGCTCAGTCTTGCAGGACAGAATCCCACTCCAACCATACGGCCTTACAGTAGGGGTGTGGGGAGATAGGTACCAATGTAAGTATTGTTGCTAGAAAAAACAAAAAACAATGGAGACTGGCAGGGAAAATAACAAATGTCTGCCAAAGCTTCCAGCTAAAAGATGGGCCAAGAGCAGTGGGTGGGCAAACGGACAATAAGCTAGGAAGTTGAGTGGACCCCTCCTGGGGTATCTTCCTAACTGACCACCCTTCTCTGCAAATCTATTTGCCTCATGAGTTGAGCCAATACCTTCCAACTTGACCCTCTGGATCCACTCTGCACCCTTCTAACTACACCTTCTGTCCCAAAGGCAGACTTGAATGGACAAGAGTAATAGTCCCTACACCCTTTGACTTCTCTTGAGTTTGGTGACTGGGGAACACCCACAGCAGATCTAAGGGAGGGGAGAAAGGGTCCTTGTAGTCTAGTTACAACCCTCAGCCAACCATTACAGTACCTGTTTATTTCCCCAGCTTTATTGAGATATAACTGACATGTGATATTGTGTAAGCTTATGATGTATAACATGATGATTTGACACACATATATATTGCAAAATAATGACCACAAGAAGGTTGGTTAATATATCCTTCACCTCACATCATTACTTTTATTGTTATGGTGGTGATGAGAACATTTAAGTCTACTCTCTTGGCAACTTTCAAGCTTACAATACAGTGTTGTTGAATATTGTCACCATGCTGTAGATCAGATCCCCCTTTATGACCACCTTCTCTACTTGAACTTTCCTTCCTGGCTCTGTTAATTGCTCCCCCACTTGCCCTTTTAGGCATAGAGATGGTAAGGACTTTTGGGGTACTACACTTCTCTTTGTGGGGTTTCCTAAACCCTGCCAATAGCTTTGAAAATAGTCCCATAATTAAACCCTCCTTGAATTATCATAATTTGAATGCACCATCTGTTCCCTGCTGAGACCCTGACAGATATATGTATTGAATGTGGTGGACATGCACTTACTATACAACCTCACTTTATGTATTGTTCCAAATATTCACATTTATTCTATGAAATAGGTATTCTTAATCCCTGTTTGATAGATGAGGGAACTTAGGCTCAGAGAGGTTAAGTAACTTGACCAAGATCCCACAGCTAGTATGGAACCCAGATGACACTGGTCTGATTTCTCACTTTGTATGCCCAAACTGCATTATCTCTGGCCTGGACTATGACTTCCACTCTTGCCTTCTTGTAGTTTTTCTCCACAGACATCATCTATTTCATAGTTCGGCCAAGCTTGCTATCAGCAGTCAAAGAAATAGCAAGCAATAACACATAGTAAAATGCCTTACAAATGTAGCATATTATTAAGAGTACACTGGTGAGCGCTGTGAATTGTGTAACTGCTGAATCACAGACCTGTACCCCTGAAACAAATAACACATTATATGTTAATAAAAAAAATTTTTTTAAAAGAGCACACTTGGGGGAACCTGGGTGGCTCAGTCGTTACGCGTCTGCCTTCAGCTCAGGTCATGATCCCAGGGTCCTGGGATCGAGCCCCGCATCGGGCTCCCTGCTCGGCGGGAAGCCTGCTTCTACCTCTCCCACTCCCCCCTGCTTGTGTTCCCTCTCGCTGTGTCTCTCTCTGTCAAATAAATAAATAAAATCTTTAAATAAATAAATAAATAAAATAAAAAGAGTACACTTGTCTCGATGAACACTAAGGAATGTCTAGAATTGTTGAATCACTCTACTGTACACCTGAAAGTAATATAACATTGTATGTTAAATATACTGGAATTAAAACTTAATATATATAAATAATAATAATAAAACATAATATACATATATTATCACTTAAAATATATGTAGATCCTCTGGTCCCTCTCACAATTAGATTCCTTGAAGTTGGAGGATCCAAAGGAGACCCCAGAGGAATTGAATCTAGGCATCCAGTCCCTCTGCACTCAGCTCATCCATCATCTTCTCCAGGAAGATTTTTCTGGTACTCTGGGATGGAGAGGTGCCCACTCTACGCTCCATAATATTTATCCCACCATAGCACTTATCCCATGTAGTGTCACTATTATTTGCTTTCTTTTCTCTACCCCACATTCTACACCATGATAATCATCCATTCACTTCTCTGTCTCTTTCTAGATTACAAGTTTCCAGAAGGCAAGGTCATAGCTATTATTTTTGTATCACTGGTGTCCGACACACACCTTTACATAGGTGCTAAATATGTATCTGTTGAACATAGTTCTGAAATAATTCATGCCAAACATTCCTCAAAATGGGACAATATCAAGGGAATTTCCTCAAGAGGAGGAAAATGAACTATGACTACTGAGAAGGCAACCAAACTAAAATTCTGTGATTTTGGATAAAAGAGCCATAAGCTAGTTAGTAGATGTGTTTCTCTCAAGAATATGGGTTAATAATTTTAAAAACCACTTTATGTATTATAGGAGACCCACCCAAAAGAAGAAAAGAGAGAAAAGGGGGCAGAAAATTTATTTCAAGAAATAATAGCAGAAAACTTCCCTAATCTGGGGAAGAAAAATAGACACCCAGAGTCAGGAGGTACAGAGAATTCCCATCAAAATCAACAAAAGCAGGCCAACACCAAGCCACACTCTAATTAAATTTACAAAACACAGCAATAAAGAAAAAAATCTTAAAGCAACAAGACAAAAGAAGTCCCTAACTTGGGGCACCTGGGTGGCTCAGTCAGTTAAGCATCTGCCTTCGGCTCAGGTCATGATCCCGGGGTCCTGGGATCAAGCCCCACATCAGGTTCCCCGCCTCGGTGAGGAGCCTACTTCTCCCTCTCCCTCTGCCTGCTGCTCCCCCTACTTGTGCTCTCTCTCTCTCTCTAATAAATAAATAAAATCTTTAAAAAAAAAAAAAAAAAGAAGAAGAAGAAGAAGTCCTTAACTTACAAGGGAAGACCCAGAAGGCTAGCTTCAGGTTTCCCAACAGAAACTAGGCAAACCAGAAGAAAGTGGTATGATATATTCAACGTGCTGAATGGGAAAAATCTGTAGCCAGGAATACTCTAGCAAGCAAAGCTAAAATTCAGAATAGGAGAGATAAAGAGCTTCCCAGACAAACAAAAACTAAAGGAGTTTGTGACCACTAAACCAGCCCTGCAAGAAATACTAAAGAGGACCCTTTGAGTGGAAAGGAAAGACCAAAAGTGATGAGAACAAGAAAGGAACAGAGAAAATTTCCAGAAATAACAACAAAACAAGTAATAAAATGGCACGAAATACATATTTATCAATAATTACTATGAATGTAAATGGACTAAACGTTCCAATGAAAAGACACAGGATGTCAGAATGGATAAAAAAAACAAGATGCATCTACATGCTGCCTACAAGACACTCATTTTAGACCTAAAGACAGCTGCAGATTGAAAGTGAAGAAATGGAGAAACATTTATCATGCAAATGGGCACTGAAAGAAAGGTAGAGTAGCAATACTTACATTGGACAAACTGGACTTTAAACCAAAGACTGTAACAAGAGATGAAGGGCACTATATCATAATAAAGGGGACAATCCACCAAGAAGATCTAACAATTGTAAATATTTATGCCCCTGACACGGGAGCACCCAAATATATAAAACAATTAATAACAAACATAAAGGAACTAAGTGATAATAATACAATTAACAGTAGGGGACTTTAACACCCCATTTATATCAATGGACAGATCATCTAAGCAGAAAATCAACAAGGAAACAATGGCTTTGAATGATACACTGGACCAGATGGACTTAACAAATATATGCAGAACACTGCATTCTAAAGCAGCAGAATACACATTCTTTCCAAGTGTACATGGAACATCCTCCAGAATAGATCACATACTAGGTCACAAAATAGGCCTCAACAAGTAGAAAAAGACTGAGATCATACCATGCATATTTTCTGACCACAATGCTATGAAACTTGAAGTCAACTACAAGAAAAAATTTGGAAAGGGGTGCCTGGGTGGCTCAGTCAGTTAAGCGTCTGCCTTTGGCTCAGGTCGTGATCCCAGGGTCCTGGGATTGAGCCCCGCATCAGGCTCCCTGCTCTGCGGGAGACCTGCTTCTCCCTCTCCCACTCCCCCTGCTTGTGTTCCCTCTCTCACTGTGTCTCTCTCTGTCAAATAAATAAATAAAATCTTAAAAAAGAAAAAATTTGGAAAAACCACAAATACATGGAGGTTAAACAACATGCTACCAAACAATGAATGGGCCAACCAGGAAATCAAAGAAGAAATAAAAAATACATGGAAACACATGAAAATGAAAACACAATGGTTCAAAACCTTTGGGATGCAGCAAAAGCAGTCCTAAGAGGAAAGTATATAGCAATACAGGCCTACCTTAAGAAGCAAGAAAAAACCTCAAATAAACCACCTAACCTTATACCTAAAGGAGCTAGAAAAAGAATAACAAATGAAGCCTAAACCCAACAGAAGAAGGGAAATAATAAAGATTAAAGCAGATATAAGTAACATAGAAACTAAAAAAACCAAAAGAAGAGATCAATGAAACCAGAAGCTGGTTCTTTGGAAAAATTAATAAAATTGACAAACCCCTAGCCAGAATTATCAAAAAGAAAAGAGAAAGGACCCAAATAAATAAAATCACAAATGAGAGAGGAGAAATAACAACCAACACCACAGAAATACAATTACAAGAGAATATAATACAAAACTATAAGCCAACAAATTGGACAACCTGGAAGAAATGGATAAATGCCTAGAAACATATAAACTACCAAAACTGAAACAGAAAGAAATAGAAAACTTGAACATATCAATAACCAGCAAAAAAACTGAATCAGTAATCAAAAATCTTCCAGGGCCAGATGGCTTTGTAGGTGAATTCTACCAAACATTTTTTTTTTTTAAAGATTTTATTTATTTATTCATGAGAGATAGAGAGAGAGAGGCAGAGGCAGAGGGAGAGGCAGCCTCCCCGCGGAGCAGGGAGCCCGATGCGGGACTCGATCCCAGGACCCTGGGATCATGACCTGAGCTGAAGACGCTTAACCGACTGAGCCACCCAGGCGTCCCTCTACCAAACATTTAAAGAAGAGTTAATACCTATTCTTCTCAAACTATTCCAAAAATAGAAATGGAAGGAAAACATCCAAATTCATTCTATGAGGCCACCAAAACCAGATGACGATTCCACTAAAAAAGAGAACTACAGGCCAATATCCCTGATGAACATAAATGCAAAAACTCTCAATAAAATACTAGCAAATTGGATCCAATGTTACATTAAAAGAATCATTCACCATGATCAAGTGGGATTTATTCCTGGGTTGCAAGCGTGGTTCAATATTCACAAATCAATCAATGTGACACACCACACTAATAAAAGAAAGGATAAGAACCATATGATCCGGGTGCCTGGGTGGCTCAGTTGGTTGGGTGACTGCCTTTGGCTCAGGTCATGATCCTGGAGTCCCAGAATCAAGTCCTGCATCGGGCTCCCTGCTCGGCGAGGAGCCTGCTTCTCCCTCTGATCCTCCCCCCTCTCATGTGCTCTCTGTCTCTCTCATTCTCTCTGTCTCAGATAAATAAATAAAATCTTAAAAAAAAAAAAAAAGAACCATATGATCCTCTCAGTAGATACAGAAAAAGCATTTAACGAAGTACAACATCAATTCATGTGAAAACCCTCAAAAAAGTAGGGTTAGAGGGAACAGACATCAACATAATAAAGGCCATTATGTGGAAAACCTACAGCTAATATCAACCTCAATGGGGAAAAACTGAGGGCTTTCCCTCTACGATCAAGAACAAGATGGGGATGTCCACTCTGACCACTGTTATTTAACATAGTACTAGAAGTCCTAGCCACAGGAATCAGACAACAAAAATAAATAAAAGGCATTCAAATTGGCAAGGAAGAAGCAAAACTTTCACTAATTGTAGATAGCAAGACTTCACTAAAAAATTTCTAGAACTGATATATGAATTCAGTAAAGTCACAGGTTACAAAATCAATGTACAGAAATCTGTTGCATTTCTATATATCAGTAATGAAGCAGAGGAAAGAGAAGTTGAGTAATCAATCCCATTTACAATTGCACCAAAAACATAAGATACCTAGGAATAAACCTAACTAGAGAGGTAAAAATCTGTACTCTGAAAACTGTAAAACACTGACGAAAGAAACTGAAGATGACACAAAGAAATGGAAAGACATTCCATGTTCATGGGTCAGAAGAAAAATTTGCTAAAATGCCTATATTACCCAAAGCAATCTATACATTTAATGCAACCCCTATCAAAATGCCAACAGCATTTTTCACAGAATTAGAATAAACAATCCTAAAATTTGTATGGAACCACAAAAGACCCCGAATAGCCGAAGCAACCTTGAAAAAGAAAAGCAAAGCTGGAGGCATCACAATTTCAGACTTCAAGTATATTACAATGCTATAGTGATCAAGACAGTATGATACTGGCACAAAAATAGACACCTAGGTCAATGGAACAGAAAACCCAGAAATGAACCCACAATTATATGCTCAATTAATCTTCAACAAAGCAAGAAAGAATATCCAATGGAAAAAAGACAGTCTTTTCAACAAATGGTGTTGGGAAAACTGGAGAGCTACATGCAAAAGAATGAAACTGGACTACTTTCTTACACCATAAATTCAAAATGGATTGAAGACCTAAATGTGAGACAGGAAACCATTAAAAGCCTAGAGGAGGACATAGGCGGTAACCTCTCTGACATCAGCCATAGCAATATTTTTTAGATATGTCTCCTGAGGCAAGGGAAACAAAAGCAAAAATAAACTATTGGGACTTCAATAAGATAAAAAGCTTCTGTACAGTGAAGGAAAAAATCAACAAAACTAAAAGGCAACCTATGGAATGGAAGGAGATATTTGTAAATGACATATCTGATAAAGGGTTAGTATTCAAAATCTATAAAGAACTTATAAAACTCAAAACCCAAAAAACAAATAATACAGTTAAAAAATGAATAGACATTTCTCCAAAGAAGACATACAGATGGCCAACACACATGAAAAGATGCTCAACATCACTCATCATCAGGGAAATACAAGTCAAAACTATAATGAGATATTCACCTCACACCAGTCAGAATGGCTAAAATTAGAAACACATAAGAAACAACAGGGGTGGGGCACCTGGGTGGCTCAGTTGGTTAAGCGACTGCCTTCGGCTCAGGTCATGATCCTGGAGTCCGTGGATCGAGTCCCGCATCGGGCTCCCTGCTCAGCAAGGAACCTGCTTCTCCCTCTGACCCTCCCCCCTCTCATGTGCTCTCTCTCTCATTCTCTCTGTCTCAAATAAAAAAAAAAGAAACAACAGGGGTTGGTGGAGGATGTGGAGAAAGGGAAACCCTCTTACACTGTTGGTGGGAATGCAAACTGGTGTAGCCACTCTGGAAAACAGTATGGAGGTTTCTCCAAAAGTTAAAAATGGAACTACCCTATTTAGCAATTGCACTACTAGGTATTTACCCAAAGAATACAAAAATACTGATTCAAAGGAATACATACACCCCAATGTTTATAGCAGCATTATCAACAATAGCCAAATTATGGAAAGAGACCAAATGTCCATTGACTGATGAATGGATAAAGATGTGGTACATACACACACAAACACACACTAGATTATTACTCAGCCATAAAAAAAAAAAAAATGGAGTGAGAGAGTCTTATGCTAAGTGAAATAAGTCAGTCAGAGAAAAACAAATACCATATGATTTCACGTCTATGTGGAATTTAAGAAACAAAACAAATGGTCATAGGAGAAAAAAAGATAGAGGCAAACCAAGAAACAGACTCTTAACTATAGAGAACGAGCTGATGGTTCCCAGAGGAGAAGTGGTGGGGAGGATGGGTTAAATAGGTAATGGGGATTAAGGAGGGTACTTGTGAGGAGCACGAGGTGTTGTATGTAAGTGTTAAATCACTAAATTGTACACCTGAAACTAATATTACACTGTGTTAACTAAGTGGAATTTAAATAAAAACTTTAAAAAACCCGCCTTAAGTAGTTTCTACAAACACTGATCAAATAACTAAATATATTGTAAATAATAAGACACAGACCAGTCACTGTTAGACAAAAGGCCTTAGGGGAAGAACTGATGGAATTCAAATAAGGTCTTTACTGTAGTTAATGCTATCATAGCAATG
>NC_138369.1:24533500-24569145 GCF_054177405.1 Leptonychotes weddellii
TTTTTTTTTTTTTTTTTAAGATTTTATTTATTTGCGAGAGAGAGAATGAGAGACAGAGAGCATGAGAGGGAGGAGGGTCAGAGGGAGAAGCAGACTCCCCGCCGAGCAGGGAGCCCGATGCGGGACTCGATCCCGGGACTCCAGGATCATGACCTGAGCCGAAGGCAGTCGCTTAACCAACTGAGCCACCCAGGCCCCCAGCAATGTTAATTTCCGATTTGGCTAGCTGCCTTGCGGTTATATAAGATATTAACATTAGAATAAGTTGGTTGAGGGATAATGAAACTTTTTGGACTATTTTAAAAACTTTTCTATAATCTAAAATTAGTTCAAGATGCCACTGTCTTATGGCAGATTCTTTTAAAGCCACACCCTTAGAATCTAAATAGGTGATAAAATTTGACCAAGAAGTTCATGGAGTGTAACATATTAATAGCTTGCTGTGTTATTCAGAATCACAGACTTTACAGTTGGGATATGAGCTTGGCAGTCACAGTCCATTGTTCTCCTCTTGAGGAATCCCCTTGGTATTGTCCCTGACAGCCTAAAGCCTTTGCTGGGACATCTCCGGGGACTACAGTGTACCACTGCTCCATAAATGAATTGTGGAAGAAGAACTTGAATTGCTAGAAATGTCCTCCTCTTTCTATCCACCAAGCTGAAATCCATCTCTTCTTGATTCTCTGGACCCACATGGTGACACTTCGATACCTAAAGATTCATCACCATTCCTCCTGTAGTTTTTCTTCTTCAGCAAAACATCCTCAATCCCTCACCCTTTCCAGCTGACATAATGATGTTCTAGCAGGGGGCTCTGATGCTTTGACATGGCCATTTTTGAATTTTTTCTTCTACCACAGAACTCTTCCTCAAAGAAATTCTTATAGAAGACAGTATGTAAAATAGATGTAAGTAAAATTCCTTTGCTGGAGGTAGTGGGGGAGGGGCCCAAGGACTATCCAATTCCCGCACACCCTTCCGTCCCTACTGGTCCTTGAAGTACATCCTTGGAACATTAAAACTTCCAGAATTTGTCATAAACTCCTCCTTAAACCAAAATCAAACTTTTTCTTAAACCAAACCAAAGGTTGAAAGAACTTGGAAACCTCAGATCCCAAGGCAGGTTTGTGGGGAAGAAGTTTTGGGGTACATGCTTTCTACCATGCCCAAATTATGCCACACGGACTATCCCTGACTGTAGAGCTACACATGGTGGTGATTATAACAACAACGAAGGCTTTATATGTATTAATTCAAGGACCAACTGATATAGGTATTAGGATCATCCCACTTTATAGATGAGAAAACAGAAGCATGAAGGCAAACCAACTTATTCAAGGTCAATAGAAGTGATAGAACTAGGCTTTTAACCTAGATCTCTCAGACTCTCAACCATGCCCCTCACCACTGTACTCTCCTGCCCTTCTGGAACAGAAATCCAGAAGAATGATGAGACTCCAGGCCTTTCATCTCTTGTACACTAGTTACTTTACAATTTGGAAGTTGTCCTGGAGTGGATTCAATAGGGAATCCATCATAAACAGTGTGTCTCTGACATCAAGGCTCTATAATATAACCAGCATCCCTTCCCTTGGATATACATAAGTTTATTTGTTTTAAAGATTTTATTTATTTATTTCACAGAGAGAGAGAGAGAGCACAAACAGGGGGAGCCTCAGGCAGAGTGAGAGGGAGAAGCAGATTCCCCACTGAGCAGAGAGCCTGACATGGGGCTCGATCCCAGGACCTGGAGATCATGACCTGAGCCTAAGGCAGATGTTTAACCAACTGAGCCACCCAGGCGCCCCATGGATATACCTAAGTTTAAACGGCATTACCTGGCAATGTAATTGCTCTGAGGTCCTGAGGTTTGAGGACTCTTAGAATGGCTGGTCCACACACAAGGGTGGTCTGCAGACATGCTCAGGTGGATGCCCAGCAGGGTGGTGGTTCACACCAAGCCCAAGAGCCACTTGTGGTTCTGACCAGTGGCTGTTTTATCCTTTCATGCAGGGCAGATGGTTCATGAGCCTCAGTCAGCAGCCTCTCTTCCCCAAGCAAGGACTGGGATGGCAGTTATCTGCTACTGCCTGTCTGGCATCAGTGCTCCCTTTGCTGATAATAACATGTTTCCTTTTGATGGAAACCTCCCACTTCCACCCTTCAGTATCTGGGGTTTGGGTCACCAGACCTCACTTCCCCAGCTTTACCCTGGGGCAGATACCTGGCTGAGCAATCAGCAGATTCCCACTTCCATGTGATCCAAGCCAGATCAACAAGACCCAGTATCAGGACAGCTGTTGGAACCACTGGAGAAGACATCTCCCTTTTCCCTAGGGAGAGGTTGTAAATTCAGCAGCCATCTTGTCACTGGGAGAGTACTGGCCAGATATTAAAGCCAAGGAGAGGGGGGAAAAAAGCCAATAGATAAAAAAACAGATTTCCAGAAATCTTCTCAGACCCAGCATCCCACTGTGCCTAGGGAAAGACTTGTTACATTTATGCGAACTTATTTTTTTCCCCCAGCACTGATCTAACACACTATATATTTTACTTATTTGTCTTATTTATTTTCTCTCTCCTCAACAAAAAGGTAAACACCATAAAGGCAGAGTTTTTGCGTATTTGTTCATAGCTCTATCTGGAATGGTCCCTTGGAATGACCCTGGAACATAGTCGGTGCTCAATAAATATCTGTGGAATGAATGAATGAAAGAACATCAAGTGAAATAGTTCTAAATGCTTTTGACCATTATAAAAAGGGCCCTTCTAGGGGCACCTGGGGGGCTCAGTCGGTTAAGCGGCTGCCTTCGGCTTGAGTCATGATCCCAGGGTCCTGGGATCGAGCCCCACATCGGGCTCCCTGCTCGGCGGGAGGCCTGCTTCTCCCTCTTCCTCTGCCTCTCCCCATGCTTGTGAACTCTCTCTCTCTTTCTCTGTCTTTATCTTTAAAGATAAAAATCTTTAAAAAAAGGGGGGGCCCTTCTAGAGAGAGACAGGATGGAAACTTTCCCTGTGACCTAACATGAGGCAATTTCTCTCTCAATGTCAAATATCCATTCAATAAACATTTATTGAGCATTTACCTATGGTAGTCACTCTGCTAAACACAAAGATAAATAAAAACGCAGTCCCTGCTCTCCACGAGCTCTCAGTCTGTTGCTACCAGTCCTCCCCAATAGCAAGTAAACACAGTGGGAGAACAACCAGCTTTGTAGTATGAACATAACATCCATCCACAGGAAGACAGTGTGCCAATCTCTCTGTGTGTGTCTCCCTCTCTCTCCATCTGTCTCTCTGTCTCTCTCCCTATTTACAGGCTGACCTGCAAACTCAGAAGGAGGAGTCATAAATACCCCAGTCTGGAAACTGGCTACACAAGTTAGAAAGACAAAGATATAGCTTAATTAAGAAGAGACTAGGAGAAATAACAACTTAAAAAAAAAAAAAAAACCTCAATAAAAACTAAACTGAAGTTTATGTGGCAGTGGTGAAGCTGACTCAATACTTGACATCCACTCCCTTTAGGTTGTAGAGAAGCTATTGCTACTAATTTGAGAAGATTGTAGGGATACATGGGGCAGTGAGGGAGACAGGAGTCTCAGAAAGAACAGTAAATCTGACTGACCGTCTTCATGTGGCTGAACTATGGCTCCTTCAGGATCCAAGGCTCTTAGCCATCTGGTTTTATCAAGGTCTCCTCAATGGGAGCCTGCAGAGGTCGCCTCCTAGAGGCTGCTGTTAGCATGACAGCCACCCTTGGTTTGCTTCTCTTGACTTTCTTTTTCCTTCCTTTCTTCCTTTCTCCCTTTTGTGCCCCCCTCCACACCCCCTCCCCTCCTTCTTTCCTTATTTAGCTTCGTTATTTATAATTGACATATTTAAAATTCAGAGTATAAGTTTTGACATATGTTTACACCCACGAATCTACCAGGATCAAAAGAATAAACATCTGTCACCCCCAAAATTTCCTAAACCCCTTTTTAATCTTCCTCCCTGCCCCTCCCCACTCCCAACCTCAATCCTCAGCAATTACTGATATGCTTTCTGTCACTATAGATTCGATATTTTGTAGAATTTTTAATAAAAGGGATCATACAGTATGTACTCCTTTTCTTTAGTTTCTTCTGCTCAGCATGCTGATTTTGAGATTCATCCAGGACATTGAATGTCTTTTTTTTTTTAAGATTTTTTATTTGAGAGAGAGAGAGAGAGGACGCGTGCATGCGCACGCACAAGTGTGTGTGCACACACAAGTGGGGGGAGGGGCAGAGGAAGAGAATCTTAAGCCGACTCCCTGTGAGCACAGAGCCCCCCATGGGGGACTCGATCTCACAACCCCAAGATCATGACCTGAGCCGAAACCAAGAGTCAGATGCTCAATTGACTGAGTCACCCAGGTGCTCCAAAGTCCATTCCTTTTTACTACTAAGCTGTAGTCTACCATATATACCACAATTTGTTTATCCATTTACTTGTTAATGGATATTTGGATTTTTTTTTTTTTTTTTTTAGTTTTTAGCTATTATGAATAAAGCTGCTGTGAACATTTGTGTACAAGTTTCTATATAGACATATGTTTTCATTGTGATTGGGTAAAAAAGCTAGGAGTAGCATGGATGGTCTTACAGTAGGTGCGTATTTTTTTTTTTTTTAACTGCCAAACTGTTTTCCAAAGTGGTTGTGCCATTTGACATCCCTGCAGCAGTGTATGAGAGTTTCAGCTGTCCCATGATGGTATGTCCATTTTTTTAACTTCAGCCATTCTAATAGGTGTGATGGTATTTACTTGTGGCTTTAATTTGGTTTTCTTTAATGAATAATAATGTCCTGCATCTTTTTGTGCGCTTAATTTGCCATCCATATATCTTAGGTGAAGTATCTGTTCAAATCTTTGCCCACTTTTTTTTATTAGGTTGTTTTTCTTACTGTGCTTTGAGAATTCTTTGTATATTATAAATACAAATTTTTCCTCATATATATGATTTGCAAGCATTTGTTCCTAGTTGATGGTTTACGTTCTCATTCTCTTAACTGCATTTTTTAAAATAGCAAAAAAAATTTTTTTGAAATATTTTATTTATTTGAGAGAGCGCGAGCAGGGGTGGGGGAATGCAAAAGGAGAGGGAGAAACAGACTCCCTGCCAAGCAGGGAGCCAGACACAGGGCTTGATTCCAGGACCCTGAGATCATGACTTGAGCCATAGGCAGATGCTTAACTGAGTGAGCCACCCAGGTGCCCCAGAAAATTTTAATTGATGTAGTCCAATTTATTAACATTATTATGGTTTGTGCTTTTGATATTACATATAAAACATCTGCCTAACTCAAGGTCACAACGATTTCCTCCTGTTTTCTGAAAGAAATGTTATGGTTTGGGGGTTTACATTTAAATCTATGGATCATTTTGATTCAATTTGGGTCTATAGTGTAAGTTATGGATTAGGGTTCACTTTGTTGCATATAGATATACCATCATTCCAGCACAATTTGTTGGGAACACTATTATTTTTCCATTGAACTACATTTGGAATGGCCTTTGTCAAAAAAATTCTTTTGACTGGGGCACCTAGGTAGCACAGTCGGTTAAGCGTCTAACTCTTGGCTTCTGCTCAGGGATGTGATCTCAGAGTCATGAATTCGAGCCCCACGTTGGACTCCACACTCAACGTGGAGTCTGCTTGAGCTTCTCTCTCTGTCTCCCTCTACCCCTTCCCCCCCCATGTTCACATGCGTGTACACTCTCTCTAAAAATAAATAAATAAATCTTAAAAAAAAAACATCTGACTAAATATGTGGGGGTCAATTTCTGGACTCTGTGTTCTGTTCCATTGATCTATTTGTCTATCTTGGCATCAATACCACACTGTCTTGATCACTATAGCTTTATAGTCAGTCTTATAACATCTGATAATATTAGTCATCCAATTCCTTTTTTACAGAGTTATGATTATTAAAATTATTATTATTTTGACTCTTTAACAAAACAGTCTGTTGGAATTTTAATTGGGATTACGTAGACTCTATAGTTTCATTTAGGGAGAATCAGTGCTTTAACAATGAGTCATTCAATCCATGAATCTCTCTCCCTTTATTTATATCCTCTCCAGTTCCTCTCAGCAATGTTCTGCAGTTTTCAGTGTACAGGTCTGGAATGTCTATTGTCAAATTTATGCCTAAGGACTTCATTTTTTCTGATACCGTCATAAATAGCATTGTTTTTGTAATTTTACTTTCCAATTGTTTGTTGCTAGTGGAGTTTCTTTTGATTCCTTTCTATTTAGAGCAGATCTCATAAAGCCAGGCCATCTTGCAAGGTGCTGTCCTGAGTGGCTGTCTTAGGTGAGGGATCAGAGCAGTCTAATCAGCTGTAGCTAAGAGTCCTGAGTCATTTGGTAGAGAGCATGCCCCTTGCTCACCTGAAGGATCAGCCTACAGTCATGGACCCTCAGCAAGGATAGCTCTTGATTAACCCATTCCATACACAGGATGAAATTATCACTAACAAGCCAGTGAAATTATTTGAACCAAATGTTAATTTTGTGCTTTGAAATTTTCCCTAGGAAACATCACTATGGCTGTGGAAAGGGCCAGCAAAAGAGAATCTTGCACTAGAAGTTAAGTATTTATTTCTGCTGGCATCTCTAAATACAACCATATGGTCCTAGAGGCCAGAGTGTTACAAACTCCACCTACTGCAGGAAGATCTAAATTCCTAGGACACCATATATCTAATGATGTATCCCAGACCTTTAACTCACACTCCGGTCTGTCAACAACTCTGCTTTTAACTGGTCTGCTAAGCATAGAGGGCAGGACAGTCCACTGAAGGGAGGATGAGTAATTAACAGGTATCTGCTGTGAACTGCTATTTTTGAGAGGATTTAGAACTTTGTAACTAAGCCACTGCCCACCAAAAACAGGACATCTGAAACCCAGAGCAATTTTATTCTTTTAAAAGATTTTATTTATTTATTTGAGAGAGAGCATGAGAGAGGGGAGGGTGAGAGAGAGAGAAGCAGACTCCTGGCTGAGCGGAACTCGATCCCAGGACTCCAGGATCATGACCTGAGCCGAAGGCAGTCGCTCAACCAACCAAGCCACCCAGGCGCCTCCCAGAGCAATTTTAAAGGAAGGCACTTCTAAGCCCAGGTTATTGGTGAATTATGTTTTTCAACACAACTCCTATGCCTTGGTTTTGTCTTTTGTTTCATTTATTCATTCATTCATTCACTCATTCATTTTTTTCCAGTAGACATCCTGAAGAACTACATTGGGTCTCAGTGCCAGGGTGGTGGGAGGGAGGGAATACTGAGATTCATAACACTCAGTATTATGAATAAGCAGGGGAAACCCACACACCAGTACCATTTGAATAAAGATACAAGGTGGAATATTTGACAGTGATTTGTCACATATAAGGCACTCTTGCGATGTTCAGTATTTTATGGCTCAGAAGAGGAGATAATGCTATGGAGAGCTGAGGAAGGCCTCAGAGAGGATGCAGGAGGGTTCAGTCTGATTTTACAGGTAGCAGGCATTCCTTTACTAGGAAAGAGGACACAGAAGGAGGCTCTGTTTTTGCCTATCCACTTCACTGAAGAGCTCAGTGTGTTATGTTGGAAGGAAACTAGAGAAGAGGATGTGGTGGAGGGATGTGGTCGATCATCTTTTCCAAAGATGGCACATTTCTCATGAAGAGATGGACGGAATCTAATTCCCTGCCCTGGAACATAAGTTGGCTTTTGTGACTATTTCAACCAAGAGAATATGGCAGACATGATGCTAATTGCAAGATTAGGTTACAAAATTTCATTTCTGTCCTTTTCCCCAGAAAGCTCCAGCTAGAGCCCTGAGCTACCGTGTATGTACCCCCCACTGCCCTGGGGGTGCCCTGGGGGTGCCCTGTGGTGAGGAAGCCCAACCTTGTCACTACAGAGATGGCATAGAGGGACCTGAGAAGACAAAAAGAAAGAGAAATGGCTGGTCGGCCCACAGCTGCTCCAGCTCCAGCCACCTCTGATTGCAGGAGAAATGCCCAGCCAAAACAGCCTAGTCATGCCCTTCTCAAAGTTCTGACCCAAAGAAACGATGGGGGGGGTGGGCATGTGGGTGGCTCAATTGGTTAAGCATCTGCCTTCCTGGGATCTAGCCTCATATCCGCTTCTCCCTCTCCTCCCTGCTCGCTCGCACTCTCTCTCTCATAAATAAATAAATTAAATTTAAAAAGAAAGAAACAATTAAAGGTAAGGAAGTTACTATTGTTGCTTTAAGTCACTAAGTTTCAGGGGGATTTCTTACATAGCAATAGATAACCAGAGAAAGGAGATAGGTGACTCAGCTGGGTTTTTTTTATTCATTTCATGTCAGATTTGGATTTGGTAGAATTGTCAGACTGGGGCTGACTGGAACTGACTCCCCAGTGCAAAAGACACAGTCAGGTTAAACCCACGAGTAGGAGTAGAATCTAGATAATTGGTCAGAGATATAGTAGAGGACCAGGCCCTACTAAGCCTGGGGAACAAGACAGAATCACCATTGAAGCAAAACTGAGAGTTGCTGCTAAACTGAGAACCAAACCAAGGACTCACACACAGGGGGCAAAGGCAGGGACCTCACTACTCAAACCAGCGGCAAAGTCACATGAAAATAAACAAGTGAAGCTTCAAGATGAACAAGAAGTGGATTTGACGCTGAGTTGAGAAACTTTGGCCATAGTGTTTCTCCTAACTAGGGAAGCTAGAATGTTCTGAGCTTTTAGTGATGTGGGGCCTGTGATCCCACCTGTAGGGTTTAGATGGAGGCAGGATCAGGAGCTGGGTGCCAGTCAGATTATTTTGTTCCCAGTGAGCCCTGATAACTGCCTATTTCCTTCCACCAACCCTCCCATGGAAGTTAAAAGAGAGACCTCTCAAGTCTTAAAGAAAATAAAGTCAAAGGAGAAAGTGGAGGGGACTATGGATGGTAATCTGGAAGAGTCTACACCCACTAAAAAACCAAATTAGGTACATATCAAGTGAATTGGCAACATGTATCAAAACACACCTGGAAAAGATTTTTAAAAAGACAGAACACCATGCAAACATATAAGTAACAGAAGAATGATTGCTTTGACAGTGTTTACAGTCACTACATCCAAACCTAAAAGGGGAACATCAACAGTTTAATTTTCCAATAATTAGGTGAATTGCAGATTACCATGGAGGCTGTTTTTAAAAATGGCATTTGGGGCGCCTGGGTGGCTCAGTTGGTTGAGCGACTGCCTTCGGCTCAGGTCATGATCCTGGAGTCCCGGGATTGAGTCCCGCATCGGGCTCCCTGCTTGGCGGGGAGTCTGCTTCTCCCTCTGACCCTCCTCCCTCTCATGCTCTCTGTCTCTCATTCTCTCTGTCTCAAATAAATAAATAAAATCTTTAAAAAAATAAAAAATAAATAAAAATGGCATTTGATAACATGAAGAAATATTCCCAAAGTATTGTTTGGTTTTTAAAAAGTTCCTTGACAGCAGGTTCTTGGTTCTGTATTTTTATTTATCTTTTTAGAGAAGGCAGGGAGGAGCAGAGAGAGGGAGAGAGAGAACCTTAAGCAGGCTCTACCCCCAGGGCAGAGCCCATCTCAGGGCTTGATCTCACTACCCTGAGATCATGACCTGAGCCCGAAATCAAGAGTCAGATGCTTAACTGACTGAGCCACCCAGGCGCCCCAGTCTCTGTATCTTTAAACATGCCTGTAACAATTCCTTACACCAGCAGGTCCTCAAGAAATGTTGGTACAATGAATGAATCCTGTAGTTAACGTTTAGTGAGGATCTACTATATGCCAGCATGGTTTTAAGTTCCCTCTACATGTAAAATGATTCCACCTTCACATAACCCTAGGAGGTAGATACTATTATCATCCCTGTTTTGAACAAGTGAAAACAGGGGCAGAGGGATTAAGAAATTTGCCAAGTAAGTAGTATAGCACTGGGACAGGTAGGGACAGGCAGCCTGGCTCCATGATATTGAATTGTCTCTTGAGCTAGATGACTCTTAAAACAGTGATCTGAAAAGAGGTAAAGAAATTAAAATTCAGTTTTGTCTTTACCAAGACTGTACCCCTAAATCGTCAAGAAAAAAATACCATTTATTAGGTTAACAAATCTTTGAGAACTAAGGGCAAGGAGAAAAGTAGCAAAGATTCCAGAATTAAAGAGGAGTGGGAGGGATCCTAAGATAGTCTTTATTTACATTTTTAATTTTTTTTCACTGGCTAGGGGAAATAGAGAAAGCAGAAGGGGGGAAAAAGGAAAACAAGCTTGCTATTGGCTAATTTAGAATCATTACACAGGAAAGAAAGATCCCAGTAAAAATATTTTAAATGCATTATTCTGGGATCCTCTACTTCTGAATCCATTTTATTTCCCTACTTATCTGTATGCATTTGTTTCAGCACCTGTAACACACGCATAATTTGTCATAAACTAATTAAGGTCTGTTCAGGCAATTTAAAAAAATCTTACCATCAAGAATTAAGACGAAATGAGACTAGAGAAATAGCTGATCACCCCCTTCTCAAGAGACTGTGTCATGCTGTTTCTCAGCTGTTTCCAGCCTCAGGTTAAGACCCCCCAACTCTGGACCAGGATTGATGCTGCATGCACATTGGCCACTGGAAATGGGGAGGGTCCCAGCAAGTCGTTCTTACCCTCACACCCCTCCCCATTTCTCTGCCAGCATTGGGAATTTGGACTGAAGTGTGGGTGGTGGTGAAGTGGGAGATGTGAACCCAAATCCCCCTCCCCCACCTTCTGCAGGTGCAGCACGGAACATTTCAACGCAGTGGGCTCCCCACACCGGCCAAAGCCAGAGAGCATATGGAGCTTCTCCTTGTGTTTCCATTCATTTCTCTCTTCTTTCTCGCACTCCGAAGGAAATGGGTAAGGTTAGATAAAATTGCTACTTAATAAGGGGTTACTGAGTGTGTAATTGCTCCCAGAGTGTCTTTAGAGTGATAGTCCGCTGGTAGGAGCCAAGCTTCCTTCAAAGAATCTCGCTAAACTGTCAAAGACTGCAATTGTATTCATTTGTGGTTATTTGAGTAACATGCTAAAGATTAAGGAGCATCATTTACTAAAAGCCTTTTCCTCTTACCTCATCCTCAAACCGGTCAGCAAATTCAGAAGTTCCAGCTTTTAATCCTTGAGTTGCAGCGCAAACAGGTCCTGAAGTTATTGCAGAAGTGACTCCCGAACCTTCCCTCGTACATCACAATTTCCTAGCACATAGATGTGATCTTTGATAGGGTTGTAGGCAGATCACTGCATTATGTAATCTTTCAGAGCTTAAGAGACCTCAAGGATCACAATTATGTTCACGTGCCCTAGTTCACAAAGTAGGTCACCCAGCTGGGAGGGGCAGTTAGTTCTGCTGAGTGCTAAACTACCAGTATTTCTGTTTTCTCCCAGGACACAGGCCTGGCCTGACCAGAACTAAGTGCGTGGAGGTCCAAGAGGGATGGGCACCGTCTGACTTGGCAGGCAGGCTCCTGCTCAAGTTGACACCATTCTCTCGTGGTATTAGTGCTTCTCTTGATGAAGACTGTGCCAGTTTTCCAATGGTCCCTCGCCCCTGCCCCACACCTTATAGTTCTCAAGGCTTTCCCCTCAAGGCCAGGTGGCGACAGTGCAAGCCTCCCCATTTTCACAAGGATGCTCAGGGAGTTGGTGTAAGGCCGCCATTAGAATTGCTGAGCTGCGGGGCACCTGGGTGGCTCACTCGGTTGAGCCTTGGACTCCTGACTTTGCCTCAGGTCATGATCACAGGGTCATGAGATTGATCCCAGGGCCAGGCCCCTGACTCCCCCTGGTCCGGGAGGCTGCTTAAAAGTCTCCCGCCTCCTTCTGCTCCTTCCCCTCTTGCGCAGGCGCGTGGAAGCGCATGCGCAGGCGCGCGCTCTGGCTCTCAAGCTGTTCGCTCCTCTCTGTGGTTAAATTACCCTAATCCACTTGACGGTATCCAGTGTATAAGCTCGCCGCACCCCAGAAGTGGGTGCAGTCAGACTTCTAGTTGTTCCCGCACATCCAGTCCTGGGACTTGTACTTCTCAAAGGAGGCAACCGGGCCAGTCACATCCAAATCAGCTGTTTTCCCAGCGCCATTTCCCAAGTGCTTTAGTCAGGAAAGAACAAGGGCAAGGAGAGCTTTCAGGGTGTCCGTGTCTCCAGGCTGGGGTGTCCAGGAGAAGCCTCAGATTTAGTGCACTCAGTAGTTTCTGGGGACCCAAACAGAATTAGGGGTTAGACAACCCACACACACCTCCATCTTTCCATGCTCTTTGGAATCTTGGAGGGTTTTTTCTTGTTGCTGGGTTTTTGTTTTGTTTTGTTCTTTCTTTTTCCTCAGGAGCCCCCACCTTCGGTTAAGCTGCTCTGTTCAGTTGCTATAGGCGAATTACTTTTGTTCATTTTTGCCATAAGTTATTCCTCAGGTCTTGGGGAACAGATTGGCTGTGGGATAGCTCTCAGGAAGCCATCTTCACTGGAGCACCATTCACAAGGGAAATAATACCATCATGTACCATCATCCCTTTTCGTGTATCCATTCTGTGAACTATCCACATACATTTTTAGTCCTTCTCTGTTACTCAGTGTGACTCTAGGCTTTACCCATGGGAGAGCTCACTGAGGGCAGGGACCTCCTGTTCACATCTTAACAAGATTAGGGACAGTGTCTGAAATAAGCAGGCAGTCAACAAGTGTTTGTTGAATGAATAATAGTGAAATGTTCAGAGGATACAAATATTCAGAAGATTGTTTTTTAATCATTACAAAGAGAGCTTTGAAATTTGATGGGGTGCCTAGCTGGCTCAGTGGGTAGAGCATGCTTACAAGTTCTGGATCTCACATTTGTGAGTTCAAGCCCCAAGCTGGGTGTAGAGATTACTTAAAAACAACAACAACAAAGAGAGCTATGGGATTTGAGAGGAGGAGGAGGTGATCTAGTGATTTGGCTTACACATTTCACTGTTTACCATTACTAATGTGGATAATTAAACACTATCTATGGGTCCACAGAAAGAAAAAAGTGATAAATAATGGTCAATTACAAGGACTTAAAAGTGAACATGCTCACAAAATGATCTTGAGTTAGCTTTATAGCCTTTTTCCTCAAAGCTCTTTTGATTATAAGCAGTAGAAACCTACTCAAAATAGGAAACAAGCTGAGGGTTGCAGGAGGGGAAGTGGCTCGGGGGATGAGGTAACTGGGTGATGGGCATTAGGAGGGCATGTAATATAATGAGCACTGGATGTTATATGCAGTGATGAATAACTGAACTCCACATTAGAAACATGATACACTGTATGTCAGCTATTTGAATTTAAATAAAATAAGTTAAAAAAAAAAGCAAAGAAACCCTACTCAAAATAGCTTAAATGAAAATGAGGGGTGGGGTTTATTGTAATACTATAGCAATCTCACAAAATCCAAGAAGAGGAAACAAAGTTTAGCTGGGCATTATGCAAACCAGAGCATAAAGAAGAAAACAACCAAAATTTCTCTACATGGCTTTTCTCATTTCTGCATCTCAGAATCAGCTCCTCCCTCTTGTCCTGGCCTGGCTTCCTCTACCTACTCATCTTAAGCACACTCTAGCAATAATATCTTAAAATGTTAATTATAAATTTACTGTACAGGGGTGCCTGGGTGGCTCAGTCGTTAAGCGTCTGCCTTCGGCTCAGGTCATGATCCCAGGGTCCTGGGATCGAGGCCTGCGTCGGGCTCCCTGCTCCGCGGGAAGCCTGCTTCTCCCTCTCCCACTCCCCCTGCTTGTGTTCCCTCTCTCACTGTCTCTCTCTCTGTGTCAAATAAATAAAATCTTTAAAAACAAACAAATAAATAAATTTACTGTGCAACAAAGCAAAATTATTCCTAGGTATCTAACCAGCAGAACTGAAAACATATGTCCACATAATGGCTTGCACACAAATGTTCATAACAGCGTTATTCATGATAGCCAAAAAGTGGAAACAACTCACACATCTATCAACTAGCAAGTGGAGAAACAAAATGTGGTGTGTGGTATAATAGAATACTATAAAAATGAATTAAGTATTAATAAATGCTACAGTGTGGATGAACCCAAAAAATATTAGACTGAGTGAAAAAAGCCAAATACAAAAGACCACATACTGTATAATTCCGTTTATGTGAAATGTCCAAAAAAGGCAAATCTGTAGAAACAGAAGGAGTAGGTTAATGGTTCCCTGAGGTTAGGGTTGCAAACAAGAAGTGACTGCAAATGCGTGTTTCTTCAGGGAGTGATAAAAATGTTCAAAAATTAGATTGTTGTGATGGTCACACAACTGTAAATTGATTAAAAATCATTGGATTACACACTTTAAATGAGTGGATTTTATGGTTAGTAAATTATACCTCAATAACGCTTTTTTAAAAATCTACGAGACTAAAAATGGCTATATAGGTTATGTTAGATAACCAAAACCCTTTGGCTGGTTTTTAATTTTATCATTTTGCACCCAATCCACTGTTAGTTTCACATCCTCCTGGCAATCAAGCTTGTACAAAAATGATCTGAGTAGCATCAAAGGGGTCAACCAATTCATTGTGTGCTCTAAAAAGTAACAGAATTGTGTCCAGATAACATCACCAACTAAAGCTAAGATGATATTGGTTGGAGTAGCCTCTTCTTTATGTTCATGGCCTGGATGACCAGTAAACCATTCCCTGCAATATAGACAATTTACTCATCTGGGGAGTAACACTGTTATTATATAACACTGTTATTATATGGGCTGTTTGTTTGGTCCAGAAAATAGGGCCAGCTGGTTATTCCAGGGACCCCTAAAAACTATAATGTAATTGTTTAATATAGAATGTAACATCGCTGAATGGAGACTGATGAATGTTACATTCTTCAACAATACATATTGTGATGCTGCTTCTATAATCTCTTGAACATAAACTTGCCATGTGTAAGAGTTAAGGCTGGAAATGACATAAGGATATAGGAATAGTCAAAATATTTCTCAGCCACCAGTACCTTCCTCTCTCCTAAGTGATAAAGGAGGCATGATGTTGAATAAATAACAATTATAGTAATAACAATATCATAGCTAGATATTTTGTAGATACTTTTCTAATTCAATAAAAAAAAAACTAATCTTACACAATTAGGTGACCAAACTCCATCCTTGCCATTAACACAATGCTTGAATACATGATTTGAAGTAAGGAATCACTCAACTTGTCTACCCTTTTCCAAAAAGACTTGTGCTCTTTAAAAAAAAAAAAAAAAGTTCATGCTTTTGCCCAGTCTCCTGGATGGGTCATAAATAATGTGAGGTATGATTTAAAAAAAACTGACTCCTTTATTTTTTTTTAATAAAGAAGTGGATTACCTGGACAAGCTGATTGGTTAGTTAAAAGTTTTTAATGCATGTAGAAATATGTATTAAATATGTATACCTCAATGTTTGTATTTTCTTTCCACAACTGCTCCAGTTGGTTTGATATGGGTAACTTCTCTGATGATCAAATTGAACTGATAAGTGTTTGATTAATCTCTATGGTGAACCCCTAGCACTATAAAGTACAGTCATAGAGAGGATAGTGATAGGAAATGCTAGTCAAGGAGATTTTTCAAGGTAAAAGAGCAGGGCCTATAGTCAGGTAGAAAAGAAAAGAATTAGCACTAAAAGAGTGAAAACACAAAAATACTTGCCATAGTCTCTAGAAATGCACAGGGAACAAAATGGGTTAAGGATTCTTAAATGCAAAGTCAAATGATAAAATGTTTCCTAGTTAACCAGAGCACCTTGTAGGTATTGATAGAAAAATAATGAACTTGTGCATCATAAATCAGGCAGAACATATTCCTTAAGGCATGATGGATGGAAAACAACGGGTTGAGCTTATTAAAAGTTCATTGCAAAAATAAAACATTTTCGATGGTAACTGTTTATACTTCCTGTTTATCATATGATCTTCCTAAATGAAATAGATCTTAAAGCACATTTTTCAGAAGCCAAGATACAGATCTTTCTAAATTAATAGGAAAAAAAGGAGAAAAAAAAAAAAACATCAATCAGTCCAAAACATTACATGACTCAATGTCTTAGGGACATAATGGGATTATAAATAATGAGAATTTGATACCGATTTTTTGGGCTAATAACAGAATAAAGTCTGGAATTGAGCTGTCTGTCTTTAAAGGTTTATATGCAAGATATTTATCTTTATCTTGGTCCATTTAAAATATACCTGAGCTTAGAAGGGAAGAGCTGGAAATAATCACATTTTTGGAACTCTAAAGTAAGAAAACCATGCCTAAATAGTTTAAGAACAGAAGAATAAGTATTCAAGAATGTGTGTACTGTAAAATGGCACTAATTTGAATTAATGAGGATAAGGCCAAGCTATATTAGTAAAATATAAACCGGAAAATATTTGAAAATAAAATAAATGTTGTTTTTCTAGTACATGCCCCTGAAGTGGGAAAAAAAAAAAATGGCTAACAAAGTGCTGGACCTGATGTTAGGACCAGTTTTAATTGGTGAATGAGACTCATTTGTAAATGTGCATTAATTGCTTCTTTTCACCTATATTAATCAAGTATTTACTGAGCTCCTTACCACATGCCCACCCATGTGCAAAATGCTGGGGAGGACACCAAAGGAACACAAGAGGACGAACATAAATCTGGCTGTCTTACAGATCAATTAATTTATAGAGTAGCCTACCCAGTTAGAAACCAAGTATTTCTTTTTTTTTTTTTGAAACCAAGTATTTCTAAATAGTCAGGGATCCCTCCAAATAATAAAAGAACCTATTTCAAAAAGAGTCCTTTTTGTGGGCATTCATCATTGACCTGTACTGTCATTCAATGATACCCAGGAACTGTCAAGGAGCAAACAGTTCTGGAATATTTTCAGTCATTTTTACTTAGCATCTTCTCCAAATGCTGCTGGTCTGCCTTAAATAACCCTCTCCCTTCTAATTTCCTGCTTATCCTCTCTATCCTTCTCTGATGGGAAACCGATTGTTCCCCATTTTATTTTTATTTTAATCATTTTCATTATTTTAATCAAATCATGATTTCACAATTTCATTTTATTTTCATTTTAATCATTTTCAAGGTAATCATTATAATAATAATAAAGATTTCTATATGCCAGCCTCTATGTTAACCGGCTCAGGTGGACACGTACTTTTTGCCTATTTGTTTTGGAAATAGCATCCAGATTTTATTTTGAAGAACTCCTACTCCCCACACCTAAATACACACACACACACACACACACACACACACACACATGCGCGCTATAGTTCATTTGGTTTAGGTGAGTGGACTTGTGATCCAGTCTGGGCTTCTCAAAGTATTCCATCTTCCTGACTATAGTCATTGGTCAGGGTCGGTCCAAGTTGATCCAAAGAGAATTGGTTGCACTTTTGCTGGAACTATTGGGAGGAAGATGGTCTCTTTCTTCCATGGTGATTAACTATAAGGACCATAATGTACAACCGAAGAGGCCTCTTAAGGATGATGCCAACACAGAAGAAAGCAAAACCTAGAGATGGGAAAAGAAGCTGAATCCTAATGATAGGAGGTTTCCTGAATCCAGCTATACCTGAAATCCACTTCTAGACTTTTCTGTTAGCTGAGTCATTATAGCCTCTTTTTTGCCTTATGACCTTTTTTATTCTATTTCTGACCCTTGCAACTAGAAATACCTGCCTAATAAACACCTGTTTCATTTGATTTCTGTAACAATTCTCTGGGGAAGATATTGTAATTCTCTACATTTTATGCATCAGATATCTGAGACTCACTGAGATTAAGAACTTTGCCAAGTGACCCAACCATCAAAGGACAGAGCCAGGACACAAATCCATGTCCATCTAACACCAATGTCCATGCTTTCAACCCCTGAGGTCATCTTCCGCCATGCTTCTTTTCTCTCTGTGTCTCCAGCATTTAACACAGCTCTGACACATACTCGGTGTTCTGTTAATGTTTTATGATGAGCTGGCATTAGAAGACAGAGGAACAGGCTTTTCTGGCTAATGGTCAAAGACATATAATAAAATAACATGGAAGAAAATAAATTGGGGAGTGGGGATTGTAGGGGGTGGGAGAGAGGAATGAGACAAATTTAGACTAGAAAAAAAGAATTGGGGGGAATGCCTGGGAACTGGTCCAGTTAAATCCTTTTAAAATAGTTGATTCTCAAAAGTGGGTTAAACATTACCTGAACTATCTTATTTGTCTCATTCATTTACATTATAACCCCATACTTCATAGATAGTACACAGGTAGATTTCAAAATGCTTAAGCTTGCCCAAATTCCTAATGAGTAAAGGCAAGTCAACATATTCTTCTCCATATTCAAGACAAGCTTTTACATTTTGCTATTATATTATGACATAGCTTTTTTTTTTTTTTTAACTCACACCAGTTAATAATCTCAGAAGGGCCTACTTTCTCCTACTTTCTGCTCATGTTCCAAGGGCTGTGATGCTTATCTGAGGACAGACCTCTCACGGAGTTCAAAGGGAACTCTGCCCTCAGATACGCTCTGTGGAATAGTGTAGCAAGACAAGAAACAGCCTCCTAAATGGGCATGGAGACACATCTGTCCTAATTAAATAATAGCCTCTGGCTTAATCACATCACAAAGCACACCCCAAATATCTATTAGCCCCAATGTACACACAGTCCCATGAGAACCAGCACTGCAGTACTAGGCAAAAATGTGCAGTATGAAAATGGTTGCTAAATTATATCCACATCATGGATCTCTGCCAAGGATGGCTGACAAGCCTCACCTGGCTAGCTCGCTCATCCTTTGCAGGTCTGAGTCCATTAGGCAGATGTTGGGGGAGTGAGGCTAAAGCAAACCAAAGATATTAAGACTCCATACGTCCATGAAAATGGATGATTGCGCAGAGATTCCATCCCAAGTGATAGCCTGGGAGGCAAAGAACTTATTGAGAAACTCCATAAATTTTGATTTGCATTCCCCTAATTATTAATTTTGATTTGCATTCCCCTAATTATTAATAATTGATTATTTAGCATATGTAAAATACGTGAAATCACACTAATAGCTTCGGCTCACAGAGGGCTTGCTGTATAGTCCAGACACTGCTAAGCTTCCTGTGTTTCTTATCTCATCCTCGTAACTGCCCATGGGGGTGTTCTTCACCACGCTAATTCCACAGCTAGGGAGAGTGAGGCACAGTGAAGTAAGTAACTGGCCCAAAGTCACACAATTCATAAGTGATGAGGCTGAGGTTCAATCTTATGGCTGGCTGTCTTGGTCTGGAATGAGGGTACTTAACCACCAAGTTTTACCATTGCTATAAGGGACTGAATAGAACATTAAAGATGTCCACTGCAATGTAATTTGGTTCAATTGCATTTCTTTTCATATTTTTTTTTGGTGGTAAAATACACATAACATAAAATTTATCATTATAACCATTTTTAAGTGTACAATTCAGTGGCATTATGTACATTCACAGTGTTGTGCAACTCTCACCACTATCCAGAACTTTTTCATCCTCCCAAACTGAAACTCTGTGCCTACTTAGCAATAATTTCCCATTATTCCTCCCCCTAGGCCATGATAACCACTAGTCTACTTCCTGAATTTGATTATCCCATGTACCTCATATAAGTGGAAGTAAACAATGATTGTCCTTTTGTCTCTGGGTTATTTACTTGACATAATGTTTTTAAGGCTCATTCATTTTGTAGCATGTATCAGAATTTCTTTCCTTTTGAAGGATGAATAATATTTGACTATATATATATATGGATAAACAAAATGTGGTATATATCCAGTCATCTCTCAGGGGACATTCAGGTTGTTTTTATTTATTGGCTATTGTGAATAATGCTGCTATGAACATCAGTATAAAAATAATTAGCCAAATCCCTGCTTTCAATTCTTTGGGGGATATACCCAGATATTAAATTGATGGATTATATGGTAATTCTATGTTAAATTTTTTAAAGAATCATTTTTACTGTTTTCCACAATGGCTGCACCATTTTTCATTCCCACCAGCAATGCACAAGCGTTCCAATTTCTCCACATCCTCATCAACACTTGTTATTTTCTAGGCTGTTGTTTTGGTTTTGGTTTTTTAATAGCTGTTCTAATGAGCACAAAGTGGTATTTCACTGTGATTTTGATTTGCATTCCCCTAATGATTAGTTATGTGGAGCATCTTTTCACGTGCTTATTCACCATTTATATATCTTCTTTGGGGAAATGTCTATTCAAATCTTTTGCCCATTTTTTAATTGGGTTGTTTGGTTTGTTATTGTGTTGTAGGAGCTCTTTACATATCCTGGATATTAACCCCTTATAAGATAGATAATTTGCAAATATTTTCCCCCATTCTGTGGGCTGTTTTTTTACTCTGTTGTTAATGTCTTTTGATGCACAAAAGGTTTTAAGTTTAATTGCATTTTAATGAAAAAATGTTTATTTCCTAGGCACACAGTATCATAGTCAGGAGGTGAAGCTAAGCTGGGTGACTGAAATATTCAGCATCAGGGAGTGAGGCATATGAGAGGTATGATATTAAAGCCATATGGAGACATTAAAAAATTGTGGAAGGCAAGGTACAGAGGGAGTGATGGCTCATATCAACAAGAGGGATCTGGAAAGCCTTGTAAGAGTCATCTCAAGTGGGAATTTTTGCCCAAGAAGTGAAGGTGGAGAACATAGAGATCCTTGATGACCACCTGCATATTCCCTAAGGGAGGACGAACAGGATCCAACCAGGGAGACTGAGAAGTTAGAGGAAAAGGAAAAGATCTACTCATCGCTGTAAGAGATCAGCATGTGCATTGGGCAAGATGTCTTCCTGTTAAAAGACTAGCATTCAAGTCCTAGCTTTGCCAGATATCAAGGATGTAGAGCTGTTTGGAACAAGTTACCTAACATTTCTGAATGTCAGTTTCATTCTAAAGGGGACAACAAGACCCGCCCTTTCTATATTCATGTTTGCTCTAAGGATTAGGTGAGATAATGTAGTTGTCATAAACTGCAATGAGCTGTCCTTACAGAATTATGAAAGCCAAGAAAAGACATCAGGCAGGAGGACATGCTCAGCTCTTTATAATTTGGCAAACCATTTAAGAATTTAAGACAGAGATACAGCAATCTGGAAATCCTTGGTGTCCAAGGAAGCCTCTTTAATGGCAGAGGAGGAGTGGAGAGGCCAGAACACCATTGGGTGAAAAGTAATTGGGGGGTCACCTGGGTGGCTCGGTCGTTAAGCCTCTGCCTTCAGCTCAGGTCATGATCCCAGGGTCCTGGGATCGAGCCCCGCGTTGGGCTCCCTGCTCCGCGGGAAGCCTGCTTCTCCCTCTCCCACTCCCCCTGCTTGTGTTCCCTCTCCAGCTGTGTCTCCCTCTGTCAAATAAATAAATAAAATCTTTAAAAAAAAAGAAAAGAAAAATAATTGGGAGAGGAAGGAGTCAGTTCTGTGGAGAATGCCCTCAAGCTGTTTGGCAGTGGTTATTTGAGAGAGAAAGGGCATGGGAAAGTCATGTGGGTCTGATGGGGATGGCAAATTTATGGGATCCACTGTCTACAGCTTCCACAGGAGTACGTGTCCACAAGACTTTGCCCTGGCCGACTCATCAGAATATCCCACCCATTTATCCACAGTGGTTGGCCCATGATAAGCATATATACCAAATCAATCCCATCAGACAGGATTATAGTTGTAGATACTGGAAGACAAAAGAGGCACTCTTTCCTCTGAGGTAAACAAATCAGAGTGGTGAGGCTAGAGTTCTCATTGATCTCAGTCCCCATCCCACCTCCACTCACCTGGTCATGTGGAGGAAGTCTATCTTTAGTAGGAAAGAACGAGATCAACACCAAAAGAAGAACAGAGCCCTGTGAGAAGGAAACACGCACACTGACAGCAGCACTTGACAATGCCTTCTGGGTCGTCAAACATGAGTCATCAAACTAATACCCAAAGGTCACATCCAGCCCTCCACCTGTTCTTATATGGCCTGTGAGCTGAGTATAGCTTTTACATTTTTATATGATTGGGGGAAAAAATCAAAGGAAGAATATTTTGTGACACATGAAAATTATATGAAACTCATATATAGTGTCCATAAATAAAGTTTTATTAGAAAACAGCCATGCTTATTCATTTACATCTTATCTATGGCTTTTGTGCTTCACCTCAGAACTGAGTAGTTGTGACAGAGATCGTAAGGTGGACAAAGTTGAAAATATTTACTGTCCGGCTATTTACAGAAAAGGTTCGCAGATTCGTGCTCTAGAGCAAGGCCAGGGCCAGCCCCAAACCATTACATGAGGCCCCAACATTTAAGCTAATGGGAGTTGAACCTCTATCACTTACAACAAAATGTTTCCCAAAAAATATTCTTTTGATTTTAAAGATGAAAAAAAGGACGCTTTGATGGAATAAGTGACTGGCTTGGTCATATAGTTAGTGACAGAATTGGACTAGAATCCTGGTATTCTGTCTCTCAGCTCTTTGCCATATAGGCTGGCCTCATGAGCAGTCACACAAAGCTCCCCCGCTCCCCAGCACCCCCCCCCGCCCGCTTAGAAGGACCCTGCACTTGGATTAATGCTATGTTATGACAACCTTGAGATTCTTAGTACATTTTGAACAAGGGGCCCCGCACTTTCATTTTTGCACTGGGCCCGTTAATTATGTCTCCAGTCCTGGTGCCACCCACCCAGCCTCCCCAACCCTGTAAACCATAACATTTTCTAGTCACTTTCCACATCTACATTATAATTTTCTACCACCCTAGCACATTAGTATTAGAGAAAGTGAGATTGTAACTGCCATCATGTTGTAATTCCAACATAATTTATATATACTTAAAAGCACACATTTTCCCACTTCTATAACAAAATTAGGCTTCTCCAAGTTTCAAATAAAATAGCGATAATTTTATTTTTCATGTGATTTAGTCATTCCTCACCATAATTGTTTTGTATTTATTTTTGTATTTCACTTGTACTCTAGGAGTGATATGGCACAGGGAATGGATTCAGTAATTCTGCAAGTTCATAAATTGTGAACAGAATTTCCAAAATGGTCCCTGTTATTGAAGCATCTGCCTGTGAGGATAATTAAAGTGAGAACATTTATGAAGTGCTTTGATATCCCCATAGCAGAGCAATATATGTGTCAAAAAACTTATAGCACCGGGCAAACCACGAGGCTTAGCTGCCTAGTCAAACCTAAATCTCTGTCCAAAACAATTGGGTCCACAAAAATGAACCTAAGAAATAGAAATACAAGAGAAAGGAACAGTTAAATCACATGGTATAATGTTGTTCTCCATTTTTTCAAACATTAACCTATGCAGGCTATGTTGAGTTTTTATTTTTGCAAATTACCAAAGTAATACATGTTTATTGTAGGATATTTTTTAAGTAAAGGTAAGGAAAAATAAGAATGGAAAATCACCATCATTCTACTACCCAAGATAGCCATGGCTAACATTAATTTTTGTCATTGCTAGCATTTAGAATATGCCTTTCCTAATCAATTTTCTATGCATACATAAAACTTTCAAAAAATGGAATCTCACTATATTCCATGTTAGGGATTTGCTGGGGAGAATTTCCCCATGTCTTCATTATTCTTCCTCATTGCCATTTTAATGACTACACTCTATAACACTGTGATGATTAATTTTATGTGTCATCCTGACTAGGCTGAGGGATGCCCAGATAGCTGGTAAAACATTATTTCTGGGTGTGTCTCTGAGGGTGTTTCTAAAAGAGATTAGCACTTGAATCAATAGACTGAGTGAAGAAGATCCACCCTCACCAATGCAGGGGGCATCATCCAATCCTTTGCAGTCCCAAAAAAGAACAAAAACACAGAGGAAGGGCAAATTCTCTTCCCTCTCTCTCTCTTTTGTAATCTTTTTTTTTTTTTTTCATCATGATAAGTGCACTCTTTAATCCCCCACTCACCTCCCCTCTGGCAACCATCAGTTTGTTCTCTCTAGTTAAGAGTCTGTTTCTTGGTTTGTCTCTCTTTTTTTTCCTTTGCTCATTTGTTTTGTTTCTTAAATTCCACATATTAAGTGAGATCGTATGGTATTTGTCTTTCTCTGATCGACTTACTTCACTCAGCATTATACTCTCTAGCTCCAACCATGTTGTTGCAAATGACAAGATTTCATTCTTTTTTATGGTTGAATAATATTCCTCTGTGTGTGTGTGTGTGTGTGTGTGTGTATACCACCTCTTTATCCATTCATCTATTGATAGACACTTGGGTTGCTTCTATAATTTGGCTACTATAAATAATGCTGCAATGAACATAGGGGTGCACGTATTTCTTTGAATGAGTGTTTTATATTTTTTGGGTAAATACCCAGTAATGTAATTCCTGGATCGTAGGGTAGTTCTATTTTTAATTTTTTGAGGAACCTCCATAAAGTTTCCACAATGACTGCACCAATTTCCTTCCCACCAACAGTGAAAGAGGGTTCCTTTTTCTCCACATTCTCACCATCCTTGCCTTGTTGTTTCTTGTGTTTTATATTTTAGCCATCCTGACAGGCATGAGGTGATAATCTGATTGTGGTTTTGATTTGCATTTCCCTGATGGTAAGTGATCATGAATATCTTTTCATGCGTCTGCTGGCCATCTGTGTGTCTTCTTCAGAAAATGTCTGTTCATGTCTTCTGCCCATTTTTAAATTGGATTATTTGTTTTTTGGGTACTGAGTTGCATCAGATCTTTATATATCTTGGATACTAGTCTTTTATCAGATAGGTCATTTGCAAATATCTTCTCTTATTCAATAGGTTGTCTTTTAGTTTTGTTAATTATTTCCTTCACTGTGCAGAAACTTTTATTTTGATGTAATCTTAATAGTTTATTTTTGCTTTTATTTCCCTTGCCTCAGGAGGCATATCTAGAAAAATGTTGCTATGGCCAGTGTCCAAGAGATTACTGCCTGTGCTCTTCTAGGACTTTTATGGTTTCAGGTCTCACATTTAGGTCTTTAATCCATTCTGAGTTTATTTTTGTGTATGGTGTAAGAAAGTGATCCAGTTTCATTCTTTTGCATATGGCTGTCCAGTTTTCTCACCACTATTTTGTTTGTCTCTTTGTTGAAGAGACTGGTTTTTTTTTACGTATTTCTTTTTTATATTAATTCCTCCTTTGTCAAAGATTGACTATTTAATTATGGGTTTATTTCTGGGTTTTCTGTTCTATTCTATCGATCTATGTATTTATTTTGATGTCAGCATACTATGCCAGTAGTTTCAATTACTACTGCTTTGTAATATAACTTGAAATCTGGAATTATGATACCTCCAGTTTTATTTTTTCTTTTTCAAGATTGCTTTGGTTATTCAAAGTCTTTTATGGTTCCATACAAATTTTAGTTTTGTTTGTTCTAGTTCTGTGAAACATGCTATTGGTATTTTGATAAGGATTGCATTAAATCTTCAGATTGCTTTGGGTAGTATAGACATGTTAACAGTATTTGTTCTTCCAACCCATAAGCATCGAATGTCTTTTCATTTTTCTGTGTTGTCTTGAATGTCTTTCATCAGTGTTTTATACTTTTCAGACTACAGGTCTTTCATCTCTTTGGTTAAGTTTATTCCTAGATATTTTATTGTTTTTGGTGAAATTTTAAATGGGATTGTTTTCTTAATTTCATTTTCTGCTGCTTCATTATTAGTGTAGAGGAATGCAACATATTTCTGTACATTGATTTTGTATCCTGCAACTTTACTGAATTCATTTATCAGTTCTAGTAGTTTTTTGGTGGAACCTTTAGGGTTTTTTTTTTAAGATTTTATTTATTTATTTGAGGGAGAGAGAGAGAGAGAGAGCACAAGCAGAGGGAGGGGTATTAGGAGAGGGAGAAGCAGACAGGGAACCCAACACAGGGCTTGATCCCAGGACCCTGAGATCATGACATGAACTGAAGGCAGACACTTAATTGACTAAGCCACTCAGGCATCCCTAGGGTTTTCTATATATAGTATCATGTCATCTGCAAATACTGAGAGTTTTACTTCTTCCTTACCAATTTAGATGCCTTTTATTTCTTTATGTTGTCTAACTGCTGTGGTTAGGACTTCCGGCACTATGTTGAATAAAAGTGATGAGAGTGGACATCCTTGTCTTGTTCCTGATTTTAGGGGAAAAGCTCAGTTTTTCACCTTTGAGATGATGTTAGCCGTGGGTTTTTCATATAAGGTCTTTATTATGTGGAGATATGTTCTCTCTAGACCTACTTTGTGGAGGGTTTTTATCATGAATGTTGTACTTTGTCAAATGCTTTTCCTGCATCTATTGAAATGATCATATGGTTTTTATCCTTTCTCTTATTGATGTGATGTACCACATTTATTGTTTTGCGAATATTAAACCACCCTAGCATCCTGAAAATAAATCCCATTTGATTGTGGTATATGATTCTTTTAATATATTATTGGATTAGGTTTGCTAATATTTCATTGAGGATTTTTGCATCTATATTCAGATGAGATATTGGCCTGTGGTTCTCTCTTTTTTTCTTAATAGTGTTTTTATTTGGTTTTTGTATCAGCGTGATACTGGCCTCATAGAATGATTTTGGAAGTTTTCTTTCCTCTTACATTTTTTGGAATAGTTTGAGAAGAATGGGCATTAACTCCTCTTAAATGGTTGGTAGAATTCACCTGTGAAGTTGTCTGGTCTTGGTCTTCTGTTTTTTGGAGGTTTTTGATTACTGATTCAAGTTCATTGCTGGTGATTGGTCTGTTCAAATCTACTATTTCTTCCTGCTTTCTTTCTCTCTCTTCGTAAGCTAAGACATCTATCATCTCTTGACCTCAGACATTATAGTTCTGGTTGTCTGGCCTCAGCTCCTGGTTTCTGGGCCTTTTGGATTGGAAGATACACCATCAGTTTTCCTGGTTCTCAGACCCTCTGCCTTGGACTAAATTATACCACCAGGTTTCCTGGTTCTCTAGTTTGCAGACCATATATAATGGGACTTCTCAGCCTCCATAATCATGTGAGCCAGTTCCTGTTATAAATCTCCTCATGTATATCTATATATCCTATTGGTTCTGTTTCTCTGGAGAATTCTGCCTAATACAATTATTTATTCAACAAATTCCCTATTGTTGAATATTTGGATTATTTCCAATTTTCAGCCGTTCAAAACAACATTGCAAAGAACATCCTTATAGCTATATTGATAAGTACACCTGTGTTTCTTTCTTTTTTTCATTTTATATTGAAGGCTAAAAGAAGTAGCCCTTAATCTCTGATTATACAACTTGCCATTTCCATAACACTATTGACAAGAAAGCTTAGATTAAAGTATATATATAATTTCAAACAGTTGCATAGCACAGTGCCTACATATAGTATTTGCTCAACAAATGAAGGTTATTAATAGCTCCAAGAGAGTATAGCCTCCTTGACATCAAATTCAAAGGACAGTTTTCCTTAGCTGCCATTTATACACTTTGACATGGCCTTTTTTAAGGGATTTAAATGTTTGTGTTAGGGCGCCTGGGTGGCTCAGTCTTTAAGCATCTGCTTTCAGCTCAGGTCATGATCCCGGGGTCCTGAGATCGAGCCCCACATTGGGCTCCCTGCTCAGCAGGAAGCCTGCTTCTCCCTCTGCCTGCTCCCCTGCTTGTGTTCCCTCTCTCGCTGTCTCTCTCTCTCTCTCTGTCAAATAAATAAATAAAGATTTTCACTTTTTATGTTAAATACATCTAAAATACTTTATTACAACTGGCAGTTATTTTTCATTTTTAAAAAACAGATGAAACACTATTAGTAAGAGGATGAAATTTCTTCCCTACTTGCTTCAATATGCTACAGAGAACTAGGGTCTTTTAGACTTTCAAGCAACCAAGCTTCCAATGTGGCAAATCTTCACTTAGATGTCAGCAGAGAACTCCTATATATTGCAGGTTTTTGATGAGTATCTAAAATAATCATCCCTTTAGGCACATTAAGGACAACCTTAGAGAGTGTTATGGCTTAGCACTCAGGGTAGGGCCTGGTAGATAGGTTAACAACTAAAATGTTATTAAGTAAACAAATGAATCCATGTCATCAGATATTGCCTTTGGCCATTAACATCCACAACAACTTTTATTTCTTCCCTTTATTTACAATCACCATTGATTTACAACTTCTCTTGTTTCCCTCATCTGTAAAATGGGAACAGCAACAGTGCTTTGTACAGTTGTGAGGGTCCAATAACGCTGTGTATGTAAGGTGCCTAGCAGCAAGCATAGAACTTGAGAAGCCCGCAACAAATATTAGCTGTTCCCATTAACAGCAGCAGCATCAACATCACCATCATCACCATCATCATCATTATCATTCTGGAATGTAAATGCCATCTGCCCTGCTCTCTTTTTAAGCAGTGATGAGCCTTATTTTCTCCTTGAGAAAAAGATCGCTTTACTGGAGTTGTTTTCCAATACATTCCCCACCAGAGGGTACAGTGTGGAAGGGAGTCAGAGTGTGAGAGCTGGAGGAGAAAGGGAGCCCGTTAATTTGGAAATAGCAACATGTTCCAGAAAACCTTGGCCTAGTATATGAGAAAAATGGACTTAGCAATTACAACTGTTATGAAACTTGTGTTTTATGAAGCCAGAGGCTGGAACTGTACAATAAAACAACTTGAAGATATCAAAAGACCACTTTGGGTGGCCTGCCAGTGGATTATAGACATGACTTTTATATTGAGAGGGATTGTCTGGCATTGAATCAGAAGAACTATACTGTTTGAGCAGCAGGATATCAGTAGCTAGTTTAGGCTTAAATAAAAAAAAATCAAAAGTGGCAAATCAGTACAACATAAGCAAAACCTAAGAGATTTGTTACGTACAGTGTCAAGGAAGAGGGAGTTCTCTAAACACCCAACTCTGGAAGAAAATGCTGGAGTCTTTTTTTTTTTTTAAACCCTTTCTCTTAGTGCACCGAAACTTTTAAGGATTTAATTGATTTTTAGGAAGACATTTAACATTGCAATCTGTATGGGAACATTCTTCAAGTTAATTTAAGAACAAATTTATCATAAAAGCTCATTTTTCTAATTATGAGGGGAGAGTAAAAAAGATTACAGGTTGGAAAGAGACATGGCAGAGCCCAGAGGGGGGAAGAAAATTTCTCCAATTTCCTAACACAAAAGAAGAAGAGAAGTGCAGAAATTGTTCTTTGTTGAAAACCACACCTGCAAAAGCTAATGAGAGCAAGGCATGGCTCTGTGTCTGTCAACCACTGATGGTTGATAAGCAACTAGTCTTAAAAATGTTACCAGTTTAAAATGGAAACAAAAATATGCATGAGTTTTAGCTCATAATTGGTGGAAAAGACTACCGCTGTTCCCAGAACTCAGCTTCTTGCCGCTACCTCTTTCCAAGAGAGATTACTGATCCAGGTGCCATTCAAGTTCTAAATTCATTTTTGCAGCAACCATGGCCATTTCTCATTCACTAGAATGCAACAGATACCAAATGTACAAGGTAGCAAAATGGAGTTATGTTTTAGGATGCTTAGGATCCAAGCCTTCTGTTAAAGCAGGTAAATTATGAAATAGAAGAGGATACCAGTGCTAAAACTGAACGCAAACAATCCATCATTTCTACCTGGAAACTTTCAAAATGATTTTGCCAGTGAGTTACTCCATTCTAACAAAGAGGACATTTCTGGGCTTTGTAAATAATGTTGCTACATCTGCAGAAAGCCATCTCCGAGAAATAGATTTTTGTATTATTAATACATTTTAAATGTTTATGACTGGACTCTAATTTACCTAGGCGGTTAAAAATAGAAGGTTTCTTTATGTGAGAATCTTGTATGCTACCTTGTCCTACAACAACAAAGCCCATTTGACTGGGGATCTGGCCATTGGCCTCCCAATCTTTCTAGAGGCAATTTCTGAATGCCTCCTTGATTGCCGCTAATTGTCTCAGCTCCAACCAGTATATATATATATCTTCTATCAGTGTTGGGAAAATCAAATTCGCTTTCTAAACTCTGACCAGTCTTGCTGTCACCAACCTTACCTCGGGGGATCAAGCCTCCACAGTGCCATCAGACACACCTTTCTAAAACTTAAATCTGATATTATCAGGATCCTGTTTTAAAAATCTTCAATGGCAAACTGTTTTCCTACTGGATTAGGTCCAAAATCTTCATAATAACCATAAGAAAAACCTATATGCTGAGCATTTTATAAGCAATTCATTTAGTAGCATAACAATTATGATATTTTATAAATTATTAAATAAAGATTTTTAAAAATTCCTCCTCAAGAATATGCCCTGTGGCTTTTTGTCTATTGAGTAAATGGTTTCAATTTTTCCTGAGTAGAGTAGAGCAGATACACGGGTAGAGCAGTGGTTTCCAACTCAGGACGATTTGTCCCCCAAAAGGACAAAAAGGTCTGGAGACATTTTTGATCATCACAACTGGGAAAGGAAGTATCTAGTAGGTGGAGGCCAAGGATGCTGCTCAACATCCTACAGTGTACAGGATAGCCCCCCACAACAAAGAATTTATCCAGCCCAATACGTGAATCATGCCAAGGTTGGGAAACCCTGGGCTAAAACAGTAAAATATATTGCTCAGCTATGACCATGAAATTCAGGTTTGGAGCCTCCTGCTACAGGAGTGGACTCAGAGGCCGATGGGTGGGTCCCTGTGGGATTGACCTTCACGTCATTCAGGTTACAGCGAACACTAAGGAAGGAATCAGGACTGTATTGCACCCATCTATGTGGCACCCGTCTTGCCGGAAGCTCCAGATAAGGCAGACAGGACAAATCCAATGAGGCAAGGGAAAAAAGAGAGAGAGCCATATCAAGTAACAGACTCTTAACTATAGAGAATACATGCATGGTTATCAGAGAGCAGGTGGGTGGGGGGATGGGGATGAAGGAGGGCACTTGTCCTGATGAGCACCGGGTGATGCATGGAAGTGTTGAATCCCTGTATTACACACCTGAAACTAATATAACACTGTATGTTAAACACACACACACACACACACACACACACACAAACCAACAAACAAAAAACAAAGGCAACCAGGAAAAAAAGTTTAGAAAAAAAAAAATGGCAAAAAAGGCTCTTCTCATACTTGGCAGGGTCCTCACTCAGCACAGATAATAACACTCATTGATGTAGGTCCTTGTGAAGAACTTCGGAGACCCAAGAAGCCATCCTTCTGAGACCACGCAGTGACAAATTCTGCTCTAGCTAACAGTCTGTTTCTATATCCTTTGCCATTTAAGATCCCTACATCCTCCAACTTCATCGGCTGGCGTTTCCATTAATCACCATCTCTTTTTTTTTTTAAGATTTTATTTATTTGCGAGAGAGAGAATGAGAGACAGAGAGCATGAGAGGGAGGAGGGTCAGAGGGAGAAGCAGACCCCCTGCTGAGCAGGGAGCCCGATGTGGGACTCGATCCCGGGACTCCAGGATCATGACCCGAGCCGAAGGCAGTCGCTTAACCAACTGAGCCACCCAGGTGCCCCATTAATCACCATCTCTTTAGGACAATGACGCACCAGGGAAACATGATTTTGGAAGCTGGACTGAGTTGAGAAAGAAAAAGCAATTCCAAAACCCCCCTTGAACATATCAAAAGTAAAGCTTGAAGATCTGAATGTACATTTTTTTACCACAAGCCAGAGGAACCTGGAAATCAAGATATGACATAAGGCAATTTCCCTGCTTCCCAGATTGGAAGTGGAGGGTATTTGCATGGGAAGGGAGTCTGGAGGGGAGTGTGTGGGAAGAATAAAGGAGGCCAGACAGAGGTCAGGCACAAGGGTACTCGCTTCCCTTCAGGGTCAAGAGCTTGGGTGCGGCTGAGTGAAAGGCAGTAGCGTGAGATAGGAGCTGAAAGCCTCAGGAATCTGAGACCTACTTTCTTTCTTTCTTTTTTTTTTTTTTTAAAGATTTTATTTATTTATTTGAGAGAGAGAATGAGATAGAGAGAGAGCAGGAGAGGGGGGAGGGTCAGAGGGAGAAGCAGACTCCCTGCTGAGCAGGGAGCCCGATGCGGGACTCCATCCTGGGACTCCAGGATCATGACTTGAGCCGAAGGCAGTCGCTTAACCAACTGAGCCACCCAGGCGCCCGAGACCTACTTTCTACTTGTATTATGGAAAGGAGCCTCTGAGTCCCTCTAACAAATGTGTAACAATGGAGGAAAAGGAAGCATGGCATGTTTTTGGCAGAAATGGCATGGGAGGAATCCAGATGTTTCCACACACACCCAGTGAGGAATACAAGAAGACTGGGAGTCAGCAAGGCAATGAGAGGTGACTGCTGGAGAGGCTCAGGGTGGACGACCAGAGTGTGGGCTCAGATGCAGGATGGAGCTGAGATTCAGGGCATCTGCAGCAAGAATGCCCACAGCAGCATGGGAAGGGAGGGAAACACAGCAAAGAAAACAAACAAACAAAAATAATAATAATAATAATAAAAGCTTTCCCATCTCTGAACTTCAGTGGCAATTACCAAGTGGGACCAAGGACATGTTCATGAGGCCAGCAAACACCTGGAGGGACCAGCCTTGTGAACCAGCATGCAGGACCTAGGCCATGACAATACATGTGATTCCATACACAGGCACCAGCTTAGGAGAAAGAGGAAGAAAGACAACTCTTTGAGAACAGCAGAACTGAAGATCTATCCAAACGTCTATGCAAGATTTAGGGAATGCGCGCTTACGATGTTTAGATGAGTTATAGAAATAAAGAAGCTATAATTTTTGGCACTTGGAAATTGCAGTATTTAAATTGTGGCTACTCATTTTAGTCGGAAACTCCTACTTACAACGGGCATTATGAGGAATCTGAAGCCCAAAAAGTAACAACTTGCCCCAGTTCGCAGAGCCAGTAGGTGGGAGGACTCTGGCTCCAAAGATCACAATCTTTTTCCACGGTGCCTCCTGTTACCGTGATATTCGAGCAGACCCTGGGCAGGCCTGCCCCATTTACCACTTACCTTCCTCCTAGGCTCTTGGTTTCAGTCACGGGATTATTTCCCAAACGTGCCCTGCATTTTCCTCCTCCGTGCTCTTGAATAAGTTTTTCCTGCTGCTTCAATGCACATCCAATCCACCTTTTTCTCTTCAGCCCAAATGAACACCTTCGGGTAGACTGTAACCCTCTTTGTTGGTAGCAAAAGGTGGGACGTCCTGGGAAACAAGCTGACAAAACTTAGTTACCCCAGCCAATTCCCAGAGAAAGAGAGCTACTGTCTCGCCCAGTCCGGCCTCCCCGAGGGGCCGAGGCTGCAAGGTCCACAGGCAAGGCGGCGTGGGTTTGCAACCGCCTCCTTGATTTTTGCTGGCTGCCACTGTGTCTACAGAGCCACCCCAGGTCTGCAATGGCTGGTAAGCTCTCAAATTCAGAGGCTTGGTTCAACCATTCTGTTTACCACAGCCCCACTGCCCCCTGACATTTCGTTCTTGCTCCTTTGACACACGACCCTCCGCAATTTCTCCCCGACTTCCCTCCACAGTGAAATTAGCTAGACCACACACTGTTCCTGTTTATCTCATTTGCATGTGACTTTTCTCCTTACAATGTCATTAAGGGGAGATGAAAACCCCTCTAGACAGACAATCAGAAGTGCCCCAGGCAAATCCTCTGCTTCATTTGGTTTATCTCCAACTGGTTTGCCTCACTCTTGTGGTCACGAGAATCTAAACACTCTGCAACCTCTTCTCTTAACAACCCTTCCTGAAGTCTTCCTATAACTCCTCTGATCAATTCATGTTCCCCTAAACCCAATTAGGTTAGTACAGCACTTTCCAATAGAACTCCTTGCAATGGTGGGATATTCTATGTCTGCGCTGTCCAATATGGTATCCACTTAGCCTCGTGTGGCTATGCAGCTTTTGAAATGTGACTAGTGTTCCTGAGGAACTGATTTTAATTTTAATTAATGTAAATATAAATAGCCGTAGGTGATCGTCCACTACACTGGACAAACACAGGGGCAGAACATTCTATTTCAACCAGTGTGACCCACAAGACTATTTCCCAGCCTATATTTAAAACATACATGATATATTTATATACCCACTGACCAAATACATCTTCTATACTTAATATTTAACTTAAAATACTTTTCTTCCTCCCATACAGTGGATTTCCCTTTTCTTCAATTATAAGTATCAGCTGTTATAACCAAGCCAAAAAATGACCTCCTCAGCGAAGCTGTCCCTGTCACCTCTATAGGAGCAAGTCACCACTCCTTTCTGAGGTTCACACATAGTTGTGTACACAGGTCTGTCATAGAACCCACCACGGTGTATTAGTTCATTGTTTCTATTTTGATGTCCCCTCCCGTTAGAATGTGCTCTCTCTGAAGGAGGGAAGGGACTTTCTTATTCATCTTCGGTTCCCCACCACCTAGGGCAAGAGTGGACATGGTAAGAATGAACTGTTGGATGAGTGGATGAATGAAAAAAATCACTGACTGGAAGATTGATAGAACGGTTGCAAGTATTTTTTGTTTAAATGAACATGGGAAAGATTAAATCTAGCTGGAGCAGAGAGAATTAAAGTATCATCTGTTTTCTGTCTTTCACGTTTCTTTTTATGGAAGTCCTCGTGATCTACTGGAAAAATGCTATAGACTCCTACTTGCTAATGAGGCCTCTGCAGGGCCAGCATTAAGCAGTATTTGGTTGTCAGTTACCAAATGTTGGTGATAGATGGGGGACAACATGCCTGGTGGAACAGTTCTCACCACAGTTGTCATCTGCTACACACACCAACCCAAGACATGTCTCTGCAGACTTTGGAGCACAATTAATACACTGGAGTGTTGCCATCACTCCAGCCCCTCCAGTCCTTTTTCCAAACCACTGCTTCAGTTGTCTTTTTAAACGCAAATGGTGCTGGGTCACATCCATGATTCAAATCCATTGTCCACCAAATTCCTTAACATGACCTGCAAAACCCTATGTGATCTGGCACACGACCAACTCTCCAGACTGCACTCCCCGCTTCGCTGCTCCTGCTACCCTGGTCTTTCCTCTGCCTGACTCCAGCAAGTTACTTCTGACCTCAGAGCATGCACACTTTCAGCTCGTGCTCCCTGGAACTCTCTTCCCTCTCTTTTTTGCCTAGTTAATGCCAACCCATCCATCAGCTCTCAGCTCTGGAATCACTTAGTGGGAGAAGACTTTCCTAATATCCAGACAAAGCCAGATCCCCTTTTATAAACAACACATACCTCTCCTTAATAACACTCATCACAGATGAGTGTTATTAAGGTGTCAGAGAGAGCACATGTTATAATACATGAGTGTTATTAAGGTGTCAGAGAGAGCACATGTTATAATACATGAGTGTTATTAAAGTGTCAGAGAGAGCACATCAAATACTCACAAATATATATAAAGCAATTAATATATTCATGGAATCTGTTAAGTCATCTTAGCACCTATCCTTTGTTTGAGAGTCATTAATGTTGTTGTTTTTAAATATAAGGAAGTCAGACCATGGTTGATGTGTTGATTCTTTATCGGGGACCTAATCTTGGTGATCTTTAGGTACTTGAGTTATGATTTTTAGGTACTTGAGTT
>NC_138369.1:24569645-24601206 GCF_054177405.1 Leptonychotes weddellii
AACTCAAGTACCTAAAAATCATAACTCAAGTACCTAAAGATCACCAAGATTAGGTCCCCGATAAAGAATCAACACATCAACCATGGTCTGACTTCCTTATATTTAAAAACAACAACATTAATGACTCTCAAACAAAGGATAGGTGCTAAGATGACTTAACAGATTCCATCTCATTCTAGGAAGTGATCCATCCAGTGGTCACTAAATCAGTGCCGCACATCACCATCTGCAGTGACCAGCCAGTGCTTCCAGGGATAACTGGAAGCACTGATGTTAAAAAACCCAGACATTATCATTGCAGAATTTACTTCAGGGGTCAAGGATATGGACCTTTTACTTTAACTATTTCCTGACGGTTAAAACAAAACAAAAGAAATAGTAAGTTTCACTTTTCACATTTTGCATCTGGTTTTATCCAAAGCTATATATGTACTTTATAAATATACAATAAAACACATTGATTACATACTGATATTCACCCATTCACTCATTCAACCACTATTCAGTGACTCACTAATATTGCCCAGCAGTAGTGGACAAACACAGATGTGCTATCTGACCTCATGGAGCCAACACTCCAGTGGATGGTAGCAGCTACTATTTATTGAGTGTCTACTCTTGTTCCAAGCACTGTGCTAAGAGCTTGACATGCATTATCTCATTTTAATACTCACAAAAATCATGTAGATTAGTACAATGAGCATTTCTTTGATTGAGGACTGCCCCAAATCCACAATTCTTAGCACCCACTGTTTCTCTCAAGAAATTATTCTTCCCAGGGGATACGCTCCAGCTCGGACATTTAGACAAGGCTCCAGTGTCAAGGTGTAACCCAGGTTTCTAGGCTAAGCAAGTGCTTTCCCCCTGGAATTTGAATACCAGGCATAGAGAATGGGACTGAAAGGGGCTGCATTCAGACCAGACTCCCATGACCAGGAGACCACTCGGGGCGTCCTTCTTCCTAACATCCCATGTGTGCTGCCTTCAAATCTTTGAGTCCCTGATATCCTTCCCATAAACTGTTTTTGCTTAAGTTAGAGTCATTTTGTGTTGCTTACAACTAAAAAATATAGTCATTGAAAGGATGACAACATGGGTTGAGAAATGTATCCAAAGTCATACAGCTAGAAAATGGTAGAGTTCGATTAGAATCCATGCATGCAGTCTCATTCTAGAGCTTTCCTCACTACTGAAAAAGAAGAGATGTCCACAGGTGCCATGGGTAAATTTTAGCATGTTCTGTGCTGTCCCACCTCAATGTAGGCTTTACTCATGTGCTACCATCAGCCTATAATAGGTCCATGTCTCACACTCTTTATTTGAGTGGGAAGGGCCTCCTAGAGCAGAAACATGGAGGTTGGCTACAGCAATGGCTTGGTGAAAGTTTATGAGTAGAACCAACCAGAGTCTCTAGGTCACCTACTACTATCAGTTCAAAATGGACCCCGTAGCAGACAGGCTGGCCCCTGGCAGTTGGTGCTTTCCCTTGGAGAGCAACCAAAACGACCTTGGAACTGAGTCAGCTTCCAGTTTGACTGGTACCTCCAAAAGCTCTCCCCTCTTCCCAAGCAAGGGACTTACCTAGTTCTGGGGAGTAGAAAAACTTACCCTGAAAACAGGCATTTAACATCTTAGGGCCAGAAGCCTCTTACTCTGAGTATTAACGTCTCTGTTGCAGCTTTCAAAGTGAATGACTCAAGCCTAGGGGAAGAAAAAGGCCCTCAGAGTACAAGTAAGAAAGCACAGGGGGAGGGAAACCAACCAGTTGGGGTTATAATTCTGCCCCATGACCTTGCTCCAAAGGAGGGCAATGATAAATGATCCCTGTAAACTCATGCAAGAATGAAATGTATGTAAATACATTGTTGGAGTCCAGTGAAGAGTCCAAGAGTGTTTCTTTGACTGTATTGGTTGTGGATTTCTCACACATACAATAACAAGTTTCTGGCTTCCCCGGCACATATGCTTGAGCAATGTGTTGCTCTATCTCTGACAGTTGGTGACATTTCCTTTGCAATCAGCAAGATTCGTACAGAGGCTGTGTGTCCGATGAAGAAATTAACATCCTGAGTCCCTGTATTTTCTATTACTCATCTGTGCCTTCCTCCAAACAACATTCATCGAACACCTACTGTGTGCTTGGTCTTAGGTGACACAAAGATGAAACCAAAGCAATGACCGCTCCTTGCCTTAAGGAGATGATACATGTACTTAAGTAAGTATATTGCCCAGTGATATTGATTAGAACCATTGCAATTAACATTTATTGGAGGACTTGCATTGTGACAGGAACTCTAAAATATTTTAAGTGCAATGTCTCCTCTAATCCTCACAGTAGCTCTGTTATTATATGCATTTTAGAGATGAGAAGCATGGAGAAATTATATCATTTCCCCGAGATCACACCAGTGAAATAAGAAGGCAGGCAAAGTACTTCTGGATTCCAGAAGAGCCATGTGAGTTGCACAGAAGAGTACCAAGAAGGTTTTGTAAAGGAGACACTGTGTGAACTGGTGTAGTTACTCTACAGTCTCTTAAGCTGGTGTTAAGAAAATGTGATCATATTTTTCTTGTAATTCTCACCCTTAAGTATCATTGTTAACACACATCCCTCGTCTGAGAATTGCTTATGAATCTGCAGGTACTGATAACAGACTTAACATGAAGACCTCAGGCTTATATTGATCTCTTTTCAAAGCTTGGAAAAGTTCATTCTATTGGTCTGTTGTGTTTGAGATCTGAGAATTCAGTAAATTGGTTTAAAAATTGCTGCAGCATTAGAAGATCAATGGAAGAAAGTGATATCTTGATGGATTTACCTATTGGCCAAAAGGCCATTAAACAATCAGAATGTTTCAACGGAGTAAGACTTTAGACACAAACTGATCACTTTTAAATTTAAAAATGAAAGGACACACAGAATTAAAAAGGGCTTGCTTAAGGCCACACACACACTCTGTATAGGAGCCAGGGCTGGCACCCCTGCCTTCCAATTCCTAATCCAATGTTTCTTTTTATTAAAACAACAGCAACAACGTTACTGGGGTATAATTGAAATACGCTCCATCACATATGTTTAAAATGTACACTGTGATCCATTTTGATGTATTCACCTGTCGAACCCACACTGCAATAAATACAAATATTTCTATCACCCTCAAAAGTTTCCTTATGCCGGGTGCCTGGGTGGCTCAGATGGTTAAGCGTCTGCCTTCGGCTCAGGTCATGATCCCGGAGTCCTGGGATCGAGTCCCGCATCGGGCTCCCCGCTCTGCGGGAAGTCTGCTTCTCCCTCTGCCTCTCTCTCTCATGAATAAGTAAATAAAATCTTTAAAAAAAAAAAAAAGTTTCCTTATGCCTCTTTATCCCTTTCTATACTCCCATTCCTAGGCAACCCCTGTCTGCTTTCTATAAGTTTGCATTTTTGACAATTTTATATAAATGGAACCATACAGTATAAAAGTACTCTTTGAGGCTCGCTTCTTTCACTCACATAATTATTTTGAGATTTATCCATGTTGTATGTATCCATACTTCACTCCTTTTTATTGCTGAGTAGTATTCCACTATATGGATACAACACGATTTGTTTAGCCATTTATCTGCTAATGGACATTTGGGTCATTTCCAATTTTGAGCTATTATAAGTAAATCCATAATAAACATTCCTGTATACGAGTTTGTGTGGACATGTGCTTTCATTTCTCCAGACCAGATATCTAGAAGAAGACTGGTTAGGTCGTATGGTCGGTATATGTTTATCTTTTTAAGAAACTGCCAAACCGGGCATCTGGGTGGCTCAGTCAGTTAAGTGTCTGCCTTCGGCTCAGGTCGTGATCTCAGGGTCCTGGGATCAAGCCCCACGTCGGGCTCCCTGCTCAGTGGGGAGTCTTGCTTCTCCCTCTTTCTGCTCATGCTCTCTCTCTCTCTGTCTCTATCAAATAAATAAATAAAATCTTAAAAAAAAAGAAACTGCCAAACTACCTTCCAAAGTTGTGCCACTTCACATCCCCCCAGCAATGTATGTGCGTTCTAGTTACTCCACATCTTCTCCAGCATTTAGTGCCAATTTTCTTTTCCCTACTATTTTTATTAGCTAGTCACGATTCCCATCACCACGGACTAGTACATTCTTCAATGCTGCACTGGGAGAGGACTGCCTTTCAATTGTCTGAGGCCTCAGGTGAGTTTCCTACCTTCATATCCCCTTTCTTCCCATCCTAGTCAGTTTTGGTGGGATATAGTCTTTGCTCAAACAAAGCAAAAGAATAGATATTTTTAGAAGAGAGGTCAATGTTAAGTACAAAGAGGACTGACTTTCCTAGAAGTGCTCCCTTTGGTGAAGGACATTCCATTACCACCAGGCTGGAGGGGATCTGCACTCATAATACCAGGACCCTGAAGGATCCGATGATGAGAAGGAAGGAGCAAGACCAATGAAAAGTCTTTCCTCTCTCATTCTGGTGGGTTCCTTCAAGACCCCAAGTGACCTTCTCTTTCTTTCCCTAGACTCTTTGAGAGTGGACACCTTCTGTTGGTCATCCCTGTAGGAAGTCCACAAATACCTAGTATTCATTATATAACTGAGACAGCTACTATTAACCTAGCAGAGATCTTGTGTCAGGAACCGTGCTAAGAATTTACATCTGTGTTCTCATTTTAATTCTCAGAACAGCCATGGGAAGTTGGTATTACTAGTCTCATTTTACACATAAGGAAAGTGAAATATAGAGATGTTAAGTAATATGTCCATGATCACCAAACTAGTTACTAGCAGGATAAACTTTGAACCCAGTTCTGTCTGATTTCAAAACCCAAACTCTTAAGCAAGCACTCAACTCTACTACCTTTCCAATGACTGAATATGAATGTTGTCAATATAAGTGAATAGTAAATGAATAGGAAACTCCTTCCAAGCCTAACCCTCAATGAGCCTATTCTGTAATACCATGGATTGATTGCAGGCATTGCATGCCAAATATTCAAGGAATTTCTGCAATCTTTAAATGTTCGCCAAGAGTAAGTTCTTCATGCTCCCAAGCAAATTCTGGAGGGAAGGGGGAATCCATATTTAGAATTTCGGTTACTAACTGCACCAGTCTTTTCTGCCCATTCATTCAAGTTGATGTTACAGCAACCACTATAGTATTTTCTGATGTGCTTACATGTGCGTACCCCTGCCCACAATGTCCAGTGGTTATCCCCATTTGGGGTACCTGGGGAGCTTGTTAAAAACAGAAATGGCCGAGCTTCACATTCTGACCTGCTGATTCAAGAAGATTGGTTTTGAACCCAGCATCTGTATTTTCAACAAGCATCCTAGGTAGAGAGACACTCTTTACTTTGTAGCTACCCACCATTCATTTCCTGACCTAAAGTCAACCCAGGTTTTCCTTGGGGGAATTGCCTCTCCCCTGTTGGGCTTGATCCTGGTAGGTGGGTAGTTCCAGGCACTCACCTCCACTGAAGCCAAACCCCTTTCCCACCAATTGGTTTGGCCAAGGACTTGGCATGTGAACTAAGCCTAATTAATCATATGCCCTCTCCCAAGACTGAGTTTTGAGTGAAGGAACAAGTGGAGATGAGGTAGCTCAGCAACGATGTCTTGTCTCACCCACGAGGTAATTGTGCACTTATTGCTTCTTGGCCACAGAGTTTCCTTAGTACCTACCTTGTCCCTCAATTCAATGAACCCCCATCCCTCCTACCCAAATATCTTTTCAAAAAACACCTTTTTGCCAAAGTTAGCTGATCAGTTTCTGACCCTGGCAACCAAAGAGGTATCCCTTGATGCCTTGGGTAATTTTGATGCAAGACATCCAGAGGTCAGCCTTTGAGAAACACTGCCCTTAATTTGCAGTAGTTCTCCACTTAGCGATTCTGGGAAAGGATATGTTAGCAGCACTAGCGATCTCCAGCCATCATTCCCGCATGAGTAAACTTGTCGAATCTCTTCAAAAGCATAAGGAGTTCCTATTTTCACAATACTCCATTCTCCCTTTTTTGCATACCATGCATGTAGTCTCTGCATATAATAAGGGTCTTTTGTGGGTTTTCTGGCCCTGTTCATTATTGTTAGAACTCCAAAATACTGTTCTCGGGCTAGCAAACTCAGAATTATTAGCTCTTCTTTATTTGTACACCTTGGGGGACTCTGTTAGCCCAAAGTACAGGAAGAGTTGGTAGAGCCAAATAGACATCTGAAAAGCCACTAATTAGCTGCCTGGTAATGTATTGATGAGGCCATGACCTCAGGGAACTGACTGCAATAGGAAGATCCATAAGAAAGCATGGAAAACCAGAAGAGCACCATTATTAGCAACTCCTGGTAAAATGATGACATTCCAAGGATAACAATAGACACTAATTGTCCCCTCAAATAAAGTTTCTATGATAATAAGCTTTTGGTCACAGATTTCTGACTAAAGAGTTAGTCATTGCAGAACAAATTGTAGCAGAACAGAATAAGGGCTGTGACCCTCTTTTCCCAGCTAAGGCAATCTCATGTACTTTCGTGTTACATAGTGTTGTTAACAAACTAGTTCTAGATGCTGGAGTTATCTTGATATTTGGAAGCATGGGTTTCTGGTGGGGGAGGGGACTTCTGAGGCTTTCCATTGGACAACATCATTATTATTCCCCTTCTCTGAGGATGGCAGCCCAATGGGCCTCTGGGAGACCATTTCTCCATCACCGTCTGCATAGTTTCAGGGGGGCTGACACCACCTCCTTAGCTCCAGGGATGGGCACAGAACCTAGGCCTGGCCAGTCAGGTCATTCAGTCTCCCTGGCCACAGCCATGGATCTAAGATGGACATATGACACCAGCCAGACCAGTGAGACTCTGATCTAGGCTTTTGCTGGAGTCATTGGGAAGAAGGTGCTTTCTGCCGAGTTTGTTAAGGTAATTATATCCAGGCCAGTTCTGCCACCATCGAGGAAGGGCCCGTTTAAGAATCGAACCAACTCAGAGGAAAGTAGAGATTAAGAAAGACAGATCCTTGGTGTCCCTATGTGAGCCCCTGAATCCAGCCATGACGGAAGTGGCACTATCCATTGGGCTTTTCAATTACACCAGCCAATGAAGTCCTGTTTGGCTTGGCTTAAGTTATTTTTGAATCGGGTTTCTGTCACTAGCAACCACAAAGATCTTGAGTCATGCCCCTGGGAAGCAATAGATTGACCCCCACAAAGATTATCCCGTGATCTTGTTAATCCATTCATCTGAAACTTTATAAACTACTCTTTCTGGTCTAGGAGGGAAAGTGATCAGGCATAAGGGAAGGACAGGAAGCTCTTATAATTGAATCCTCCTGCTACAAACACTTTCCCACACATTTCCTAAGCTATGTGGCAAAAATCTTATTTCCTTGCCTTCCTTCTGCACAATGTTTTCAAATTCAGAACATATGCCGAAACATTCCAAATGAACTTGACTTCCACTGTTTCTCTTTCTTCAGGAAACCATTTCGCTTTTTGTGGCCTCCCCTATCACCTTGGTGATTTTCTTCCGGTTGTAATTTTTTTAAGAAGCAAGAACACCTTCCTATCAGGCCAAGGTCGTTAGCCCTGGCACTGCCATCCCGCACCTGGATCAAGTTCTTCATCAGAATGAATCCCAGAGAGAAGACCCAGAGAAGGCAGGTCAGGGTGGCCTCCTCGAACTCACCCCATTGTGCACACTCTGCTTCTTAATGCCTTCACACCTCAGTGAGGGACTCTGGTCCATTAATATTTAACAGCTTTTCTGATGCAATTGGATGGAAGTCCTGAGTATCCCAACATGCCTCACTCATGTGAAGTTATAACATCAATTTGCAGCTTATCACCATCCTCGATTCCTCACAAGTAATTTATTGCCCAACCCTGTGATCTCTGTCCTCAAGGAGCTTAAAAATAAAACACAGATTGCTTAAAAGAAAACACACAGGGGTTTTCAACACCACTGCACCAGGGTGCAGGTAACCCAAAGATCCTCTGCTACACGTGGAACACCGGGGAAGCTTCATAAAGTTTGTTTCCAGTTCATCTTTTCCACTAGCTACCAGGTGTCGGGTCCTGGGTGCAAGGTCTGTGCTGGGCACTGAGAGTATAAAGACGAGTATAGCCCTAACCATCTAGCAGAGAAGGATAGTGCTGGAACCGAAGTGGAAAATGTTTGTGTGTGCTGGAGACACCGCCTAGCAAAGTGGTTAGATTACTGCTATGGATCCCAGACTCCCGCCGCGGGCAAGTTACTTAACCTCTCTGTGCCCCAGTTTCCTTTTCTATAAAATAAGGGTAGTCAAACTTGCCCAGCATAATCCGTAAATCGAAGGCACGATGCACAGTGCCGCTCGCTCGGAAGGCAGTGTTACTAACTCACCTACATGCAGAGTGTCTGCTGGGGAAAGCAAAGGATAGAAAAGGACAGAGCTGCAAGTCAGAAGATAGAAACAAATGCAGAGCATGCGCGGTGGGAGAGCAACCAGGTTTGTGCTCATGGAACAAAAATGCAGTTATTCTCCGGAGGAAGAGGCCTGGGCGATGTCCTTGCCTGTAGTTGCCCCCCAAACAGATGAACTAAATGCTTTGTGACTGTGAGCCCCTCTCCCTGCCTGAGGCTACCTCTGAGCCATTCAGAGGCAACTTACAAGGGCCTGGGTTCCTGTGGAGAGGGGTGTGTTTTCTGTTGCCAAGAAATAAAGGAAAACGCTCTCCCTCATCACAGTGTCAATACAATCTCAGTGTATTCATGTAGCCCCTGTATCATCACGTAGAAAAAAAAGCACACGACAGACAGTATGTTGCATAAGATCCCATTTATATATATATATGTATATAAAGCTATAATTCATTCATTCATATAATAATGCATTAAAAAGTTTTATTGAAAACAAACAACAGAAAAAAACAGACTCATAAATACAGAGAACACACTGGCAGTTGCCAAAGGGAAAGGAAGTGCGGGGAATGCGGGAAATAGGAGATACAAACTTCCAGCTATAAAATAAATAAGCCACAAGGATAAGAAGTACAGCACAGGGAATACAGTCAATAATATTGTAATAACATTGTTTGGTGACAGTAAGTACACTCATCATGATGAGCATGGCACAATGTATAAAACTGTGGAATCCCTATGTTGTCCACCTGCAACGAATATAACATTAAGTAAAAAAAAAAAAAGTGCTTATTGAGGGGCGCCTGGGTGGCTCAGTCATTAAGCGTCTGCCTTCCGCTCAGGTCATGATCCTAGGGTCCTGGGATTGAGCCCCGCATCGGGCTCCCTGCTCGGCGGGAAGCCTGCTTCTCCCTCTCCCACTCCCCCTGCTTGGGTTCCCTCTCTCGCTATGTCTCTCTCTGTCAAATAAAGAAAGAAAATCTTTAAAAAAATAAAAAATATAAAACAAAAAGCGTTTATTGAGTGCTTACTCCATGCCAGGCCCTGTGCTACCAGCGGGGGGATATAATGAGGCTGGGGTCGCTGCCCTAGGGGAGTTTCCATTCCAGCAGCAGACTGACATGGATCACGTCATATACTTAGATACCATTTGATTTCTGTAAAAAAATCACGGTTAGGTACTACTGGACTAATAAAAAAAATGAACTTTTTTGGTTTCAGAATAATGACTCATCTGTAACAGCTGTAGGATGAAGAGAGAGCTAAGCACATGAAAACACAACAAAGCCAATAAAAAATGAACTGGGTCAAAAAAAGGACGGAAAGCCACAGTCAAGGGGAAAAGCACAGATGCTTCAGGAAGGACAGCGGATGAAGAGGACACTGCTATTCCTAAGAATCTCATTCAACCTGTTCCAGAGCAGGGGTCGGGAAATGTTTTCTATAAAGGGCCCAATAGTAAATATTTTAGGCTTTTCGGGCCACATGGTCTCTGCCAACACAGCATGAAAGCAGCCAGTGACAGACAATACGTTGATGAATAGGCATGGCTGTGTTCCAATAAACTTTATTTCTGGATACAAGAGTCGAATTCCATATGATTTTCATGTGTTGTGAAATAGTCTTTTCCTTTTATTTTTTTTTAACCATTTAAATAAAAAACATTCTTCACTTGCGATATAGATTTGGCCCATAAACCACGGATGGCCAACCCCTGATTTAAACAGCTACGTAATAGTCCATTTCATGGATAGTCCAAAATAGTTTTTTAAGATTTTATTTATTTATTTGAGAGAGAGAGAGCAGGGGGAGGAGCAGAGGGAGAGGGACCGGCAGACTCCATGCTGAGCGTGGAGCCCGACTCAGGGGCTGGATCTCATGACCCTGAGATCATGACCTGAGCCGACATCAAGAGTGGAGCACTTAACGGACTGAGCCACCCAGGTACCCCTGGATAGTCCAAAATATTTTTAACAAATCCCCAATAGGTGACATTTAGTTCATTTCCAGTTTTTCCCTATGACACACAGCACTATGATGAACACTGTACATGCGTCTTTGCATCCTTGAGCGTGTAAATGACTACTTTCTGCCTGTCTCTGAATCCACGCCCATGTCCCCAGCATGAGCCCATTTGAGAAAACAGTATGAGAGGGATTCTTGAAACAGTCCTGCTGAGCTCCGAATGCAGAGGATAATATTGCCTCTTTTATTCACCAACCTAATAATTCTATTTATAAAGGGCTGTCAAATTGCCTGCTATGAGTTATTCCGTATGAACCCTGCTGCTTGTTTTCAGTGATCCACTGTGTTCAGTTTGTGCAGAATTTCAAGATGGCCTTCGCAGATTCATCCAGGAGCTGTCAAAAACACTCCACAGCCATGGGCCAGCCCACCCTGCCTCACTGAGAAACCCCTGCTCCCAAAGTCCCTCACCAGCTTCCTTTCCTATCTTTCTTTTAGACATTCAGTCAGCTTGATATGAGATTTCCTTCCTACCTCCCCTGAAACTCAAATACTTGGATGCGGGTTTGGGACATTGGTAGATTCTTTTCCCCAAGGATCCTCAACTTCTATTTATATGTGGCTATCACCATCCTGTCTATGCAATTCCTACGTTTTCCCTTTGTTTGCATCGCTCCAAGTTTTTACAGAAAATGTTTAATTTTTTTTTTTTTTTTGCAAAAGGAATGCAGGCTTACCGCTGTAAGAAAAACAAATGGAAGCTCATTCAACTCTCTAAAGTAGACTGTCTTCCCTTCTATGCCCCCACCCCCAGCAATCCCCCCCCCCCCTCTTAGAAGCAGCTGTTATTCTCAGACACCTAGGGCTCAGGCTGCAGAACTCCTTGTCTGTGTGGCCTTAAACAAGTCACTCAACTTCTCTGAGGCTTAGGGTCTCTACCTGTAAAATAAAAGTGATGATTCCTGTCACCTCAGCTGGAAATCATGCTTACAAAGCATTTAACACTTAGCACAGTGTCCAACCATATAAATGCTCAAGAAACGCTCACTATGTTATCCTTCCTCTGTGCAAATGTAGTCATAGTATTTTAACATAATTGTTAAATGGTACCTTTCTATGCATAAACTTTTGTAATTTTTTAATCGCTTAATTTATCTGGAACATCTATCTTATTCTTAATCTTATTCACTTAAATAACTTTATAGAATTCCAAGGCATTAGTATACTATTATTTGTTTAATCATTTCACTATTGATGGTTATTTAGGTTTTCAGTGCTGGAAGGAAAATCCTTGAACATACAGGTTTGGGTGTTAATGGGAGTATTTTCTTAGGATGAATTTCCAAAAATGGAATTGCTGTGCCTATAGGTCTAAACTTTTTATTTTAATAGTTATGGCTCAAGGCAGACTCTTCTGTTCAGGTCCCAGAATATTTCCAGCTTTCTGCCTTCCAGGGCCTTATAGGGTTGTACCTCCTGGCCCCCTCGCCGGTAGAAAGGCCGTGTGACTTGGCCAATAAGTAAGGAGCACAAGGGACAGATGTCATCACCATTTTACTACCAATTTCAAACCTTCCAGAGCCTTCTTTATCTTCTGCCACAGTGACCAGCAATATTCCAGATAGTGACTGCTCCACCAGCCTGAGTCCTGTAGTAAGGACCATGTGGGACAGAGTCTCAGCTGACCCACCACAAACACACACATGAATAAGAAATAAACATTTGTTGTTATAAGTCACCATCATTTGGGAGTTGTTGGCTCCTACGATTAACCCGATTGATACACTGCCAAGTTCCTCTCCCAAAAAGCCTTTATCAATCCACATGCCTACAAAAAGTAAGTGAAAGAGCCACTTTGCTCTACCACTTTTGCAACTTCTCTTAATTTTATAGATTTCTCCTTTCCATTAGTCTTATTAGAGATGATCAGGGGTAAAAAAAAAAAAAGTGTGTAATGCATCAGCTACTTACTAAGGCTTTCTTAATTGCACATGCCTCCTTATTTATTAGCAAATCCCATTTTTTCAGAAATACCCCACCATGCCAACATATAACTAAAGACCCTTCTCTTATTCTTTAATTGCCTTTCCCCCCTGAACATTATTTAATTCCCTATTGCTGGCCAGATCTCAGGTTCTCTAGCTTTAACAAGTGTGCCATATCCCACCCATGTTTCTCCCCACCATCTTGATTTCCACAAGAGACTTATTTTTCCCCTCATAGACAAATGAGCAGCCACTCTGTTTCACATCTGATTATACTGAATGGTCCTTTTGAAAAACACATCAACACATTAACAACTCTGTATCTCTTGCCTTTATTTTTAACAAGGGGGGACAAATGTAAGTGTAGATCCCAAACCTTGCCAGTCTTTAAGAACCAGCTCAAAAGCCATGTACTTGATGAAGCCCTTCCTCATAGTCCTCAGCTCATGGTAATGACTCCTTCTTCTAAATACCATGTACATTTCCACATCTTTTTCACAGCACTTACTTTGTAGAATTGCAATGAGAGGGGTCTGCTTTAAGAACTGACCCTTCCAGTTTCCCTTTTACAATCACATCATGCATTTATTTGCAACACAGTTTGTGATCACTGCATTACAAAGTTATTCATTGGGTAGCAGCTCTCACTGGGAGAGAAGGAACCATGTGACTTAGAAAAAACCTAGAAGCCTTAAAATCTGAATGCTCAAATTATCAAACCCCTAATGCATTCTTGTATTTCTTTTTCTACACATTAAATGATCTTCTACTGAGAAAATCTAGGAAGAAAGGGGACAAAGGATGCATTTTATGATAGCTATTGACGTCTGAACAAACCCTCCACTGGGGCGTAGCTATCTCTTGCTCGGAAGGATGTAGTAGGACAGTGTGAACTGACTCAGGCCAGTTTGGTTATGTACAAACTACTAGGTTTTCTTGTAGACTTAAGTTCCCAGAAGGCACATAGTTGTTTAGCAAGCAATTGTTCAAGACATGGCTAGAGATAGGTCAGCCCAAACTACCTCCCCCAAACCTTGCTGTAATAAAAGTGAATCTAGTACCAAATTCTGGCACACAAACTTTTATCAGCTAAAGACTTGGCAGCAAGCAAGCACAAGAACACGCCAGTAACTTCCAAGCTCAATGACATCCCACCTCTCTGCTTTATGTGTTGCGACTATTCTTTGCATGACAAATTCTCTTGAAACAGACACAACATTATCGAGGCAGGATTCAGTTAGCCTCCTAGCCAGCATAAGGCAACCAAAAATAATCTAATTTATTGGATGGAGGTAGGACCATGTTAGAATCAAGCCACCATTCCAAAAGTTGGAGGGTAAAGGGCTCACTGGAGTTTTATGTCCTGTTCATGAAAGATTGGGAAGTAAATGTCTTTAATTTTTTTAAGTCAATCTACATATCTTGGACACCAGTCATTTTACCAATGAAAACCCCTGCTAATATTTAATATGCTATTAACAAGATCTTTGGTATTGGTCAAGGATAAATATAGTTGAAGCATTTGTGGTTAAATTCATCTGGAGTGTGGGCTTATGAATAAATGCAAACTAGCCCTTTCTGGAGCATATCCCCAATCAGAGAGTGTGCCCCTGGGGTGTAGCTTAAAACTAATCAACCAGATATTTAGTTCATATTATCTCTGCTGGCATAATTTAAAATCAATCGTGAACATCAAAACACAAGAGATCACTCATGTGAGTTTAAAGTATAAAAATTAGGGTATTTAAGCCAGCCCTTGAAACCTGGGGTGGAGGTGAATACCAGGCACAGGAAACACCTCTCTGTGTATCTCTGGTCATAGTAACTTTTGGGGCAGTGTAATTAAAAGGAGAATTTGATTCACTAGGAAGATATGTCTCCTGGTAGAGCACCTGTGTTTAGTGGGAAGAGCTGAGAGGTGAGCCTCAAATTTGTCAGGGAGACCCTATCCCGTATGCCTCTCCCCACCTCCATCTCATTACAAGCATCTAACAAGTTCTAACTAAATGTTACAAGTTGTAACCCACAACTCTAAGATTGGGCATAAACAGCAGTAGATCCTTTATTCTTTTTTTATTGTCTTTAAGAAGGACATAGAAGAGGCAACACCTGTTCTTGGCCCTTCATGCAGCTGCTCCTTCTCACCCCCATCTGTACCTTACTTCCCCAGTACAGATGTGGAGTTGACACAGATGGAGAGTTGAAAGAGGTAGCTCTGGACGACCCGTATTCTTCTCTCTCCTCCTCCCCATTGTCACTGCTCTCAGAGAGGGATACACTTTTTCTGGCCATGAGATTTTGTGCAGCATCTCACCGTGCCCCTGTAATTCCTCCACCAAGCCAAGAGGCAACATTTTAAGGGACAAATACTTGCATATGACCTTTCATTATTCCTTCAGTATTTACATAATGTCTTTTAAGAGTTTTTAAAATGTGTTTTAGGTCAGTGTTAATGGATAAAAAGTGTTGAATGACAAGGTTCTGAGTGTGTATCTAGATTTTTTTATAATAATCCTTATGGAAATAATTTCCCGTTATAGGTCTTTGTGCTGTAAGTTGCATTTTTCCTGAGAGGTAGCCTTGAATGTGATAAGGACTGACTGTGTTTGCAGGCATGTTTATGTCCCCTGTTAGAGCACACCAAGCATAGGATCTACACCTCTCCCACTGTTGTATGTCCAGCATCTAGCTCAGTGGAACGGAACGTAATAGGCCTTCAATCTGAGTTTCGTGAGTAGGTGGATGGGTACTTCCTCGATTTGTGAACAATTAGCCGTTATTTGTGCTTAGTTTGACTGTAATCCTGGCAGCATATAGACTTAAATTTGTTCTGAAATTATTTTTACTGCTCAATGTGTTAAACTGTATCCTAAGTGCACATAGAAGAAGTTTAGAATGTAGTTCATTTTATTTTTTCCCTACTATTTCTACATTTTTACAGAAGGATGGTAGGCATTGCACCAAACCTACAGAATTTTTGCATAAATTAAGTCAGTAGTTGCCATTTTTTAAAAGATTCCAAATTGTGGGGATGATTGGCAGCTAAGCAATTGTATAACTAGAATAAACCCTGGAGATAATTTAATAGTACTGGGGTACATTTCTTGTGTGCTTACTATGTGAAAGGCTTTGTGCTAAGTACCTTACAAACATTTTGCCTCAGACTCTAGTACGGCTTGGCACCGCACCGTTACGGATCCTGTCTTCATTGAGAATGTTGATATTTTGTTCAGCGTGAATTTTTTTGCATTAATTTTGACTTTTTAAAAATATGGTATTAAAATATTATTTATCTTGATTGCTGAGTTTTTTGGCTTCCCCTTAAATTTTGTACCCTATTCCAACAGCTTTAAAAGATGAGGACTATTCTTTTTCTCCCTTTAGAGATGAGGACACTGGAAGTCAGAGTAATTGCGTTTGTCCAAGGCTTATAAGTGCCAGTAATAGTAGAACCAAAACTGAAATCCGGATGACTTGACAGATCAGCCCTCAGCTTAGGCACATAATCTCCCAGATGGGGAAAATGAGAAGCAGAGTGGTATGAGGATGGTTGGAGTCGCTCAAAAGCTCTGCAGCAGAACCAAACTAGATCCCGGGATTCCCCACCTGTCACTAAAATAGCACTGTGGGCTTTTCATCGTAGATGCATCATACTCAAGCCTGCATGAGGGTGCAGAATTCATTTGTTCAGTACGTGCTTATTAAGCACCTCCTAGGTGCTGTCCACTATGTACATGGTATAATGATGGCTGACCTCCCTGGCATGGAAGCTGGGAAAAGTAGTCTTAGAAGCCACTCACTCATTCATTCATTTATTCACTCTGCTAGGCTCTGGGATACACAGAAGAATAAAATTCCAAGAGGTCCACTGAAAAGAGAGGTACAGAGATATGCAACTAAAAAATTGGAATAAAGTATAATATACTCAAAAGTCACAGAGCGTCCGTTCCAGATTCTGAATGCTGGGTAGCTTTGGTTTAGGGAGCACCTTCAAAATTTTAAATGTTATGTTATATGCTGGCAGAAGAGGATTCAGAGAAATATAAAGGAGGCTTCCTGCCTTTCAGAAGTTCATAGTCAACTTGAAGAAATGGACCACATGCACAGAACATGTCCAGGATTTACCTACCTCCTTAATTTGATAGTTGACCCTTTTAAGGATTCTCATAGCTTATAGCACTTCTCTGTCATGGAATCATTCATTCATTTCTTCAATAATTAAGAATGTATTGCATCTACTGTGTGCCAGGCATTCTTCTGGGTGTTGGAGATGTAAATGTACATAAAATGAGCAGGGCCTCTGTTCTCATGAAGCTGAATAAAGAAACTAACTTTGGGGGCACCTGCGTGGCTCAGTTGGTTAAGCGACTGCCTTCGGCTCAGGTCATGATCCTGGAGTCCCTGGATCGAGTCCCGCATCGGGCTCCCTGCTCGGCAGGGAGTCTGCTTCTCCCTCTGACCCTCCCCCCTCTCATGTGCTCGCTCTCTCTCATTCTCTGTCTCTCAAATAAATAAATAAAATCTTTAAAAAAAAAAAAAAGAAACTAACTTTGCATAGCAATGAACACCTAAAGCAGGGTGATGGGACAGTTTGGTAAAGGAAGGCTTCTCCGAGGCATTGACATATGAGCTGAGACCCAAATGATGAGAAGAATCCATCAAGCAATGATATGGAACAAGACCATAGGGAAGCAGCAAATGTAAAGACTGTAAGTACAATGACCAGCTCAGCTGTGCTGTTAAGAGCAGGGAGAATAGTTTGAGATAAGGTAAGAGACATGCAAAAGGCCAGACATTTGTGTTGCCTCACAGGACAGGGGAAAAATTTAAGATTTTAAACAAAATGTATCCATCTTGGGGGCGCCTGGGTGGCTCAGTCGGTTAAGCGTCTGCCTTCGGCTCAGGTCATGATCCCAGGGTCCTGGGATCGAGCCCCGCATCGGGCTCCCTGCTCAGCGGGGAGTCTGCTTCTCCCTCTCCTTCTGTCCGCCACCCCCCACCGCCCCCGCCGTTTGTGCTCTCTTTCACTCTCTCTCAAATAAATCAATAAAATCTCTTAAAAATTATCCATCTTGTAATTATGTAACATCTTGTAATTATGTAATTATGTAACATCTACCTTCCAAACTAGAAAGTAAGATTCGTGAGGACAGGGCTTTTTCCTTTTGTTCTCTGTAGTATTGCCAATGCACAGCATAATACATGGTGTAGAGTCGGTGTTCAATGAGCATTTTTGGAGTGATGAAGAATAAACAGAAATAAGCCTCTTAGGAACTGTGTCATTTTGATGGAATTTTGGATACATATTATCTGTCTTAAAAGTTCATTTTGACACATTTATTTTTACCTTCTTTTTCTTCTCCTCAACCCCCAACTTTAACGATCCATCTGTGTCTCTATGGGCAAAAGCTATAAGAGATAGAGGGTGTTAGGATAAAGGGTCCTTGCTGAAAAGTTTGTCTTAGAGATTGACTTCAGTAAGGAAATGGATGGTCCTCTCCCATCTCAGGATTTAAGAGTCTAATAAATATTTGGTCCTTGGGTTAATGGAATCTAGTGTAATAATGCCCCAGCTATGGGGAGTCAGGTAGATCGAGATATATATATCCTGGCTCCACCACTTGGGCAAGTTACATGACCCCTCTAACCCACAGTTTTTTCATATAAAAAGTGAGGTTAACAGCAACCAGCGTATAGAACTGTTGCCTTGATCAAATCCAATAACATACACCATGGTGATCATAGATAGAGATGGGCCACCCACAGCCCCCTCAGGGAGGAAGGTACCGTCGGATACCCCCCAGCAGACATTCCAGCTGGCACTTCTCCCTCAGCTTCAGAGAACGCCTCATTCAAGGTCATGCCCTTCCCGGGGTAGCCCACACCTCGTGAGTGAGTGAGGTGTAAGTATGCAGCTTGGCTATTTCAGCCTAATGCAGGATTCCAGGATGGCTAATACTCACCTCAGAATTCCCCACCCTGTTGGCTGAGAATTTGGGGGCCTTCTTCCTCTGCCCTGTCCTGCTTTCTCCTCCTTCCTTTCACACTGTTGATCCCTAATAAACATCCTGCACCCCAAAATCCAGCTTAGCATCTGGTTTCTGGAGAACCCAACCTGAGACATATGCCAATTTCTTCTTCTTATTATTATTATCATTACTATTAATGGCCCTAATGAAGACAAAAGTAAAACTGCTTGCTTGTTCACAATATGATATTCTACAATGGTACTGAGACTAAAATTTTTCAGTGTCATTGCTGGGACTTTTGAGCCTAATACTCTCTCTGTTGGTCTGTCTGTCTCTCTCTCCCTCATGAATGTGGATTCATTCATTTTTCCTAAACCATGAGTGACTACGGTGGACCGGGCTAAATGCTGGGAATGAGAATAATATAACCAGCATCGCACAAGCATTTTAACTGGCCTCAGCCAGACACAAAGATAGGGGTGGGACTTACTGCCCTCAGAAAGTGATCTTGCAAATGTATAGCTGTCTGTCCCTTGAAGCAGGGGCTGCAGTAAGGAACGGGAAGGAGGAGACAATTCAGGGGATCCACAGAGCACGGCAACAGCTAATTACTCTGTTGGGAGAAAGGGGAAAGTTACAGTTGGCCAAGGTCAGTATGGCTACTACCACGTCCATCTGTTTTCTCTCGGGCTTATCCACAGGTGACAGGGAAACGTAGGACTCCCTATGTGCATGGAGATTCTGGCTCCACCTGTGGCCAAAGCTAAGGAAGAGGAACATGCAAATAGTCAAGAACATACGAACACAATCAGGAAACAGAAACACTTCTAAGGTCCTTTTATTCAATCATTTCCTGAGCTGGCTGGATGCAAAGCCCAGCAATGGTGCTGGGAGTAAGAGACATAGAAATAAGCAGGATGGTCTCTAGCCTCAAGAAACGAAACACCTTTGAGTAGAGACTAAGACCTACACAGGCCAACTGTATAGAAAGTAGAGGGTTCTTATGAGTGTTTGGGTGAGAACACCACATATGCATGAATATAAAGTGATTTTTATTTTCTCATTTATCCACCAGAAGGATGAGATTTGCCTTATATCTGAGTCCTTACCATGTCTCATTACAGGACATGAGCTCAAATATCTTAATTCGCAGAACGAATTATTGAACCAAAACTGACTGCAACAATGCTGGTTTGGATAATTATGGAGGTCACCTGAGGTTGTTTTTGCTTTTTGTTTTTTTGGGTTTTTTTTTTGAGAATGAGAGAGAAAGAGAGAGAGAGTGCAAGCGGCAGGGGGGGTGGGGGAGCAGGAGGGTGGAGAGGCAAAGGGAAAGAGAGAGAAAGACTCCCACTGAGCATGAGCCCAAAGCGGGACTAGATCTCATGACCCCGAGACCATGACCTGAGCCGAAATCAAGAGTTAGACACCCAACTGACTAAGCTACCCAACTGCCCCAATGTTGCTTTTAAAAATAGATAAAAAGAGATTTAAGATAGATGCAGAAAGTCTTCCTCAGTGTATGACCTCACATATCCACGAGTCATATTATTTGTAAACAAACCTTTGAAAGACCATTTTTTTAGAAAGCAATTCAGGACTTCTGTGTCAGCAGGGCAGACACTAGATAAACAACACCACTGAATGAAACAAGTAAAAAGCTGGATTAAAAACATAAAAACGTCTGTTTAAGTGCTTTGCTGGGCTAGGCTGGAAAGAAGGATTCTCCGGAGGCCAGGAACAGAAAAGCAGGGTTCCTGGGAGACATTCTTCTGAGACTCAAGACCTTGAACTTGACACTGACCGCTGCTCAGAGTGGATGTCTGAGGGGTAGGGCTGGGGATGCAGAGGGGCACTAATTTGGTGTTCTCACATAAAGTAGAAACCCAAACAGGTTGTACCCTCAGTGCAAGGAGCAAGGAGAAATAAACCTCACGTACTGAAAGCAACCAGAATAAAACAGGTCTGGATGAAGGCAGGGGGAAAAAAAAAAACAAACCTCCCCTGAGAATCTGTAACTATAAGCCAGCCTTCGCCTGGGTTTGCAACCCAAATTCTACTGTGTGATCACAAAACACTTCCAGAATAAAATTTAATATAAAGGAGGGGGCACCAGGGTGGCTCAGTTGGTTGTGTCCGATTCTTGATTTCTGTGCTGGTCATGATTTCAGGGTCGTGGGATCGAGCCCCGCTTTGGGCTCCACATTCAGCGTGGAGTCTGCTTGAGATTCTCTCTCTTCTTCTCCCTTTGCCCCTCCCCCTGCTCACTCTCTCTCTCTTAAATGGAAAAATAAATAAAATCCTTTAAAAACTAAAAATAAATAAAATTTAATATAAAGGAAGGACAGGATAATTTGAAGGCTGTGTCTTTTCATCCATAAAACTATACAGGTACACTTAATTATCATATTTTAAAAAACAGAAAATACAAATAAATTTTAAAAGAACAATTTTCAACAAACTCTATGTATTCTAGAGAATGAATAAGAAATCAAAGAGAGTTTTAAGGAGAGCAACCAAAGCTAGCTCTGAGAACAAAAGACTTGCAAGAAGCATACTACAAAGAATGACTTGTTCTATTTGCTTAACTTTTCTCTAACCTTTTCTTTTTCCTTTTTTTTTTTTTTTCCTTTCTGTGAGAAAAATGAGATACTAAGCTACTAAGCTTTGGGAGACATTTTGGACAGAATAAAGTGATATGATGCTCCTTGTTAATTTGCTCAAGAAATGACAGCCAGCAGCTTTCTTTAATTATATCAATATTGAAGCTTACCAGGAATGATATTAGACTTGCCCTGGACGCCATTGGGAAGAGGAAAAGTGTTAGATATTGGTTAAGTATTCAGGTCACCAGGGAAAAGCAGTATAAAGAGAATAATTATCTGACATACCAATGTTTTCCTCTGGTTATCAACTTCACTCTTCTCGATGTTCAAATTTGCTTTATGATCAAAGGGAAACAAGGCTGTAAAGCACATGACTTAAATAGTCAGCTTCTAAATTTCATCCAAATTGATTATTTCCTCTATTATATTATTTTTCCACCGCTCAACACTCCTTTTTGCAGACATCCCTACTATATGTAACTTCAAGTAATTCAAGCATCATTGTAAATTTAGCTGTTGATAGACAATGAGATGAAGCTAATGCTCACCAATGCCTAAATAATTAGTAGTAGCTCTGTAATGGGAACAGGGCTTGGTAGTCAGGCTGGAGCTATTTTAAATCCCAAATCAAGATGTCTCAACATGATTCCCTTCATACTATGAAAATAGATCTGCATAGTATTTCATTAAACATAAAGGTACTTCCTTAATAAATCAGAACTGATCTCATGTTTCTGATGGATATCTTCAATAGGAAAAGCTAGAGCCCACCCTCTTCATATATTTCTGAGGCAGTCCATAATAAATAGGTGGATGATTGTTCTCTCACTAAAGTCAGACATTTAGCTATACTCACCAAAAATTGGCAAAAGATTATATTGCATTGCGATCTAGGGAGGAACACAAGAGTGGGCCATGAAATAAAAAGGTACATTTTGGAGAGAACCTTTGTTGGTTGTCACCCGTGCGTACCCTCTAAGCCTTTTTCCTTTTTAACAGGACCTCAAACTTCTCAGGCATGAGGTTTGGCTGGGATTAAATTCTCCCAAGAGTCCAAGGTTAGGCTCTGACGGGTTTATGTCAACCAGTGTTTCCTTCCAGCCAGAGTGAATGGCTATTTGGAGGAATTCTGAGAAAGAAGAATCCTCTCTTTTCTGTGGAAACTACCAAAAGAATTCTTTCTCCTGTCCACTAAAACAGAAAAGTGTCACCCCTATTCCTGATGCCAGCCTTTGGTGTCCATAAAAGATGCCAATCTTTAAATGAAACTGATGATAGGGAAGACAGTATGAAGAAACAAAAAGAAACAGGGCTCCTAGTGACGTGGTTGAGCCCCTAGATCAAGCTATACCTGAAACCTGCAATGCCACCACACTTTTCAGTTAAATAAGCTGGTAAATCCCCCTTATTATTTAAACTACTCTAAATAGGTTATCTGTTACTTATAACCAAATGTTTATAAATAGAAGATACTTGCAACCTAGTTAATTATGAATGGAGGCTGGAATAAGATTAGAAGATAAACATCCTTTGAAAACCAGACTTGAATAAAATTATCCAGATGTCAGAGAGTCACAGCTTAGACAGGGTAGGGCATCTTACTCGACAAGAAAATGTAGCCTGGTGTTTAGTAAAGTTGAATCCATTACAATGAAAAGATTTTAACATTAACATGTAGAGAAGTCTATTATTGCTGATAGAGTGGCAGATTTTGTTAAAACACTTCAGTTCATCGTGGAAAAAAGCGCTGAGGCTAATATCTCCGTCCATCCCTATGCATAGACTGTGGGGGAAAAAAGCCAGTGCATAATTTCCTTCATCATCTCCATGGCAATTTACAAAGTCTCCATCATGAAATGTTTAATCTAAGAACACTATTTTGCTTTGCTTTGTTTTGTGTTTTAGTAGAAAGATGAGAATTCAGAGATATTCTTTGGACATCCCAGATAAAACAAAGACTGGGGTTTTTTTTGTTTCATTTTTGTTGTTTGGCTTTCTGTTTTTGTTCCTGGTTTTTTTTTTCTTTCATTTTCCCCTTTTCCTATTAAACACCACTAAGAAGTAGCACATTTAGAGGTTTCCTTGGTATATTGTATGCTCCTCAGTTTGTTTGGCCAGTGACCACCACCTGTCCCCCTTCCTCCTATCCACGTGGTTACAACATTGGGTTCCTGGCAGCCATGATTAGTTAATAAGTCCCTGCCTCTGGATTCAGTTCATAGATCAGGGATGGATGCCTCTTCCACAAAGCCAAGCAATTTCTTCTCTAAAAATGTCTATTTGGAACCAAGAGAGTGTCAAATTAATTTGTTCCCTGAAGCTGGGATTGAGTGGCCATTCTTAACCATGGAGACTGGAAAGTTAAGAAATTGAGTCTGCAGTGACATATTATAATAATAAGGAGAATTCAAAAACTAACAGTGACTGAGTGCTTACTAAGTCGCAGGCACTTTGATCTGCCCTTCACACTCGTTACCGCTTCGTGCTCAGAACCACCTATGAGGAAGCTGTTGTTCTGATAGTGATTTTACAGATGAGCACAATGAGTGGTTAAGCAAATTGTTCAAGAACAGAGGGCTCACATCACAGCAAAGATTCCAACAATCTGTCTGACAATCTGTCTTCAGAGCATTTGCTCCAAACCTCCAAAACCCATCCCCGCTGCCGTTCGGTGCCTAAGATCCTCCCTTTTGGAAACCTGCAAAACCACCCAGTATTTCTGTCACAGAGTTTCCCTTTTTTCTTAGTTTAAGTTGGTTTCTGTTTCTTACAACCTAAAATGTCTTAAGGAGCACATTACTGACAATCAGGAATCAACCTTTATAGCTCCCAGGAACTCAATAAGCGGTAAGTAAATGGATAAATAAGCAAACGAGTGTCTCATTACCACAAAGCTGCCTCTGCGGGGGGCTATTGGGCATCTTAATTCAGGGATAACTTCAGACTCAGATTCTCTGCACAACGCCTCTCATTTGTGCCCTGTATGCAGCAGATGCTCCATCCGTGGGCATTTTGGTAGTAGGTGGATAATTTCCTGGAAACGAAGTAAGTTCTGCATGTTCTTGAGAGGTACCACAGACAATCCCCTCCTCTGCAGTCTTGGCATTTTGAAGGCCAGATGTAGGACTCGATCAGTAGTTAGAATCTAGGGGGGAAATGATGCATTGAGGTTGAATTTTTTTTTTTTTTAAAGATTTTATTTATTTGAGAGAGAGAGAGCACATGAGAGGGGGGAGGGTCGGAGGGAGAAGCAGACTCCCTGCCGAGCAGGGAGCCCGATGCGGGACTCGATCCCGGGACTCCAGGATCATGACCTGAGCCGAAGGCAGTCGCTTAACCAACTGAGCCACCCAGGCGCCCCTTGAGGTTGAATTTTTGAAAAATAAACTGTTTTATCACTTATGGCAAGATTAACTCAAGGCTGAGAACAGAGTTTTGGAGTCAAGTAAATCTGATTTTGATACCCCCACCCCCACCCCACCCTCTGTTGACTCTACCTCTAGCAGCTTTCACACTGGGAAACTTTCTTAATGTTTCTAAGTTTAATAAATTTTAAAATATTACTTTGGGGATTGAAAAAGTACCCCAATAAAAGTACAGAGAAAGAAAGAACAACCATATTTTCCTCAGAATCAATTGCCATTACAGCTTGGCTTATTTGCCTCCACCTTCTGTGTTTGCTTATTGGCTAATTGATTGGTTTAAGAAAAAAAAATCACACAATGATGTTCCTAAAATCATATGCATTCAATATAAAGGATCCGAACAATGCAGAAAAATAAGAGAGAAGCTTGTTTTACTTATGCCAAATTCTATCATCCAGAAATTCCTATTACATATATCAGGTGAATATTATCACAGAATTTTTTCTAGTATGTGCAGAGAGAAGGTTATCTACTTAGGTAAGTGAATTGTTAGATAAATAGGTTAGATAGATGGATAGAAAAGTTTTAGTAAAATCAGATATTTTAAAAATCAGATGGTTTTTTAAAAAATCAGATGGCTTTTAAATAAAATATTAAATTTAATTTTATTTGACTTTAATAGAAAAAAAACCCCAAAGGGCATTATTCTTGAAATTCTTAAGGTCTAATTTTCTTAGATTAAGACCCCCGAGTTTCAGCTGATGCATATACAAGTATCCCCAGCCCCCTTACATCCACGTATCCTGAATTTCAGAAGATCATCCCATGCTTGTTTGTTTGTCTTAATTGGGGTAAAATATAGATATTGCAAAATTCACCATTTTAACCATTTTAAAGTCCACAATTCAGTAGCATCTGGCACATTCACAATGTTGTACAGACACCATCTCTATCTAGTTCCAGAACATTCTTATCCCCTCAAATGGAAATTAAGCATGCATTCTCTCCTCCCTCCTTCCTCCAGTCCCTGACAACTATTAATCTGCTTTCTGTCTCTATGAATTTGTCTATTATAGACATTTCATAGAAATCAAATCCTAGAATATGTGGCCTTTTGTGTCTGGCTTCTTTCATTTAGCATAGTGTGTTTGAGGTTCATCTGTGTTGTAGCATATATCAGCCCTTCCCTCCTTTTGGTGGCTGAATACTATTCCCCTGCTTGGCTATCCCACAGTTTGTTCATCCATTTATCAGTGGAGGGGCATTTGGGCTGTTTCCACATTTTGGCTATTGAGAGGAATGTTGATATGAATGTTCATGTACAAACTGTTGTGGGGAGACCTGTTTTCAATTCTTTGGGGTATATACATAAGAGCAGAATTGCTGGATCACATGGTAATTCTGCATTTAACTTTTGGAGAAACCACTAAACTGTCTTCCCTATCGGCTGCACCATTTTACATCCCCTGTTTTAATTTTCATCACTCACTCCACATCTTCAAAGGCTTCCTTCTGAAAGAGGTTAAAAAACCCTAAAGCCAGTTCCAATACTTTTCCAACCATATTCTGCCAGTTGCTCTCTATTGTACTTGAATGGTGCAGTCAGTCATACAGGCAATTCTCACGTGAATGCATAACCTAGAACCACTACCAATCAACCAAACAGGAAACAGAAATTAAACCTTTTGTCCTCCTTGCATTAAACCTCCTCTTATCTCTTGCTGGCTTAGGCCATCTTCCTAACTTGGAAAACCCTACTGGTTTCCCTAGTCTCTGATAGCTACTTGTTTTTGGTTTTGTTTTTCTAAGATTTTGTTTATTTATTCATTTGAGTGAGAGAGAGAGAGCACAAGCAGGGGGAGCAGCATAGGGAGAGGGAGAAGCAGGGAGCCATATGCAGGGCTGGGTCCCAGGACCCTGGAATCATGACCTGAGCCGAAGGCAGACACTTAACCAACTGAGCCACCCAGGCGCCCTAGCTACTTGTTTTTAAGACCCAGATCAGACCCATCCTCCATGATTATTCCAGTTCCTGTGAACTCCCAGAGCCAACTTATTGTATGTGCCCCATAATTTGTGCTTATCTTGTATCACTTACTTTTACGGCTTTTGTTTATATGCATAGATATTCTCTCCAGGATAAATGGTGAAAAGCACGCACACTTCAATGGACAGAAAGTGGGCCATAGAAGTCAGAGCAGGCTTGAGTTCACACTGTATTTAGCTGTGAACTTCCAGGACTACCTCCATTTCCTCTCTTATGGAATGGGGTGAGCGGGGGGGGGGGATGGGGGGGACACAGATATCATAGGCTGGTTGTGATGATTAGAGATAATGCCTATAAAGCATATAGGAGATCACTGGTAAATTGTAAAGATACAGTCTACATCATCATGGATATCTTGTATCTCCCTGTGTCACTGACAAGCAATGCAAATAGTAGGTGCTCAGAAAATGTTAGCGGATTGCTGTTTTCATTCCGTCAGCTTTGGGTGAAGTGTGAGAACCAGGCAGAACCTCTTCCTTTTTTGTTATTTGTTAGTATTTTGTGCATATTCATTTTCCTATCTATTTACACTCACCTCTTTCCAAAAAGTTGATGGGACATATTCTCTTGTCTAGATAGGTTCTTCCCCAAAAATCCCCTCAAAGTAGTCATGGACACAGGAAAGTGCCAGAAAGCCTACTTTACAATCCTATCCCTTAATAGATAATAACTCAGTCGGACAAATATTAGCTCACATTTACTAAGTGATCACTGTGCACCAGGCTCTGACTCTGCATTTGGCATTGTTCCCCCCGAACCCTCACCGCAACCCTATGATTTGAGAGGCACAATTATCATTCCTTTCAGGTGAGGAAACTGAGGCACAGGGCAGACACACGGCATCTCAGTGAGTGGCAGACATGGAATTTGAACATGCCATCCAACTGATGCCAAGTCCATGCTCTAAACTCATACACTATATACTCTCCCTCCAGCCTGTGACTGACCTTCCAGAAGGAGCAAGTTTTAAATCACATGGAATTTCACTTTATGAAGCACCTACAAAAGTGAGTAAAAGGGCCTCCGAGAAACTGGTTTGAATCTATTAACAAGGAAGAGGTGAAATGAAATGCCATCAACATATACCCAATTCTGGTCAAATCACATTATCCCCAAATAAATAACAAACAAAGTAACAGCTTTCAGCCCCAACATATTTCAACATTTATAAAACCTGATGTGATCACACGGTCTTTCAATCATTAAACCGATGTTCATGAAACACTACTCTGTGCTGAGTACTGGGCTGATCACATGATACTTTTGAATGTTGAAAGAGGATTTATCCCACATGTTTAACTGTTAGATGTGTTGTATGTTTCAGGAAGAACATTGAAGGTGCTTTGTGCTTCTGGAAGGAACTGGTAATTAGCTACTAGGAAGGAGGTTAAAGAGGACCTTGAGTTTGTATTAAAAGCTCGATCGGTTTCTCCAACAATATTACTATAATTTGAGTAATTATTATCACTTTTCTAATGTGAAAATTAAATGTCGGCTAAGCCTAAGAATTTCAAGTGTTAAAAAAAAAAATCAAGTCAAGATGGAATAATTCAAGCATGCTATCAGAATGAGACCACACATCCTGCACGTGCTTATACTCTAGCTACGGGAGGCAGAATAATGACACACACCCCCTCCCCCAAAGATGTCTGCATCTGAATCCCTGGAACCTGGGAAAATGTTACCCCATGTGGGAATGGGGACTTTGCAGATGTGATTGAGTATCTTGAGATGGAGAGATTGTCCTGGATTATTCAGGTGGGCCCAAAGTAATCACAGGTGTCTTTATTAAGAGGGAAGCAGGCAGGACAAAAAGAAGATACAATGAAAGAAACAGGTTGAGGTGATACAGGGCCAAGGGTCAAGGATGCATGTGACCTCTACAAGCTGGAAAGGCAAGGAAACAGATTGTCCCCCCAGAGTCTCCAGAAGGAATGCAGCCCAACCAACACTTGGATGTTAGCCCACTGATTATGGGTTTCCAAAACTGTAGGATAATAAGTTTGTATTGTATTAGGCCACTGAATCTATAGTAATATTTAGAGTAATAGTAATAAACTGGCAGACAGATCTTTTTGAATCATAGGATGGTCAGATAGTAAATTACCTCTGATTATCAGATATGACATCATTTAAAAGAACAGGAAGTGTCTTTTCATACTGTTCTTGTTAAAATATTGCAGAAACTAAGCATATTCCCTTTAGGGAAGGCAAGGGAAGAGAGAAGGCAGAATGGCACACTGTGCAATCTGACCTTATGGAGAGGTCAGACCATCTTTTATAAAAATGGGAAAAATGTAAATTCAAAAGACTGTTATAAGTATAATCCACATGAAATCTACACAAACCCTTACTATGTGGTTTAGTTTCAACACACAATCACATTCAAAGAAACAACAACCAGAGAGAAAATCATGAGTCAGAGAATCTCGATTCAAACTTTCAAGAAAATTATAATGGGAACATTCATTCTTAATAGATAATTTCAAGGAGTGCCTGGGTGTCTCAGTTGGTGAAGCATCCAACTCTTGATTTTGGCTCAGGTTATGATCTCAGGGTCATGAGATTGAGCCCTGTGTCGGGCTCCGCGCTGCTGAGCATGGAGCCTGCTTGGGCTTCTCTCTGTCCCTCCCCCAGCCCCTCCCTCTCTTTCTCTCTGAAAAAAAAAAAAAAAAAAAGATAATTTCTCAAAATCCTTTTGGGGCTTCTCTCATTCTCTGTCTATAGCAGTAGCTCCAAAAAACTTTCTCTACCACCCAATACTGTCCGCAACATCCAGCTCTGTCACCTCTCGAGCCTAGCTTCTTTCTCCCGTCCAAACCTCAACCATGAACATGTATATCTGTGACTCTCAAGCAGGGAATGCTAAACATCCTACAATGCGCAGGCCAGCCCCCAAAACAAAGAACTATTTGGCACCAAGTATCAAGGTGCCAGACATGTAGATGAACTGAGTCTCTGCATCTTGATTTTCATTTAGGAACACCTGGATCCTGTACAATAAAGGTAGCTCCTTGACTAATGCATCGGCAAGACTCCTTCCTCTTTAGAAATGAGGGGAGGAAAACACTTGCAATCTCTCAAGATTCAATATATTGTTTCATCTCTGTCCTGTAAGAATTCAATGCAATAACATATACAAAGTGTCCAGCATGGCTGCAAAAACCATGGATGCTAATGGGTGCTCAAAAACATATTAGTTGCCATCTCTTTTCCCAGAAGGGAATGAAGAATCCGGTTTATTTGTAATATGGTATCCCCAAGATGATAGCATCTCTGCCTACTGTGTCCTCCCACCGCATAGCGGCCTCAAATTTTTGAATATTTAAATTACAGAAATTGTTCACCTGCTATAAGAGAGAGAGTGTAATGCATTCCCCAGGAGAACTGGGTTTTAGAAATAAGAACATCAGAAAAACAACAAAGAGGATTACTGAAACCCAGTGTTCAGCTGTGGAATATTGAAGTTTCCAATTAATGTTTCAATGTTTAAAATAAGCAAAATTTTTATCGAGTAACGTTCACAATGTGTAAGAAAGGAAATGAGTTCTACCTGTTTTTCAAAAATACCTCATTTTTATTATGATGACCACGAAAGCCTTTGCATTGAAATATAGACTATATATATTGAATACATAGAGTTGAAATATTGAAAATTTTATATATAGAATTTCAATTTGTCTGTATATGTGCTTTTTTAAAACTGTGGTAAAATACCTAGATCATAAAAATTTACCATCTTAACCAGTATTTTGAAGATTTTATGTATTTATTTTAGAGTGAGAGAGAGCGCAAGCAAGGGGGAGTGGGGAGGGGCAGAGGGAGAGGGAGAAGCAGGCTTCCTGCCAAGCAGAGAGCCAGATGCGGGGCTCGATTCCAGGACCCTGGGACCATGACCTGAGCTAAAGGCAGACGCTTAACCAGCTGAGCCACCCAGGCGCCCCCCATTTTAACCACATTTAAGTGCACAATTCAGTGGCATCGAGTACATGTCCATTGTTTTGCAACCATCACCATCATCCATCTCCAGAACTTTTTCCGTCTTACAAAACTGAAACTCTACCTAGGAAATAGTAACTCCTCATTTCCCCTTCCCTCCAGCCCCTGGCAACCACCATTCTCCTTTCTGTCTTTCCCCATTTGACTACTCTATGTACCTCATACAAACTGCATCATACAGTATTTGTCCTTTCATGACTGGCTTATTTTATTTAGCATAATATCCTCAAGTTTCACCCAAATTGTAGCATGTGATAGGATTTCCTTCATTTTAAAGACTGGACAATATGCCATTGTGCTTATACATAACATTTTATTTAGCCTTTCATTCAGCAATGGACACTTAGGTGGCTTCCACCTTTTGCCTATTAAAATAATGCTGTGATACACATGGGAATAGCATATGTGTTTTTAACGCTTGAGTCATGGTGGTAAAAGAACTCATCCATGTACATGAGATTTGTACGTGTTTAACATGGAACTCATTTTACTTCTACTGGCCTCTAAGAACATTGCAGTAAGGTAAGCTTTCTAAAGCAAAATTAAATAAAACAACAACAAAAGATGACATAATTATAGTAAAGCCAAGATTATCTATACAGTTTTTTTTTTATGTAAAAGATTTTATTTATTTATTTGACAGCGAGAACAGGAACACAAGCAGGGGGAGTGGGAGAGGGAGAAGCAGGCTTCCCGCCGAGCAGGGAGCCCCATGCGGGGCTCGATCCCAGGACCCTGGGATCATGACCTGAGCTGAAGGCAGATGTTTAACCAAGTGAGCCACCCAGGCGCCCCTATCTGTACAGTTTTATAAGGGTTGAAGGTGTGGTGCTCTGGCACCAGCTACTCTGGGCAAGTAACTTAACGTTCCAATAATAGTTTTTACCATTTACTGAGTACTTACTAGACACCAGATATTGAAATAAGCACTTACATGTATTAACTCATGCAATGATCATAATGATGCTATGAGAGGTATACCATTATTATTCCCATTTAGCAGTTTAGTATCTAGCAGCTGAGCATATAGGCTAGAGCCACATTGCCTGGTTTCAAATCCTGGCTTCTCTACCTACTAGCTGTGGGACCTTGGTCAAATTATTTAACTGTGCATTAATTTCCTTGTGAAATAATAATGATACCACCCACTTCAGAGTACTGCTATGAAGATTGAGATGATTTACGTAAACTTTCATTTCAGGGCTTTGCATGTAGTTAGCACTCCATAAATATTACATGTTA
>NC_138369.1:24601706-24613176 GCF_054177405.1 Leptonychotes weddellii
AAAAAAAAAAAAAGGAAATGCTATGATCCTCAAAGTTGATGTTTGTTCAAGCACCAATCATCAAAGCTGTATCAACTCCATTTTTTGGATAGCTCTTCACCTTTGGGTCCAACCTAGCAAGACCCTGCTTAGGTCGGTTCTCTCAACTCTGTTCAACAGACAGGAAACATCTGCCCACTATATGACAAGTGTGCAAGGCAAAAATGTTTGCATTGAATTAATTCTACTGAGTAAACAGTTCTTTGAAAAAAAGTCTACTTCTTCCAATAAGAAATCCCTAAGAGGTGACTTTTGGTTAAATATATCTCCTGCTTCCTATCTCTTCACCATTATGAATGAAACAGCTGTCAAACTGAAGTTTTGCTGACCAGAAGACCCTGCACAAAGTCCATGACAGATAGATTTGGCCCCTTTCTGACTTTCTCATTTCTAGGCTTTTGCATGTGCCATTTCATCCACCTGGCATATCCTTCCTTCCCAATGGAACTATTATCCATCCTTCAAGGTACAGTTCAAATACCATGATCCTCCATGAAATCTTCTAGAGTCTACCAATTGTAAGTTTCTTTCACCCTTCAGCTTCAACAGTGTTAATTCATACATTTCCATTGATCCTTATCATATATTTCTTCGCTTTCTTTGCATACATATGTCTAGGAACCTTATCTTTTTCATGTCTGGAATCTTCATAGCATTTAACACGGCATGTTACAGATGCTCAGCAAACACTGACTGGTTGGACACTACCTATAGACTATGGCATGAACCTATAGATGCTACCTGTGAGATTGAATCTGATCATTTAAAGCACATGCCTTCTCTGTATCCCCACAACCACCCTCAGAGTAGAGAATGTTGGATCTACTTATCTGAACAGATTATTTGTTTTGCATTACCTTTACAATGTTTAAATACCCTGAATCAGAAAGTGTGAGAATGAGAAACCCAGGAAATCAAATAAGAGCATCTTTGTTTATTTTAGAAGGAAAAAGCTACTTCTTATACTTGATTTGGCGCTGTCCGTAATGACCTGATGGAAAGAAAAACAGGCTTTGACTGGGATGACTTCAATAGTGTGCTATGAAGTTTCCCAAAGATAAACAATCAAACAACAAACAATTTCAAAAGCCATTATGGGTAATCTCAAAGGACACTAAACTGGACCAAATCTCATTGCAAACAAACAATTTTGGGTAGGAAGAATGGTTGGAAATACACAAACATGGACCAATACCAATGTGCAACTTCTGTGAAGAGAAAGTGGATGGCCTTTTGGATTTATCAAAGTTATTTATAAAACTTCACAGGGCTGCGGATTAAGAATAAAGTATTAGAGAACTGGCAAGATATAAAATCCACTGGCTGATGTTACTTAGAACTGAGGAGTTCACCTTAAATGTTGAAAGGGGTCCCTCTGTTTCACCTTGAAGAATTGAGTGATACATATTCAGAATCATCAGAGCCAATATAAACAAAGATGAAAGTTGACAAGCAGTATTTACCATGAACAATTAATGTGGGATTGGCTAAAGCCAGATTCCAGGTAATTCCTTGATGTAAAACCAAACTCACTGAATTACCTCCAGGGAAGTTCCCTGTGTGTTAAATGGAAACCAGAGTCCCAAGATTCTGTACCTTGTTCTTGGAAAGAGAAAAAGTTGGCTACATTTCTGATGTTATCACCAGAAACTCCTGCCCACATGCTGAGTGATTTACATGCCCTGTCTTCCTTTTTTCTCAAATTAAAATCCTATAACTACAAAATGGTCATTATTTTAACCAGGGCAACACATTGTACTGAAAGCATCTATGTTGTGTTAAGATGAAAGATGATTAAGACAAAGATGATGGGAGCAATGTAAAGAAGAGGCCAGAACGACCTCTCCAGACTGACCAAAGCCCTCACCACTGCATCTCTGCATCCAGCACCTACATCCTCCCGTCGTCCCCATGCCCAAGAGAAAGGCTGAAGGGGAGGCTCCAGGTAACAAAGCCAAGGTGAAGTTCTGCAACGTTATCTGCTAAATCTGTTCCTCCAGAACCAGAGTCCAAGCCTAAAAAGGCCCCTGCATAGAGGGGAGAGAAGGTACCCAAAGGGAAAGGGGGTTACACTGATACTGTCAGGGATGGGAATAACCCTGCAGGAAACAGAGATGCCAAAACACACCAGGCACAGAAAGCCAAGGGCGCTGGAGATGCCAAGTGATACCTGTGTACTTGCGGTGACTGTACAGCCTGAAATACTTTTTTTTTATCAAGTTTTCTAAAAATGCAGAATTTTGTTTCAACTTTTTTTAAAGCTATCTTGTTAGCACACAGAACACTTCATAGTTGTTTTGGGGGAAGGACATACGTTACTAATAGAGTATCTCCGAAGCTAGATTGATACTGGGGGGAACACCTTTCCCTTCTACTTTTGAGACACTTCCTCTTGGCTCCCAGGAGGAGGGATTCCTTGATGTTGACACACATTAGCCACCTTGACAGAAACGCCTTGTGGTGAGAAAAAGCTAAAATTCATTTTTTTATGTCCTCTTCTCCCTGTCTGTCTTCACCATCGACTTGACTCCCTTAAACCCAGAGACCTGTTGGAACCTGACTCCAAAACATGGCTTCCAGTATGTCAGGCAATCCGGACTCTTCAGTGTCACCGTGGAGATGGTGTCCCTCCGAAGAGCTCCTTTTTTAGCTTGTGGATCTTCAGATGGATAATTCTGCCATCTTCATTTCATTTCCAGAAAGTCAGGATTGGTTTATAAGAAGTTGTTGAACAATATGCTAAATGTGAAACATCAACCCTCACTCTAAACTCTCCCTGTTCAGAGCATCACATGAGGTGGCTTTCTGATCTTGGTAGTCCATTGAAGAAGGGAGTTTGAAAGTTGTTGTATACTGTTAATGACCGTCTGCCCATGTCCAGCTGGAAATACCATGATTGTTTATGAAAAGTATCTTGAATAAAGCTAGATACAGTTTGGAAAAAAAAAAGAAATGATTAAGACATAGTCCCTATTCTCAAGGAGCATACATTATATTAATAATTACAGTAAAACATGATGAATGCAATAATAGAAATAGCATAGAAGCACTCTTATACAATGAAGAGTGAGGCCTCCAACCTTGTTTGTTTGTTTTTTCATTGTGTTGACAAATATAGAGCGTTTGCATCTACATTTAATTTTGAGGACTGTTTGTCAATTTCTATAAAAAAGAGGACTGAAATTTAGATTGGGATTTTGTTGAATCTGTAGGTCATCTTGGAATGAATTGACCTTAACAACATTTAGTTTTATAACCCATGAATATGGTGTATATATATATCCATTTATTTGGGTCTTATTTGAAATCTCATCAATATTTTCAATGTAAAACTCTTGGCTATCACTGGTAGATTTTTTTAAGTATTTTGTATTTGGGAGCAATACTGTACAAGGAATTTAATTTTATTTTCTCGGTTGCAGCTAACATATAAAAATACATTTCACACATATTATAAATACTTTTATATATTATAAATATATTTTTTAATTTTTTGCTTATAGTTTATTGATAATGGCAGATGATATTGGTTAATTTTCAAATGTTGAATCAGCCTTGCATAACTGGAGTAAATCCACTAGTCATGGCATATAGTTTTTTTCCATACATACTTTTGGATTTGGTTTGATAACATTTTGTTAAGGATTTTTTTTATTACAGCACTGTATACATATTTATTTTTTTTATTATGTTATGTTAATCACCATACACATGTGGGCCTGGAGATTTCTTTTTCAGGAGCTTTTAAACTATGAACTCAATTGCTTTAATGCCTAGAGGGTTCTTCAGATTATCTATTGGTTGAGTTTGGTAATTTGTGGTTTTAAGGAATTGGTCCATTTCTTCTAAATTGTCAAATTTATGAAGATAAATGTGTTCACAATATTCTAATTATCTTTTTAATGGCTGTGGGATCTGTACTGATATCCCCTTTTTCATTGCTAATTTAGGGGATTTCCTTCTTTTATATATATATACACACATATATACACATTTAAAAAAAAGATTTATTTTTTTATTTATTTGGAGAGAGAGAGAGAGTGCGAGCAATGCGCACACATAGGGGGAGGTGCAGAAGGAGAGGGTGAGAGAGAATCTCAAGCAGACTCCCACTGAGTGTGGGGCCTGAGGTGGGGCTTGATCTCATGACCCCAAGATCACAACCTGAGCGGAAACCAAGAGTCGCATGCTTAGCCCACTGGCACCACCCAGGTGCCCCATATATTTTTTTTAAAGGTTTTTAAAAATATGTATTTTTTAAGTCATCTCTATACCCAACATGGGGCTTGAATTCACAACCCTGAGATCAATAGTTGCATGCTCCACAAACTGAGCCAGCCAGGTACCCCTCTTTCTTATATATTTTTATTTTTGTAGGTCCTATCAAAGGTTTATCCATTTTATTGATTTTTTTTTAAAGGATGAAATTTTTTCCCATTAAGTTTCTCTACTGTTCTTTTACTTTCAATTTCACTGATGTCTGCTCCGTTCTTATTTCCTTCCATCTACTTACTCTAAGTTTATTTGGCTCTTCTTTTTCTAATTCCTTGAGGTAGGAGTGTAGTTTATTGATTTCAGATCTTTCTTCATTTCTTCATTTCTAGTATAAATATTAGTGCTATAAATTTCCCCGCCAACACTGCTTTAGCTTCATTCCATACACTCTGCTTCTCCCTCTCCTCTGCCATTCCCTCCGTTTGTGCTCTCTGGCTCTGTCTCTCTATCTCTCTGTCAAATAAATAAATAAAATCTTTTAAAAAATAAATAAATAAATAAAATCTAATTTATCTTGGGGTCAGTTGATTATTATTTCTCGGTCATTAGTTCTGGTATTTCAGGTGATTTTCAATTGTATTCTGCACATTTTGTCTATTTTATTAGGACACTGTGGGTCCTATGTAAATTTTATTTTGGCAGTCAGTCACCTTAATTAGGTTTAGTGTGTGGGTCTTAGATGACATTTGTGGGCTATGGTTTCAATTGCAGTTTCATTTTCAGAGAATTTGTGATGTTATTTTGATTTGCTTGGGTTATCTGATTCCTCTGCTGTTGTCTGATAGGACAAATGAAGTTTCCCCAGGCCAGGACACCAGATGTCTCCTGGTGAGGGAGATCCTAGCTGCCTTGTTGTCTTTGAGTGAGGGAGGAGTTTTGAGGCCTTGGGGGACAAAGAAGCTTTCTGAACAAGGCCACCTGATGTAGTGGAGGCTCTTCTGCAAGACTCTACCTTGTCTGCCTTGGTATCTCTTGGCAGAAATGGAGGTATCAGGTCTGGCAAGAAAAAAGAGACATCAGTTGGGTTTTAATGTTAAACCAATCTTGCATGCCTGGAATAAATGCTACTTAGTCATGATATCTCATCCTTTTTATATTGTTGCATCTGATTTGCTAATTTTTTGCTAAGGATTTTTCTATCAATGCTTCTGAATTTTCTATCAGTGCATCTGGGTTTGGGTGTTAGGGTTATGCTGGCCTCATAAAATGAGTGAGCAGGTATTCTCTCCTCTGTTTCTTAATAAAAATTGTGTAATAGTGGTTTGATATCTTCCTTGAATGTCTGGTGGCTTTCACCAGTAAAATCATCTGTGCCTAGAGGGTGTTTTATTTGTGGGAAGATTTTTGATAATGTATTTAATTCTAATAGATATGGAGCTATTGAAATTTTCTGTTTCATCTTGAATTAGTTTAGGTAAGTTGTATATTTCAAGAAATTTGTCAGTTTTATCCAGCTTGTTGAATGTAGCATAAAGTTTATAACATTAAATTGTCCTTTTAATGCCTTTAGGATCTGTAACAAAAACACCTATTTAATTCCTGATGTTGGTGATTTGTGTTTTGTTTTTCCCTTGATCATTCCTAGCTAGAGGTTTGTGAATTTTGTTGAACATTTCAAAGAACCAAATTTTTGATTGATTAATTTCCCTTGTTTATCTCATTGATCGGCCCTTTTATTTTTTTTTAAATATTTTATTTATTTATTTGAGAGAGAGAGAGATTGAGAGCAGAGCTGGGGAGGGGAGAATGCAGGGAAGGAGCAGAGGGAGAGGGAGCAGACTCCTCAGTGAGCAGACAGCCCTGAGCTTAAACCCAGGACCCCGGGATCATGACCTGAGCTGAAGGCAGATGTTTAGCTGACTGAGCCATGCAGGCATCCCTAATTGATATGCTCTTATCCTGATATTTTTCTCCTTATTATTGAGGTTTACTTTGCCCTTATTCTATCTTCTTGTAAATATACAACTTTTGGTCATCGATATAAGTATTTAAAGCTTTATCTTTCCTTCTGAATGCTGTTTTTGCTTCATCCCACCAATTCTGACAGGTGATATGCTCTTTATCAGATGGTTCAAAATATTTTCTAATTTTCCCTGTGATTCCTTTGATTCATGAATTATTTAGAAGTTGTTGTTTAATTTCTAAGTATTGAAGGTTTTTCTAAATATTGTATTGTTATTAATTTTTTATTTAATTCCTCTGCAGTCAGAAAACAAACTTTGTATGATTTAATTCCCTTTAAATTTATTGAGACTTGTTTTATGACCTTGCTTATGGTTTATTTTTATGAATGTATCATGAGCCCTTAAAAAGAACATGTATTCTGTAGTTCCTGCTATAGTAACATAAACATCAATCAGGTCAAAGTGGTTGATTATGTAGTTCAAGTTTTCCACATCTTTACTAAGTTTTTTGCTCTAGTTTTTCTATCAGTTCTTGTGATGGAATATTAAAATCCAGCACTACAATTGTGGAATTGCCTTTCTCCTTTTATTTATTTATTTATTTATTTTTAAATTTTATTATGTTATGTTAATCACCATACATCACATCATCAGTTTTTGATGTAGTGTTCCATGATTTATTGTTTGCATATCCCCCGCCGTCTATCTTCCCATATATCGCCTCGGATTCACTTCTCCGCATGTCCTACCTTCCAGAAGGTGGTCGCTTTTCTGTTCAGAGAGTTGCTGCTATTCTTTTCTTCGCTCTCCTGTTGAATTTGTAGGTGTTCAGAATGGTTTGATCCCTATCCAGCTGAATTCCTGGGACCAGACGAAATTTAGGTCTCCTATTCCTCCGCCATCTTGCTCCTCCCTGCCTTTCTCCCTTTAATTCTGACAGTTTTTCCTCGATATTTTGAAGCTGAGAAGTAAGAAACAGCAGGATATAGTCAAGAAGCCTACTTTCAAAGTTATGTAAGACTGGGCATGAAGTAATGCTGGAACTATTAATTTTCATCTTTATTAAATAATAATTGTGTGGGTAGTAATAACATTATCATGCTGTTCCCACCTCATATTTAAGGCTTTATTACAATAAAAATACTGTTATCAGGAGAATCTGCAGGCATTTCCAGAACAAAATATCATTAGATGGAATTTAAATGAGATTCTTTATAGAAAATTATCTTAAAATGTATAAACATGAGTAGGAGTTATCATAATCATCATCATTATAAAATCATAAATAGAGTCTTCTTCTACCCAATTCCATGCTAGAGAAGGTTGTGTTCTATCAAGACATTAGTACTCCTAAACTTTATTAGAACTGTTTTAAAGACTCTTTAAAGAGTCATTAAACTCATAGTCAACAGGAGCTATTTTCTATGGAAAAAGAGGGGAGTGGGGAGATGAAAATATTTTGAGCATTGCAAAAGGTACATTATATGGAATACAATATGATAAAAATTTAAATCTATGCATAAGCATATGGAAAGTTGACTAGAATACATGGTTAAATGAAAAAAAAAAAAGCTGGAGAAAAATATGCAATATGGTTTTTAAGAAATGCCCATGTCTATAGCCGCCTATGTTTATTTGTATCAGCCTAGATCCAGAATGAAACAGTTAACCGTGAACAACTCTGGGGATTTTCAGGATAGGGAATGAAGTTGTTAACTGTGGACAACTCTGAGGAAGGGTATTTCAGGATAGTGAAGTGGCTGGGGGGCAGGGGGTGGGGAAGAAAGAGGGCACTTTCAGTTTTTACTTTCTAGAGTGTTTATTATTGGTGTCTTCTTTGACAACCAATGTGCATGACTAAACAATACTTTTTTTTAAGTCTGAGCAAAAAACAACTGATCAAAAAAGTGGAAAGTATGTAAAAAAAAAAAAAGGTTAAATTTTCTAATATTGGGACAGAGTAGAAACTTGAAGTGAGACAAACAGGAGCTCCTCAGTGAATTTGCCTCTATAACGCAAGGCTGGGTAAGATTACCGGAGTATTTTTTTTCATTAATGCATGAAAATAATCTTCTCTGAGATAAATGATAATTATACATTGTAACTTGTTTGTTGCATTGGATTTTTAATCAAACTTTAAAAAAACTAAACAAATACAAAGCTATGTCCAGAGCACTGCAGCACGATAGCAGCCTTCTTCTGTGCTGTCCTTTATGAGATTAATTAAATTAGATTGCTTCTGAGGGCATCCGGAATTCTCCAGAAGCCCAAAGGAGGAAGACACATAGGGTTCCCTCGCCACAGCAACACTGAATCAGGACTCAGTTTGATGGGGTGGTCAGTGAGACACGCAAGGATTTGCTAGCAGCCTGTAGCATCTTTAAGCAAATTCCTTTTCTCCTAAGAAGATACTCCAACCCGCTCAAACGTGGTCATTTAGGATGTAAAGATAGATGTATGTAACGGAAAGGGTATGACCATTGTGTCTGAAAGCAGACACTTTTGGTTGGCAACCTAACAGCGATTTTTCCTACCTTAATTTCTTGACAGCAGAGCCTTACTCATGTTCCCAGGGAAGCTGAAAATCCCGATCCTCAATGTCTGAGCCTCCTTGACGTTAGCATGTGGCTATGTGACCCGGTCCTGTCCAATGGAACTTGAAGGGGAAATTTCCTGGGATAAAGAGAGAGATGAATGAGAGAAATCTCTTTCTCCCTTCCTGCTTTTGGACATTGTTGCTTTTTTGCTACTGCAGCAGCCATCTTGTAACCTTAAAGGAATAGAAGTTGCTGATAAACTGTGGATCAAAGAGCGGAAAGATGGAAAAGTCTAAGCCCGTCCATCAGCTGGGAGCCCCACCTTGGAGTCACTTACTTCTGTACTTCTGTTTCTTTGTCTTGGGATATAGAGGGGTCTGCTCAGGGGTTGAACAGAAAATGTGGGCAAAGAAGAGAGGTCAGGAGTTGTCCACATCTTTGACATAGCTAAGAGGATGGCCACAGTGCTACAGCAGAGATTTTAGGCATGTGAACAAGGAAACATTGTAACAAAAAAGTGTGGGACTAGCATAAAGACATATATATAGATATATGATTATATATATAACATATATATATAAGATATATAATCATATATCTATATCAATGGGATTGAACAGAGTCCAGAAATAAACCCATATATCTATAGTCAATTGATTTTTGATAAGTAGGCCAAGATCATTCAATGAAGAAAGAACAGTCTCATCAACAAATTGTTCTGGGACAACTTGTTATCCACATGCAAAAGAATGAAGTTGGACCCTTCACTCATACCATATTCAAAAATTAGTTAAAAACTGGGGTACCTGACTGCTTCAGTTGGTAAAGTGTGCAACACTTGATCTCAGGGTCATGAGTTTGAGCCCCATGTTGTGCATAGAGTTTATGTTAAAAAAAGTTAACTCAAAATGGATCAAAGACCAAAAGACTAAAACTATAAAACTTAGAAGAAAACATAGGAGTAAATCTTCATGACCTTGGATTTGGGAGTGATTTCTTAAATATGACACAAACAGCACAAGCAACAAAAGACAAAATAGATAAATTAGACTTTATCAAGAGAGTGAGAAGACAAAGCACAGAATGGGAGAAAATATTTGCAGATTGCATATCTGATAAAGATTATTTAATAACCATAATATATAAGGAATACCTATAATACAACATTGAAAAGACAAATGACCCAATTTAAAAATGAGCAAAGGACTTGAATAGACATTTCTCCAAAGAAAATCTACAAATGGCCAACAAGCACATGAAAAGATGTTCAATGTCATTAGTCATTAAGGAAATGCAAATCAAACCACAATGACATCACACCCACTAGGCTGGCCATAGCAACAACAACAAAAACCCCCAAAACCGGGGCGCCTGGGTGGCTCAGTTGGTTAAGCGACTGCCTTCGGCTCAGGTCATGATCCTGGAGTCCCGGGATCGAGTCCCGCATCAGGCTCCCTGCTCAGCGGGGAGTTTGCTTCTCCCTCTGACCCTCCTCCCTCTCCTGCTCTCTGTCTCTCATTCTCTCTCTCTCAAATAAATAAATAAAATCTTTAAAAAAAAAAAAACCCCAAAACCAAACAAAAATGGAAAGTAAGTGTTGACAAGGACGTAGAGGAATTAGAACTTTGTATGTTGCTGTTAGGAATGCAAATGGTGTAGCCACTATGGACACCAGTTTGGCGCTTCATTAAAATGTTAAACATAAATTTACTGTATGACCCAGCATTTCCACTCCCAGTTATACACCCAAAAGAATTAAAAACAGGTATTCAAACAAATACTTATATAAGAATGGTCAGCTTCATAGTTTCACAGTTTAATCACTGTTCACAATAGCCAAAACTTGGAAATAACTCAAATGGCCATCAACAGATGAATGGACAAACCAAATGTAGTGTACGTATACAGTGGAATGTTACTTGGCCGTAAAAAGAAAGAGGTACTGATACATGCTACAACATGGATGAACCTCAAACACATTATGCCAAGTGAAAGAATCCAGACACAAGAAGCCATAGACTATATGATTCCATGTACATGAAACATCCAAAATAAGCCAATCCATAAAGCAGAGAGCAGATATATGGTTGCCAGAGCTCAGAGTATGGTGGAATGGGGAATAACTGCTTAATGGGTGCAGAGTTCCTTTTGGGGTGACGAAAATGTTTCAGATAGATAGAGGTGATGATTGCAAAACATTCTGAATGTAGTAAATGCCATTAAATTGTACACTTTGAAATAGCCAATGGTTAACTTTATGTTTTGTGAATTTTACCTCAATTTTAGTTAATGTCCAACAGGATCATAAAGTATAACCTTTATGATTGTCTATGTCCACCAGATAGAATTTAATTTCATCTGGCTAAGCCCTGTCAGACAAAAACCTACAAGTTAACCTTGAGTCATAAAATGGTCTTGACAATAGAAAGACAACCCAATACTGCATTAAAGAACACCGAGCAAGCTCTTCCTTATTTTTAAGTTTTGGATATTTTTTCTGACATCACATAGAGTCTGAATTATCAGTTCAGACTTCACTCTTACGGAAGGTTGCTTTCATCTTTAAAGAAGACTTCCTTTTTTTTTTTTTTTTTTTTCCAGGCAGCAGGCCTTCATCATCAGGGCCTTCCTAGTCCATTAGAAATGCTGTATTAAACTGGAAAAGTATTGGGATCTAGATGCCTTTCCTCCCTGAAGATTTCTTTTTTTTTTTTT
>NC_138369.1:24613276-24622418 GCF_054177405.1 Leptonychotes weddellii
AAAATCAAATTTAATAGTGTACATACAGTGAATCCACACAAACACGGAAACTCCACAGTCAGGCATAATGAGGTATGTATGTCATTCTGAACTAAGGAAAGGGGTATTGGGGGCTGCGACTTCAAAGGGAAGGAATGCAATTCACAGGAAGATGAAAAAGAGTAAATGTTTGGTAAATAAATGTTCGCTGGGCCACTCAGAAACAATGGGACAACAGAGGGCTTGATCAAACAGGCTTCGCTAGGTTTCTCCCGGGGTTTCCCACACCTACTTTCTATCAAAATGTGGTTATCCGTGGTGATAGCTCTCTTCCTGCAGCAGTTTCTCTATCTAAACTCTTTGGTGGTGGTTGAGGGGGAGGTAAAGAGCTTTTCCTGAGTCCGCTGGGTTTCAATTGCTTTTTAACTCAAAATAATCTTCATCCAAAGTGGCCCATATTGGGGCAACCTGTCCTTGTCCACTATAGGGGCGACAGAACTCTCTGAAAATTCAAAGAAAATTGAGGATTTTTCCTGCAGGAAAACACACATGGATAGGTGAACCCAAAACTTTGCAGACAGGGGCGCCTGGGTGGCTCAGATGGTTAAGCACCTGCCTTCAGCTCAGGTCATGATCCCAGGGTCCTGGGATCGAGCCCCATATCGGGCTCCTGGCTCAGCGGGGAGCCTGCTTCTCTCTCTCCGTCTCCCTCTCCATCTGCCTCTCCCCCTGCTCATGCTCTCTCTTTCTGTCTGTATCTCTGTGTCTCAAATGAATAAATAAAATCTTTAAAAAAACAAACAAACTTTGCAGACAGTTTCTAAATTTTAGATGGTTTTGTCCTTCCTGAAAGGTTTCTAGCTAAAGAATTCCTACTCTGGTTACCCCAAACCATCAGAAATGGCCAAAGTAAACCATTTTAAAATGTTCTGTGTGATCTGTCTAACCCATCTGTGTACAAAGCCTCCAGTCTATAGCTTTCATCTTTTTGCAAAGATCCACAGAATATATGAAATTGCTTCCTTTATTTGTAGGATCCTGAAATGAGGAAATGAAATTGTGAATAGGAGAAAAAAGCATCAAAGAGGAAAACTTCTTCATAGGCTTGCTTTTTGGAGTTGTTGGTTATTTTAACTAATTAGCTTACTACTCTTAAAAGATATTTATTTTGAAAAACTTCTTTATTTTGCTCTACCACATTTATTTGCTCAGTGTCACTCTTGCATAGATTACTGGTCAATAGATTACTGGTCTAATTAGTCTAGCACAGCCTTATTCAGCGTGCATTTCCTTTTTAGGCTGAAAATGGCATGAGCTCTCTACATCAACTTCTAACTGAAATTAATCATCTTCACTTTCTTCTCAGCTTGAGTACTTTTTATAGGCCTTGCTGCCTCTTTTACTCACAAACTCATTATTTTCATCTGCTAATTTACTTCTTAATTACTTATTTCTACTCTACTATACAACTGCATTCAGTGATTCTTGACTTAGTAAACCTTAGCCTATTTCAGAAAGAAAAGCTCTCAGAATGGTATATTTTCTTTTTGAATCTAGAGTTAAAAATAAGATTTACTTTGCATGCACCATTAAAGGTGATAAATCTCCCAGCTTCAGTTAAGAACATAACAGCATCAAATGTCATAGAAATTCCTTCTTTATGCCACTTATTTCATTATGAAAGCTAAAGTAGAATTTAAGGTCTTTTTAAAAATGTCATCGAGTTGATGAACAATGCTTCTGGAAATTTGAGGAAAGAGCTATAAAACCAGGGCTGCTAATCAGTTACCAGGCACCCAGTATGGCTTTTTACATCAAGCAACCCTTTTCACTGGGCCAGTGTCCATTCTAACTGATCAGGCATCCATCCCTCTTTGAATGGGCTTCCCCAGTTTAAGCACTGGAAGTCCAGCCTCCTGGAAACCTTTTCAGTTCTGGGAACAGTGGGACAGCTTGTCACCCTAATGAACCCTTCCAGCAAACCCCAACATTATTAATTTCAAAGTGCCTCGAGTCCACATTTTGCAAACAATTCACCCTTTTCAGGTTTGTAACACACCCCAGAGGTTTTTTTTTTTTTTTAATATTCAACTTAAAACATATTTAAGACCAGAATGGAAATTACATGAGTATCCTGTTAGAGAAGGCTGGTAGCAGAAAAACTAATTTGCATTGGCATTTATAATGGAGAGAATTTACATATTACTTGTGAAATTAAAAATAAAGATTTTTTTAAAGGAGACAGATTTGGAAATATGCCTAAAATATGTTAATCTGAGAAGAGTATAGAATAGAATTTCTTCTGCAGCTGAGATTTGTTATTGTTTTTAAATTTGAATTTCATTGATTGGAATAGGTATAAATTTACATAGTACAAAAGTTCAAAAGGAACAAAAAGTGTATGTAGAATGAAACATCCCACCCTTCTCTCCCAGCCCTTCAACTGTCCAAACAATTGTTATTAATTTTTAATACATTGTCCAGAGATCTTCTGTGCAACTGCAAACAGAGAAATAGAATTTTTAGCGAGTAAAATGATAATTACTGATGACAAGATCAGAGGGGTGCAGAGAGGCTGAGTTTGGAGTTGAAGGGAAGGAGTTAGCCAAGGCAAAAAGACAAGGAAGAACAAAAGAACAGCAACGGGTAAAGGCACAGAGTATGGAGTACCTTGGAGTATTTGTGGAAGGGCAAACAGTTCAGGTCAGAGCTAAGGATGCATGAACGGTGGGGGCAGTGAGAGATGAATCTAGAGAAACAGGCAAGGTCAGCACAATTCTTTCAGCATGAAAGCACAACTTTTATTTTCAATGAATGTGAGCCAAAGAAAATCAGATTAAGTCTCCACGGAGGTAGGATTTGGAGGCCAGGGGGAGACAAATCAAAGGTCTTGATAGGCAGTTCTCTTAAAGCCAAGCCCAGTTCAAAGCAACCTCTGGATAATGTTTTAGGTGACATAGTTTGGGGGGGGAAAGATATGTACATTCAAGACCAAGCTGAATTTCTTCAAGACCAATGTCCATCTCTATGAAATGAACCATAAGTAAAGCTTGACAAAAGGGAGACATTAGAGGAAACAATTTCAGTAAGGGCCCCTACATCCACCCAGACTGCCTTGAGAGGCTCTTTGTTTCTTTAGATTGTTGGAAAGTTCTGCTTCAAACAGCTCTCATCAGTCCCGCCTCCCACCATCTTCGCTCATCTGATATCATTGCTGCGATCTTCTAGGACAGCATTCTCTGTAACTGAAACTCTCTACTGGAGAAGCTTCAGGAACACCGTCCTTGCTTGTGCATTCCTTCTGCATGTCAATAAACTTCTGGCAACTGTAAACATGTTCCCAGTTACTGAGCCAATAAATAGGAACACCCGTTCTAGGGAGAATAACTTGCACATCGCATAGCAGTTTCTAAGAAAGAAAAGAGACACAGTGCAAGATAGGAGTTCCCTAACCTGGCTTTATGAGAAATTAAAAAAAAAAAAAAAAAGGATTCAGGACACCAACCTTGACTTATTAGGTCAGAATGGAGGAGAAACGATAAGAGTCTATCTTTTTTTAAAAAGCACCACAGGGGTTATTATTATGATCAGTAAGGTTTGGGAAACTCCATCTGCTAATTCAGATTGGGATAGAGCCCTCAATCTTTTGTAATCATAGACTCATTTCAAATGAACCTAATTGCACTGTGAGCGTTAAAAAGTTTCTAATCACTTTCGTTGGGAGAGTCTAACTCCTTGGCAGTTTGTTAGTCTCCAAGCAGGGGAAATGGCCAGTGGAGAAGAAAGTCCTTACTGAAAGCCATTGGCAATGGGTCATTTAACTGTATTGGTGTATCTTAATGCAGTAGATGTGTTCCAGAAAAGAGTGAATAAATCAAATTTTTATAAATGGAATTTTTTTAGTGTACTAGGAGACCCAGAGGGATCTTGTGGGGCATTTTTCAAATCAGGATTTTATTTTAAATATAATGCATGCTTCATGGTTTAAAACAAATCCACACATAGCAGAGAGGAAAATAATATGAAAGATAAAATCACTCCTCTGTCTCCTTACTTCACCCAAATAACCACTTTTAACCCTTTCTTGCCTCCCAGCCATGTTTGCTCCATATTCCAGCATGATTTTATAAAATGTTTGCCCTTTTTTTCTCTTATCAATACATGACAGATGCTACTCTATGTTACGAGATAGAGAGTCCTCCTCATTCTTGCAATTGCTGAGTGGATGTACCAGGCATCTATGATCTACATAAATATTCCTCTACTTATGGAAATTTAGGTGATGTCTTCTCTCTCTCTCACACACACACACACACACACACACTACTCCAATGAACATCTTTGTGCATATAAGCAAGTATATCTATAGGGTAATTTCCAAGTGAAATTGATGGGTGAAAGAGTATGTACATATCATATATGTTAACTAACTTGAATTTATATAAAAACTTAAAAAAAAAGAGTACGTGCATTTTAATTTTGGTAGACATCTCAAAAAGTATTCCCTAAAAAGGTACACCAACTTCCACCCCCAACAGCAGTGTGGGATTAGTTCCCTCATTCCCACGGCCTCATCTCTTCTCCGTATTATCAACCTGCTTCATCTAGGGCAATCTCATTGGCAAAAAATATTGTACCTCATTCTTACTGTAACTATCATTTATTTTATCATAAGGAGACTGAGTGGATTTTCCTGTGTTTACTGATCACCTGGATTTTTTTACCCCAGTCTATTGAGAATTTTCCTGCAAGGCAGAGAATCCCTTCCCATAGCCATCCTTCAGCTGCCACACTTTATCCCTTTCTGAGTTTGGGTCATCAGAAATCAGCCTAAACAAGTCAGTTCCAAAGGATAACCATACACAGGTCACTCTTATTGTGAACAAGCTATTTCTTGATCCTGCTGGCATCCCATTTCTCTCCTGTGTTTGCTGCCAAGAGATGGACTCTTATTTCCTCTCCATCCATACCTTTCTCGGTCCCGGATATCTGGCGCCTGTTTCCACCACCCTAAGGAGCATGTTCTCTGGAAGTTTACTGAGGACCTCCTATGGCTAAACCCACAAGCTCTACTCTATAATCATTTTCTTTGATTTGTGTGGGTGCTTAGATGCTCCTATGCTCCGTAAATCCTCTGCACCTCAGATTCCCTGGGAGATACTGATAAGAATACCCTTTCTGTCTTGGGTTTGTTGGGAGGCTTAAATGAAAACAGATGGATGTACTTGGTAAGCTATAAAATACTACCTAAATATGAATTGCTACTATTGTTCTCCTGGGCCCCCACAGTTCCCAGCACAGGCTTACTGCTTAAGAGGAGATTCCTCATTCTTATTGGTCGACTGACATATTGCCTCCTTCAGTTCTTTCTCTCCATCTCTCTCATCCTGAGAGATTGACACTTATTAAGCACTTACTATGTGCCAAGCAGCATTCAGGATGCTGGGGAAACAGCAGTAACCACTTTGGGAGAAACTTCATTAAATGTTGATGGTGTGCAGGCACAGTTCTTAGAAACGTCTGGGGATAATGATGTTTAATCCTTCTACTGATTCTCTGAGGCAAGTATTATTTTTACTTTGTTTTTAAAGATAGGAATCTGAGACCCAGAGAGGTTGAGTAATTTCTCCAAAGTGACGCAGCTAGTAAGTGGGAAAGTCAGGATTTGAACCCAGCTCTCTACTGCTGTTCCATGTAATGCTCATTCCACTACATCCTGTGTCATAGGGCTATTGGAAGAGTTAAGTGAGATCCCTCCCGTAGGTGCTTCAGCTGATGATGTGGGAGGAGATGAGATAAGGAGGTGCTTAATAGAGGCAGACTCTTCTAACTACAGGACCAAGAATGTCAACATAGTGAACTCCAGCAAGAGCAGATTTGAGACAGGACTGACAGGAGCAGCACGCATGCCTAAGAGCACTTGGGTTTTCCAGGCGAGCACAACAGGGGCCCCGCATGATGGTCAGTCTTGCCACGACCAATTACCCATTTCCTCCTTCACCACAGGGGTCCATAACAACTCTGTCTCATCCACTCATTTATCGGCCTCTTGCTGGAGGGAACGACAAGGGATCACGTGTCACACTACAGTCCTGAGTCCCAAGAAAGACTTTTGAACCAGGTCCCTGCAGGCAGAGAACAGCGTGCTTTCTTGGGAGAGAAACTTTGGCACTTCAACGTGTGCATAGTGTTCTCTCCAAGCAGGCACCCACGATTAGGAACTCTGGGTCATTTCACGGATTCACTGAATAGATGAGAGACAAAGTTCATTGGTCAGCCATGATTCCAAAAAGTTTTCAAAATGACCTACACATTGCTAAATGCTTTCATCAGAGAGTACACATGGTCCTGTGGTACATAATCCAAGTACTATCGTAACAACAATGGCTGCCGCCATTTTCCACCCAACCTCGAGCAACATCAACTGTTGAAGAACAGTTGGCTAGAACATGCCACTTCTTCATGTGCAGCGAAGAAAAAGCGCCGCCAGTTAAACTGTGGCATGCCACCAGCTGCGAGACACATCGTCATCTCTGAGGAGGCTGAAAATGTGAAAAAACTAGGTGCATCTAAGAATTGATAAACTTGGTCATGGTAAAAGCAACTGAATTTTCGTTTTTTTTCCACCAGCGAGGCAGTCTTCCAGGTGCTTTGCATACCTTGTATTATTCAATCTTCAGAGCCTTGTGAAGGAGGCTCTACGCCCCTCCTCCCTCGTTCACAGGTGAGGGTGCTCCATGAGGCTTGGAAACTTCCCTACGGCACACACAAGATCACAGAAGCACCGCTGGGACCCAGGTCTGTCCAGGCCCAAGTGCAGTTTCTGCTGCCACCCTCCATCAGTTCAGAAAAGGTCAGCCTGTCCTTTGCAATGCCCAGCAGGCAATGTGGAGTCTCTGAGACCACTCGAGAATGAGTGGTGATGGGAACAGTGCCCAGAGCTGCCACCTGCCAAATGAGCCTGGGATGTGACCTGCGGAAGACCAGTGTGGTTCCCCAAATCGTTTCACCAAGGTCATATAACATCAAAGTTCAGCACCAAGTCCGGCATGTAGTTTACCTACAGGCCATTATTCATCTCAAGCAATGAGCTGACATAGTGAGGGTGACAGTGAGCACAGTGGGTGGGACTCACTCAACCCATCCTAACGTCACTTAATGTAGCTCAATTCTGGAATGCTAGGAACATCCACAGAGAAGAATGGCTAGCAGAATCAGAAGCGGAAGGAAGTGCTCCTTCTGAATATGTTCTCTGAGAAACCTCCAGTGAATGCTCGAAAAGCACTTGTTACAATACGGATGCTTTTATGATTAAACACCTACTCTGAGCTCAACCTCTTCACACCCTTGCATGGAGCCACCTTATCTTCATTTTCACAGCTGAGAAAATACACAAGAAGGAGGTCATCCAAATAGGGGTCATGGTAAAATAAAAGTCAGCCCCCTGGCTGCCCAATCCCATTCAAACCAGTTTGTATCAGAAGAAAACAGCCAGATCTTTTTACAGCGGAAGTCAGTGCTGTGATTAATAAGGGACAGCAACGTCCTCAGGCAACACTCCCAACCTGACCCAGTCTTAGAGCTCCCGTGGGGATTCTCATTTAAAATTCTGATGCCAGCACCCTCTCCTCCCAGACATCCTAAATCAGATTATCTAAGAATTGTGTTTTAAAAAAATGCCATAAGTGCTGGATAGTTTGGAAAACCCTGCCCTGAGAGCAGATCTAATTTCAATGCTTGGAGAGCCATTGAAATAGATATTACATGGGTGGACGAATTGCTGGAATACATATGACCCCTTGAGACAAATGGATAAGTGAAAGGTTATTGGTTCTTACCATTTTCTCTCAAAAAAATAGCTTTCAGCCAATTGCCTGGACATTGATGAGGATGAGTTGCACCCTTGGTGGCTACAGCATAAGAAGGAAATTCAAGCCTGCAAATCAGGGGGGTGTTTTAGTGGCTCTTGTTAATCTTCATGAAAACAGTGGTTGGTATGCCCTGTCATTATTCCCACTTTATAGATGAGGATTCCAAAGCCCACATAGGTTGGTGATTTGGTGATGAGTCAAGTATGAATGAGACAAATGGGAGTGGAAGAGATAGCAAGGAGTATAAGGGTGAACTTGGCATTTAAGGAGAGCCAATCTCAATTTGGAAATAATCTCAGGTCTTTTAAAAATCATTAGGCTTTGAGTTCAGAGGAGTAAATCCTACTCTAAAGGAAATTAGGTTCCAACTTCTGCCATTCAAACTCAACTGAAAAGGGTTATCAAAACCCAAATATATCCAAGTATCCCAAATATTCTACACGTGTCACATGATGAGGTTTTTAAAAAACTGGTGGGGCGCCTGGGTGGCTCAGTCAGTTAAGCGTCTGCTTTCAGCTCAGGTCATGATCCCGGGCTCCTGGAATAGAGCCCCACATCCGGCTCCCTGCTCAGCAGGAAGCCTGCTTCCCTCCTCCTATTCCCCCTGCTTGTGTTCCCTCTCTCACTGTCTCTCTGTGTCAAGTAAATAAATAAAATCGTTAAAAAATAAAATAAAATAGGGGCTCCTGGGTTGCTCAGATGGTTAAGCGTCTGCCTTCAGCTCAGGTCATGATCTCCAGGTCCTGGGATCGAGCCCCGCATCAGGCTCCCTGCTCAGCCGGGAGTCTGCTTCTCCCTCTTCCTCTGCCTCTCCCCACTGCTCCTGTGCTCTCTCTCGCTCTCTCAAATGAATAAAAAAAAAAAAAAATTCTAAAAAATAATAATAATAAAATAAAATAAAAAACTGGTCCACTGTCTTATCATCTTTATTAATAAGGATGGAAAAAATATTTATTGCAATTCAGCTGCACTCATCTGTGTTTTGTTTTTTGGTTTTTTCTTAATTCTTATGTTAATCCCCATACATTACATCATTAGTTTTAGATGAAGTGTTCCATGATTCATTGTTTGTGCATAACACCCAGTGCTCCATGCAGAATGTGCGCTCCTCAATACCCACCACCAGGCTAACCCATCCTCCCACCCCCCTCCCCTCTAGAACCTTGTTTGTTTTTCAGAGTCCATCGTCTCTCATGGTTCGTCTACCCCTCCGATTTCCCCCGCTTCATTCTTCCCCTCCCGCTACCTTCTTCTTCTTCTTTTTTTTTTTAACATATATTGCATTATTTGTT
>NC_138369.1:24622918-24642940 GCF_054177405.1 Leptonychotes weddellii
AAAAAAAAAAAAATCTGTGTCTCTCTCTGTCAAATAAATAAAATCTTTAAAAAAAAAGAAATAGCAAGTGTTGGCAAGGATGTGGAGAAAAGGGAACCCTTGTGCATTGTTGGTGGGAATATAAATTGGTGAAGCCACTGTGGAAAACAGTCTGGAATTTCCTCAAAAAATTAAAAATATAACTATCATATGAACCAGCAAGCCCACTTCTTGGTATATATCCAAAGAAAACAAAAACACTAACTTGAAAAGCTATCTGCACCCCCATGTTCATTGCAGCAGTATTTACAATAGCCAAGGTATGGAAACAACCTAAGTGTCCACCAGTGGATGGATGGATAAGGAAATCGTGGCATATACATACAAAGGAATATTATTCAGTAGTAAAAAAAATGAAATCCTGCCATTTGCAACAACGTGGATGGACATTAAAGGCACTATGTGAAGTGAAATAAGGGAGACACAGAAAGACAAATACCAAATGATCTCACTTATATGTAGAATCAATCAATCAATAAACAAATAAAAAAAGCTCACAGATAGAACAGATTGGCGGTTGCCAGAGGTGGGGGTGGGAGGTGGGAGGATGGGAGAAATGGGTGAACTTTCTTTTTTTTTTAGTTTATATACACTGAATAAAAAAAGACATAACACAGAGGATGAACTTCGGAGTAAAACAAATGTCATCTCAAATCCTGACTCTAACAATAGTTTTGTGAGCTTGGGAAAGTTACTTAAGGGGGGAAAAAAGGGGGAGACATTAAGACACATGTGTTCTGTATGCACACCACCATCTAGGTGTGGTGAAGTCAAAATGTCCTAATCAAGAGTCTACGTTCAGTCAGCATCGAAAGGACCTTCATCAGGAAATCAGCACACCAGAGAAGCCCCTTCCCCAAGAGCTTCAAATATCTCCATCTGAAACTGCACCAGAAGTTTTATCAATTAGCATAAAAGATGTTAAAAATAAGTTTCCATGTGTGAAATGATGTGAGGTTGGCAGGAAATTTTGTGCAGGCATCTTCATTCTAGCATGAATGAGGTATAATTATCTGGTGAGCCCAGAAGCCTAACGCCTCCTGAGTGACACCTGAAGTAGATAATTCAGTTCAGTTCTGTGTTTCTCGACTTACGAGAGGATTCTTTCACCTGATTCAACTAGAAGGTTAGTAGATTCTGCCTGTGCCACATGGTCACATTTGCCTTGAAAGGAACCTTTTTGCACAATGCTATCAGAGAGCCTAAAATGACAAACACAAGGACTTTACGGAGTTCATGAGACTAGATACGTGATTGTTTTGTGTCGGCTTGTTTGCAAAGCAGAATTAGATCTGACCCCTGACATTGTTTTTTCATTCAGTAATACTGTCAGGAAGAACTAGAGCTCTCACTTACCCTAATTATTGGAGGTTATCAATATCTATTGAAACAAATAATAAATTATGTTTAAAAAAAGAAGGTAGTAGGAAGGGATAAATGAAGGGGGGAATCAGAGGGGGAGATGAACGATGAGAGAGGATGGACTCTGAAAAACAAACTGAGGGTTCTAGAGGGGAGGGGGGTGGGGGGATGGGTTAGCCTGGTGATGGGTATTAAGGAGGGCACGTATTGCATGGAGCACAGGGTGTTATACGCAAACAATGAATCATGGAACACTACATCAAAAACTAATGATGTAATGTATGGTGATTAACAGAACATAATTAAAATTTAGGAAAAAAACAAAGTAAAGAAAAAAGAAAATAACATACAAATTATAAACAAGCAAATTTACTTAGGTTAATTTGAAGCACATAATAGTTTTCTACTGCTGTGTAACAAATTACCCTAACACTTAGTGGCTTAAGAAAATAAGCATTTTATCTTACAGTTTCCATGAGTCAGGAATTCGGAAGTGGCTTAACTGGGTGGTTCTGGCTCAGGTTATTTTATAAGGCATTCACTGCCAAGTTATCAGGGTGAATATGGTCTCAGTATATCCAGAACTTATGATTTTTCAAGAGAAGGTGGGACATATATACATGCCATGTATAATTTCAGAACAAAACATTTTGAGGGGGAAAAAAGTCAGTGAGCCTAGTTCAACCAAAGTTTGCCATTTTACAATGTCTAAACTTTTCATATACAACAAAATCCTGTTGATTTCAGGATGATATGAGCAAAATTAAGGAAGTAATAAGCAAGGTCTAAATAATAAAATAACACTTTAAGGGTTGAAAGATGAGACCTTCACTTATAATATCAAATAGACAGAACTATTCACAGAAAGTTCTACTGTTATCTTAGTGTTACTAATGAACTTGAATACTAATAGATACCCTATTTTATAATGATGTTAGTAATTTTTTAAAGGCTTAAAACAAAGATCTTTGAGAAAAAGAGTGAAAAAAAAAGGTATAGCGGAGGAAATTGGAACTGTCTGCATTTAAAGAAAATGGACTTATAATCAAGTATGAAATATCCTGGATAACTTTTTCCCCTTTCCTCTTACTGAAAATAAAGCAATTTTGGTGTTTAAAAAATTGATAGATGATAGATGATAGATAGATAGATAGATAGAAATAAAAATAAAGGTATTGAGATACAGATAAGCCCTAAACTCAGCTTGTTGCTTTTGGTGATTTAAAAATAAGTGCTATCATGGGGCACCTGAGTGGCTCAGTCATTTAAGCCTCTGACTCTTGGTTTCAGCTCAGGTCATGATCTCAGTGTTGTGAGATCTTGCACCATCGCCTCGGGCTCCCCAGCGGAAAGTTGCTTCTCTCTCTCTCTCCCTTTGCCCCTCCCCCCATTCACACACACACTCTCTCTCTCAAATAAATATATAAATAAATCTTTAAAAATATAAATAAAATAAAAATAAGTGCTATCAGGGCACCTGGCGGGCTCAGCCATAGAGCATGCAACTCTTGATTTTGGGGTCATGAGTTTGAGCCATACATTGGGTAGAGAGTTTACTTAAAAATAAATAAATAAATAAAAAGAAATAAGAGCTATCTGTACTCTTAATTGATCAAGGCCCTTGTCATTCATTTTATCCCCAAATTATTTATTCTGGTTGAGTTTTTTTTTTTGGTTTGGGTTTTTGTTTTTTTTTTTCTTTTGTCAGAGAGAATGAAAGCACAAGCAGGGGAGTGGCAGGCAGAGGGAGAAGCAGATTCCCCAAAGAGCAAGGACCCCGATACGGGACTCGACCCCAGGACCCTGGGATCATGACCTGAGCTGAAGGGAGACGCTTAACCCACTGAGCTACCCAGGCGCCCCTATTTATTCTGTTCTAAGATGCAGATTACAACTGAGAAATAGAAATAATGATGTAGCATGTCTTACTTTAATAATGTGAACTTTAAAGTCAGTAAAACTTAATCTACTAGGCTTTCAAATTTAAAAAAGAAATCATGACTAATATTCTGGAAATGAAGCAGAGTGGGTGTGGATATTAGGTTTGAGAAGGTAAATGACTTCTGTAGATATAAGCACAAGGTTAACATCAGGAGGGTATTGGTTAGAACTTGAGTTTTTAGCTTCAGATTCTTGGTTCAAATTTTAGCCTTTGATCTTAGACAAGTTATTAGATCTCTCTAAGGTTTTTATTTTTTAATTTGTAAAATGGAGCTAATAAGATACACATTTCAACATGTTAGATAATAAGATCATAAAGTAAAGTCCTATGCATATTGTCAGGCTCAAGAAATGTCAGCCAATTGCCTTCCATATAGCTGCCTCCTGGTAGAGAAGTCGACCCACCTCATATAGATCTTCCTCATCCTTAAAATCCACAGAGTTCCTTGTAGACTTCAATTTGGGACAACAGCCGCTTTCTTCAAAGATAGTTTGACATCACCACGTGGGTATTTGTTAAATCCTTGAAAAATTGCTGTAATGGTCTTTGTACAGGTTTAAATCCTGGAATTCTGGCCATGACCTCCTCTTATAAAGGGTAAATCACTTAAACTCTCAGCTTGTTTGCCTGGAGAAAAGAATAAAAAGTCACTTTTCCAACTGTGATATTAATTAGTAGAAGTAAAGTGTTTTGGAAATGCAGAATATGGTTAATTTTTAAAGGGTAAGATATAAATGTTAAGTGCAAGGAATTTTATCATGCTGTGGAAGAAATGTAACTGTTTCAATGCTTTTTTTGCAGAAAAACATTACATGGTGGTGATAATGCTTAGCTTTCAGAGGCCTGAGTTCATTTTGAGCAGAGCTAAGAAGAGACTTGGGAGATGAGGGAAGTTTTTGAAATTGGAGGAAAAACCAAAAGCACTAGGAATTTTATAGAACCACTTTCTCCATGAGTTCCCTTTAGTAAAAATGAATTTGTTTCCAGTTTCTAAAGATTTCCACTACTGACTATCTCTAGCTTTAATACAGGAGTAATAGCACTCAAATTTTCTCTTTGTCACGAAGGGGCTCTCTGTTGAGTATTAAATTGCTCATTTCACTTGTGGAAGTGAGGGTCCTTGAGTCACTTACTCAATGTAATGGATTTTGCGAGCTGGTTTAGATCAGTGAGGTGTTCTAGAATAACCACTTGCTTAAAGAACTATTTAGTTTTCCAAAATGGAGGTATTATCCATTTGACCAATAAAGCGCACATAGAAATCCCAAATGGGGGAATAGTTGTCATGGCCCACATTGGAAATAGTGTTGTTCATGAACAAGGAAACTGGTGTGTTTTTTGTTGTTTTAAGGGTGCTGATTTTGTTTTTATCCCGGTCTTTAAAAATCCTCTATGGGAGGGGTGCCTGGCTGACTCAGTCAGGGGAGCACGCAATTCTTTATCTCAGGGTTGGAAGTTCAAGCCCCACGTTGGGTGTAGAGATTACTTAAAAAGAAAATCTTTAAATAAATAAAAATAAAATAAAAGTCCTCTGTGGGGTCGAAGAGTAACATTGTCTCCCATTGACTGGAAGAAATCAGGGTAGTTGGACATGGTGACTTTTTCTAAGCTTGTGACTTAAGCTAATGAAAGCCCGAATTAGAATCATTAACTTCCCGCACCCTCTCCTTGCTCGGCTGGACCCACTCCATCCCAGGCGAAGGCACTTCACTTCACGGTTTGCTGTTTGGGTCTCGGAGTTCAGCCCCTCCCTATTCTTTTTTCCTTTGACCTTCCAAAGACAGGAACATTAATAAAGTCCTCTCTCAAAATGACCTGCCTGGCACTTGCCATTTTCAGACTTACCATAAAGAACAGGCTGGTGACACCCTAGCACTTAGCGAATTCCTTTGAAGGGGACAGCGCGCCTCCGAAAAGGGGATTGACCGTGATGGGAAGAGCCTGGAAACGGGTCCTAGGAGACGATGGTTGGAATTAGATGAGAAGAGGGAAACAGAATCTGAAGAAGGTCCGGAAGAGGAAGTATGAAGGGGAAAAGACCAATAGTAACTGATGTTCTGCAATGATTGAGAACAAGAGCCGGAAATCAAAGGACGTAAACTGCAGGAAGGACGTTAAACGAGGAATTTTCTGTCTCCTGGCTCTGCACAGAAAGGTGGGTAACTTGAAGACGGTGGTGATGATGTACTTAGAGAATGCTGTCCAGAGCAGGGGAGTGGACTAATGAGTTTGTTGGGCCTCTCTGAGCCACACAGGGTTGCCGACAGTGCAAAAAACTCAAGAAATGACAGCCTGGGGGGACACCTAGGTGACTCAGTCCATTAAACGTCTGCCTGTCATGATCCCAGGGTCCTGGGATTGAGCCCCGCATCGGGGGGCGGGGGAGGGGTGCGCCCCTGCTCAGTGGGGAGCCTGCTTCTCCCTCTCACTCTGCTGCTGCTTGTGCTCTCTCGCACTCTCTCTGTCAAATAAATATATAAAAATCTTAAAAAAAAAAGAAAAGAAAAGAAAAGAAATGACAGCCTGAGGGGCAGGCAGGGACTGAAGGATCTTGGTCAAATGCAGCTTCTGACTGAGTCTTAGATGGGGTTCAAGTCTACATTTCTTTTTTTTTTTTTTTAGATTTTTTTATTGATTCATTTGAGAGAGAGAAAGCATGTGTGAGCAGGGAGGGACAGAGGGAGAGGGAGAGAGAGAACCTCAAGCAGATTCTGCACTGAGCGCAAAACCCGACTCGGGGCTCAATCCCACCACCCTGAGATCCTGACCTGAGCCAAAACCAAGAGTCAGACGCTCAACTGACTGAGTCACCCAGGCATCTCTCAAATCTACATTTCTAATAAGCTCCCAGAGGACACTGTTGCTGCTGGTTGGTCAGTGGACCACATTTTAAGTAGCAGAGCCCTAGGGTTAGGCTGTTAAATAGAAATATTAGAACCTCTGAAACAAATAATACATTATATGTTAACAAAAAAAGAAGATAGTAGCAAGAGAAAAATGAAGAGGGGGAAATCGGATGGGGAGATGAACCATGAGAGACTATGGACTCTGAGAAACAAACTGAGGGTTCTAGAGGGGAGGGGGGTGGGGGATGGGTTAGCCTGGTGATGGGTATTAAAGAGGGCACGTATTGAATGGAGCACATGCAAACAATGAATCATGGAACACTACATCAAAAACTAATGATGTAATGTATGGTGATTAACATAACATAATAAAATTAAATTTAAAAAAAGATTCTTCTTTGAGCTGCAAAAAAAAAAAAAGAAATATAATATGAGCCACAAATGTAATTTAAAACTGTCTAGGAGCCATCCTACAAAAAAAGAAACAAATTAATTTTAATAGATTTTATTGAACCCTATATATCTAAAATATTTTACCATAGAATCAATATAAAAAGCATTCATGAGATATTTTACTTTTCTCCCCTATACTAAGCCTTTGAAATCTGGTATGTATTTTACACTCTATAGAACAAGTGCTTTCTATATTGGACAGTGCAGGTATAGATAACCCCAGCAAAAACTTACAAGGACCCAAACGCTCTTGGCAAGCTGAGAAGTTTTAATACCAGAACCCACTTGGGTGGGAACCAACAGAGCCTTGGGGCACAATGAATTTCCTGCTACAAAGCAGGAGACCTCAAGGCTTAGTTATTCACCAGGATCCCCTGTAGACAGGGTTAAAATGCAGATTCTTGGGCTTCACCCCCAAAGATTAAAAAAACAATACCTTATTATTATTTAAAAAATGTGAACATCCATTCCTCAAAATAGAGAAAGTAGAATAGTGGACGTCTTCTCCTTTTTTAACGCCTTTGCTGTGTTTGTTAGAGAAACTGGGTTGTCACTTCTTGATTTGGCTTATTGCTTCCCCATGGCGTTATTTCCCTTGTTCTTCTGTTCCTTATATTTCCTGCAAACTGGCATTTAGTCCTCTAGAATGGATGAGATTCGGGTCCCAGAGATTCTACTGGGAGCAGGAGGTTTCCACCCTGGCTCCACAGGGGAAACACCTGAAAGCTTTAACAGTGATGGAGGCCAGGGAACTGTCCCACCCCCCACCCCCGCCAGAGTTTCTGGTTTGAGTGGTATGGTGAATGGCCTGCACACCAGGAGTTTTAAAAGATTCTTGGGGGAAAACCATCAGATTAGACAAACTCAGGCTTGAAAAAAGGCAAGTGCTCAATTTCCTTATCACTCTGCCCTAAATAGCCTGTGAAGGAGCTTCAGCAAACAGCAGCAGGCTAAGAATTAGGGTCTCCCGAGCAGCTGAAAATACTACCAATATCCACCTCCACCTCCCGCAGAGAATCTGATGTAAATGTTCTGGGTGGGCCTTGGTATCTTTGGTTTTAAAGTCTCCCCCCCGCCCCCTCCGGTGATTCAAATGTATGACAAGGATTGAGAAAGCAAGGACTGATGGTGCTTCTCAAATTTTCAAGAGCATACAAATCATCTGAGGATTTTGTTAAAATGCAGGTTCTGATTTTGCAGGTCCGGATGGAGTCTCGGGTCCTTCATTCCTATTGAACCCCCAAGTGATGCTGCCGCTGCTGGGACTACCATCTGAGCAGCAAGCACATAGATGAGCAATACGCCTATGGAACCAGAAAGAACTGCCTTCGAATTATCTTTTTTGCAACTTACTAGCTGTGTGGCTTTCAGCAAGTCACTTCACCTCTCTGAACCTTTCTCCTCACCCACAGAGTTGGGCTGATAAAGCCTACCTCTAGCCCATTCCATGCCAGTCACAGTAAATGGGGCCTCATTACTGGCTGATGTGAATGGCCCAGGGGATCTAGGTGGATGTTGAGTCTCTTCAGAGAACCTTAGGTTCTTTTCCCATTGGGTGCTTGGTCACTTCCGGGGATGCTTGGCCATCTAGCCCATCCTTTGTTAAAAACTGACAGATCAGGGCATTTAACTAAGTATTCTGAGGCCAGCATCCGTGTTCCCCTGCTTGGTGCCAGACTTTCTGCTTGGCAAAGCAGAATTTGAGGTTATCCATGACCTGTCTCCTCATTTCTAGCCCTCATTACCTCTGATTGTTTCCCTCCCACTTTGCTTCCCCCAGTGTTCTGGATTAATTGTCTTTATGTCGTCGTAAATCACAGCCAGCACCACGTGTTTCTGTGACTATGTTGAAATGAAAACTCTCTTTTCTCACCATCTGCCTGGCTTGCCCCTATGTCTGAACGTCAGCGGATTCTCCCTGCCGACTTTCAGCACTCAGAACACACGCCAAGAAGAACTGCCTCTATCCTGAGGTTGAGAAAGAAACTCTTCTGTTAACATAACTTATGAACTACAAGTTCAGTCCTCTAGTTTTAGCCATATGGAACAATTTGGAAGTCTATAAATCACATGACTCTGCAAACTAAACCAAAAGCACCTCTTTTTTGCATTTTTTAAAAAAGCTTATATTCATTCTGTTTTTCAAAGCTGACAAACAAGAAACAAAAAACACACACAAACAAAACCCCAAAACAAAAAAACAACCTGTTTGCTATGGCTTCCTGACTTCACAAATGTGCCTTCAGGTGCTTTCAGCATTGTTCTGAGTCTTAACGGTACACAGTGGAAATTGATTAACAGCATTAATATTTTTCCAGTTCAACAGCCCTCTCCTATCTGAATTATTTTCAATATTTGTCTGTTTCTTTCTCCGTACTCATTCAAGCACCTGACTTCCTCTCAATTTCAAGTTCCCGTTATGTATTTTAAGGAATCCAATAAATTAGAAGACTTTTTATTTGTTTCCCAGTAGAGATGTTCTTATGCTAAGTAAAGTGACTGAAAATGCATTTTCTATTCAAATTAAAGGGGGGAAAAGATATTCTCCATATCAGTATTTTACAAGCAACTATTTATTCACTGATTCAGTAAGCAATTATTGGGTGTTTGCTGTATTAAAAACACCATGCTGAGTGCTAGGGAGGGCACCTACAGAGATGAAAATAATGAAAACATAAAGTGAAAGGACCTGAAAATCTAGAAAGGGAAAGAAATCTACATATATGAGCACCTATCATATGAGCACAATGTGAAAGACGTTTTTCAAAGCCTTCCCAGGTCCTTGTACCTTGGGCTCACAATGCAAATATTATCCATTGTCTTATTTTAATTAGTTGCCTACTGTCTGTCTCCTTGGCAAGGGCTATAAGGACTCTGGGTCTTAGCAAGGTCTGATACACAAAAGGTGCTTGATGAATGAATGAATGAAAAAGAAGAGCAGGGGGAGAGAGAGAAAGAGAGAGAAAGGGAGCACTAACTTGGGAGTGACCTTGAGAGTCAGAAATGGTGACTGTGTCACAGACATTCAGAGCCTGTAGAGGGAGGTGACATTTAAGTCAGATCTTCAAGCCTGGTAAGAATAACTTTGGGTAAAAATGAGGCAGAAGAATGGATCTAGAGGATGTAATGCTAAGTAGAATAAATCAGTCAGACAAAGACAAATACCATATGATTTCACTCATATGTGGAATTTAAGAAACAAAACAAATGAACAAAGAAAAGAAGAGACCAAAAAAACAGAATCTTAACTATAGAGAACAAACTGCTGGTTACGGGGGCGGGGGTGATATAAGGACGGGGATATAGAGTTTGCTTACTGTGATGAGCCCTGGAGTAATGTGTAGAATTGCTGAATCACTATATTGTACCCCTGAAACCCATATAACACTGTATGTTCATTATACTGGAATCTAAAAAATGAGGCAGAAGACATTTAGACTTCAGAAATGCTATGAGGAGAGCGGTTGAGGCAGAAAAGGTAGGGCCAATCTGAAGACTAATTCTTGAAAGTCCTAGATACTCTGAGAAATTTTATGAGGAAGAGTAAGAAGTGGAAACCCTCAGTAGCGGAACTGCCAATGACAGCTGGTAAAAGGTCTGGTGTCAAAGCCATCCCTCTTTTGTTCATGAATCCAACATGCTTGATTGTATGTACTGAGCCCTAGTTATGTACACATTCTAGTCCACGTTCTGGGGACCCAGCAGTGTGAAATGCAGATAGGTGAGCTTGCTGTCTGTATGAGACTCATACTCCAATGGAGGGGAAGGCAATGAGGGAATAAAACAACAGGACCATGCACACATGGGATGTGATAATTTACCATGAAGGGGATAGTGTGTCGTGATAGGAAGTGACCAGTTGGATAGGGTGGTCAGGGAAAGCCTCCCTGAAGCTGAGTTCAGAGGGATGAAAATAGTATGGCCACACCAAGACTTGAAAGAAGTAACTCCAGCAGAGGAGTGATCTCAACTTGGGGTGATTTTGCCTCCCCCCACCCCCCCCACACAGGTAATGGCAATGTCTAGAGACATTTTCGGTGTTCTCATCAAGGGGGGATGGAGGAATTGCTACTGACATCCACTGGGTAGAAGCCAGGGATGCTGCTAAACATCCTACAGTGCACAGGACAGCCCCCACAGCAAGAAATTATCAGGACCTAAATCCAATAGAGCCCAGGTTAAGAAACCCGAGCTAGAGGGATGGGCAACTGCAAAGACCCTGAAGTGTGAATTCACTGTGAAGCCTCAGAAACAGACAAAAGACAGTGTGGATGAGGGGCGTCTGGGTGGTGCAGTTGGTTAAGCATCCAACTCTTAGTTTCGGCTCCAGGTCTGAAATCAGGGTCATGGGATTGAGCCCTGAATCAAGCTCCACACTCAGCGGGAAGTCTGCTTGAGATTCTCTCTCCATCTCTTTTTTTTTTTTTAAAGATTTTATTTATTTGTTTATTTGTGAGAGAGAATGAGAGAGAGAGAGAGAGAGCATGAGATGGGGGAGGGTCAGAGGGAGAAGCAGACTCCCTGCCGAGCAGGGAGCCCGATGCGGGACTCGATCCCGGGACTCCAGGATCATGACCCGAGCCGAAGGCAGTCGCTTAACCAACTGAGCCACCCAGGCGCCCTCTCCATCTCTCTTTGCCCCTCCCCCAACTTGCTCTCCTGAGGCCTGGGAGAGTAGAAGTTGTCGAGGGAGATACTTGGGGCCAGGTTGGCTTTGGCAATGAGCACACCTAAATGGTGGTGCTTCAGAACAATTAAACTGGACCGCTCAGCTGCTACAAATTATGACTTTAGGTAAACAAAGTATTTCCTTTAGTAACTTCAAAATAAACCAGTCATTGTTTTGGGTTTCTTTCTCTGGCTCACTGCTATTCCAGTAACAGAGCAAAAAATGATTTCGGTACAATTTTCTTCTGAGAGTGTAAAGAAAAAAACTTCCAAACAATTGGCCCCTTCATTCTGTGGATCAACAAAATTCCTGCAGCAAAAAGGGACCCAGAAAATGGAATCTTGTTTAACCTTGTTTAATCCAATTCACCGGTCTTCTGTCATACATCTTTGGCTCTTTTGCCCACCCAAATTGCTAATGTGGAAAGAAAGACACCTTCATTACTGAGAACTCAGACATGATGGATGATGATGTAATGATTGATTTGCCGTTGTTGGAAAGCTGAGCTGTACATGTTAAAACCTCAGCAAAGAGAAGCGAGATTGAACGGAAACGTGGCTATTAATGTGGTTGCAGAGAAACATGAAATAATGTGCCTTTATAGGCTTTTGATGTGTACATAAATGTATAGTTTTATAAGCATGCTCATATGTACTTTGTTATCATTTATTCTATCATTCATGCATGCTCTTAATACTATTGATCACCTACTATGCAGTGCTAAATTTTATAAGAAACTGCCAAACTGTTTTCCAAAGTGGTTTAACCATTTTTATACCTCTGCCAGCCAAATACGAGAATTTCAGTTTCTCCAGATCTTCAGAAACACTTGGGAAAAATGTGAATGGTGCTGGAAAGTACAAAAAAAAAAAAAAAGGCAGTCTTTGTTTGCAAAGAATTTATGGTTTAGAGGTAAAGTATCTCATAGTCAATAGAGTATAATATAATTCAGTCTTAAAGAAATACCAGGTGGAAGCCAGAGACATCCTTTGTTTCTGCCTGTCTGGCATATATTCTTTTTATTCTAATAACAGCAACTTCATTTTTCTTGTAGCAACATCTCCCACATTCTGTCCCTGTGGATTGGATCAGTCTGATCCCCAGGTGGGGCAGGCATATGACCCAGGCCAGCCAGTCAGCATATTCCATTTCTCTGGCTGTGATGGTTGGCATCCACAATGCCAGGATAGACACATGACCCAAGTTGGTGCAATGAGTCAGTCCTATCAAAGTAAAGGCCAGGCTTGAAATAAATCTAGCCTGGAGTAAGAGACACAGAATTGGAGAGAGGCTAATACTTGCTGGCATTTTTTAAGCCCCTGAATTCAGGTATTCCTGAAGTCAGTGTTACCTGAACCAGTATTTTAAAACATTGTTTTTAAAATTTACATACAGGGCGCCTGGTTGGCTCAGTTGGTTAAGTGACTGCCTTCGGCTCAGGTCATGATCCTGGAGTCCCTGGATCGAGTCCCGCATCGGGCTCCCTGCTCGGCGAGGAGTCTGCTTCTCCCTCTGACCATCCCCCCTCTCATGTGCTCTCTCTCTCAAATAAATAAATAAAATCTTAAAAAAAATAAAAATAATAAAATTTACATACAATAAGTGTGCCTGGGTGGCTCAGTTGGTTGAACATCTGACTCTTGGTTTCGGTTCAGGTAATGATCTCAAAGTCATGGGATCAAGCCCCACATCAGGCTCTGTGCTCAGTGAGGAATCTGTTTCAGATTCTCTCCCTCTTCGTCCTGTTCTCTCGCTCTCTCTCAAATAAAGAAGCAAAATCTTAAAAAAAATAAAATAAAATTTACATACAATAAAATTGACTTACTTTTTGGTGCATAGTTCTGTGAGTTTTAACACATACACATGATTATGTATAACTACCACCACAATCAGGATACAAACAATTCCATCACCTCAAACACTCTCCCTCATGCTGCCCCTTTATAGTCAAACCTTCTCTACGTTCCTCACCCCTGGCAATTACTATCTGTTCTCTACCCTTATAGTTTTATGTTTTCCAGAATGTTACATAAATGGAAACATACAAATGTAAAGTTTGAGACTGGCTGCTTATACCTGGGATAACGCCTTTGAAATTCATCTGAGGTGTAGCATGTATTAATAGTTCATACCTTTATATTGATGAGTAGTATTCTATTGTTTAGATGTCCCACAATTTTCCTTATTCATTCTCCAGTTGAGGACACTTGGGTTGTTTCCAGGTTCTGGTGATTATGAATATAGCCTCTGTAAACATTCAATCATAGGGTTTTGTGCAAACCTCACTTGCATTTCACTTGGGTAAATACCTGAAGTGGAACTGCTAGGTCCTATAGTAAGCATATGTTAAACTTTATAATATTTTCCATTTTATATCCCCACCAGCAATGAATGAGAGTTCTATTTGCCTTGTGTCCTACCTAGCATTTGGTATTGTTAGACTTTTTTAAAAAGCCATTCTAATAGGTATGCAGTGATTTCTTATTATGATTTAATTTTCATTTTCATAATAGATTATGATGTTTAACAACTTTTCATGTGTTTGTCATCCATATATCCTCTTTGGTGAAGTGTCTCTTTATATCTTTTGCCCATTTTTACTTGTTTTCTTATTGTTGAATTTTGAGAGTTCTTTAAATATTTTAGATACAAGTCATTTGTTGGATATGTGATTTGCAAATATTTTCTCTGAATCCGTAGCTTGTCTTTTCAGTGTCTTAACAGTGTCTTTTGTAGAGCAAAAGTATTTACTTTGCTGAAGTCATATTTATTGATTTTTTTTCTTTTATGGACTGTGCTTTTGGTATATCATTGAACACTTTGTCTAACCCAAGATCACAAAGATTTTCTCCTATGACTTCTAAATTTTTATTTATTTATTTATTTATTTATTAAGATTTTTTTGTTTTTGTTTTTATTTGACAGAGAGAGAGAGAGAGACAGCTAGAGCGGGAACACAAGCAGGGGGAGTGGGAGAGGGAGAAGCAGGCTCCCGGATGAGCAAGGAGCCCGATGCAGGGCCCGATCCCAGGACCCCAGGATCACGACCTGAGCCGAAGGCAGATGCCCAACAACTGAGCCACCCAGGCGCCCCGACTTCTAAATTTTTAAATTGTTTTATGTTTTAAATTTAGATTTATGATCCATTTTAGGTTAATTTTTGGGTAAGGTATGAGGTGTAGGCTGAGGATTATTTTTTTGCGATGAATGTCCAATTGTTCCAGTACCATTTGTTGAAAAAAATCCTTATCATATTAAATTGTCTTTGCACTTTTGTAAAAATCAACTGGCCATATTTGTGTGGGTCTATTTCTGAGTTCTCTTTTCTATTTCATTGTTTTGTGTCTATACCTCCACCAATACCATATTGACTTAATGTAGCTTTATAGTATGTCTTACAGTCATGTAATATATGAGGTTTCCAACTTTATTCTTCTTTTTCATAATTGCTTGGTTTGCTTTTCTTTTCCATATATTTAGGATCAGCTTGTCTGTATCTAGAAAAAGTCCTCCTAGGATTTTGACTAGAAATGCATTAAATCTATAGATTTATTGAAAATTGACATTGTAACTGTAATGAATGTCCCAATCCATGGACATGGTATATCTCTCATATATTTAGCTTTACTTTGATTTCTTTCATCAGCATTTTGTAGGACTTAATCCCCATCACCTATTTCACCCACTCTCTTACTCCCCTCCCCTCTGGTATGTTCTCTACAGTTAAGAGTCTATTTCTTGGTCTCTCTCTCCTCTTTTTCCTTTGCTCATTTGTTTTGTTTCTTAAATGACACATATGAGTGAAATCATATGGTATTTGTCTTTCTTTTATTTCTTTTTCATGATTGTTCTAGCTAGTACTTCCCAACATCCTATGTTGAATGGGAATGGTGAGAATGTGAACTCTTACCTTATTCCTGATCTTAGAAGAAAAGCTTTCAGTCTTTCACTGTTGAATATGATGTTAGCTTTTATCATGGCCTTTATATGTTGAGGTTTATTCTTTCTATGCCCAGTTTGTTGAGTGTTTTCACATGAAGGGATGTTATATTTTGTCAATGCTTTTTCTGCATCTATGGAGATGATCATATGATTTTATCTTTCATGCTATTAATGTGGTGTATCACACATATTGATTTGTATATATTGACTATCCTGGGATCCCAGGGATAAACCTCATTTGATCATGCAGTATAATCCTTTTTATGTGTTTGTTATTATTTTATTGAGAGTTTTTGAATTTACATTCATCAGGGATATTGGCTGTAGTTTTCTTTTCTTGTGGTGTCCTTATCTGACTTTGGTATCAGGGTAATGCTAGCTTTGTAAAGTTTGGGAGTGTTCCCTCCTCTTCATTTTTTGAGAAGTGTTTGAGAATGATTGGTGTTAATGCTTCTTTAAATGCTTGATAGAAATCACCAGGAAAACTGTCTGGTCCCGGACTTTTCTTTGTTGGGAGGTTTTTGATTACTGATTGAATCTCCTTACTTGTTATCGGTCTGTTCATATTTTCTATTTCTTCATGATTCAGTCTTGGTGGGTTGTTTGTTTCTAGGAAGTTATCCATTTCTTCTAGGTTATTCAATTTGTTGTTGTACTACTGTTTATAGTGGCCTCTTATGATCCTTTGTATCTCTGTAGTGTCAGTTGTATGTCTCTTTCATTCTGATTTTATTTATTCGAGTCTACCCTCTTTTTTTCTTAGTCTAACTAAAGGTTTGTCAATTTTGCTCACCTCTTCGAAACAAGACAAAACAAAACAGTTCTTTCATTGATTGTTTCTACTGTTTTTCTGGTTTCCATTTCATTTATTTATTTCATCTATTTTTATTCCTTGAGTTGTAAAGTTATATTGTTTATTTGAGATATTTCTTAAAAAAAAAACACATTTTTACAGTCGATCACTGTAAACTTCCCTCTTGGTATTTGTTTTTGCATCATCCTATAGGTTTTGGTGTGTTAATGTTTCCTTTTTTTTTTTTTCCCCAAGATATTTTAAGATTTCCTTTTTTCTTTCTTCTTGGACCCATTGCTTGTTCAGAAGTGTTTTGTTTAATTTCCATATATTTGTGCATTTTCCAGCTTTCCGCCTATTACTGATTTCTAGTTTCGTACCATTGTGGTCATAAAAGGTATTTGGTATGATTTTAATCTTAAATTTGCTAAGACTTGTTTTGTGACCTATCATATGATCTATCATGGAGGATGATCAAGGCACACTTGAGAATAATATGTATTCTTCTGCCGCTTAATGGAATATTCTGTATATCTTTGCTGGCCCATTTTGTCTAAAGTATAGTTCAAGTCCAATATTTCCTTGATTTCCTGTGTAGGTGATCTATTCATTGTGAAAAGTGGGGTATTGACGTCTCCTACTATTCTTCATGTTTGTGGGTTTGATTACTGGAAAATTATTGTGATCCTCATGTTACTTTGACTTTTCATATTCCTTAAAGTTTTGCATTGCTGTGTTTGCATTTTAAAGTAGCAGTCACCTCCTCTGGTCTTTACTAAATACCCATTTTGATGTGTCCAAACTCGTTCCCTGCCCCCAGTGATGGTATACTGGAACTTCTCCTCTGGAAATCTGAATTTCCACAAAGACTCTCTGGTCCACAAGTGATTGTTTAAGACAATGTTTTTCATGGGCTCTCAGACTGTGGCCAAGAGGGGCTGGAGCTAGTTTGCAGGTCACTGCAGGGTGCACAGCTGAGACTGAGGTCTGTCTGCCTATTGCCTGATGCATGGGTGGGCAACTCCTTCTGGGCCACTTTGTGAATGGTGCTGGATCCTCTAGCTCCCTCAAATGCTTTTTTTGTGGATGAATGTCAAGGTTTTGTTGTTGGATGGGGGGATAAAAACAAGGGATATCTTATGTCACCATGATGTTGATATCACCATAAATGTTTTGTTGTTGGTGGTGGTGGTGGTGTTTTAAGAGAGGGAGCAGGGGAAGAGCAGAGGGAGAGAGAGAGAATCTTAAGCAGGCTCCATGCCCAGCATGGAGCTCAACGTGGAGCTTGCTCTCACAACCCTGAGATCCTGACCTAAGCCAAAACCAAGAGTTGTATGCTCAACTGATTGAGCCACCCAGGCGCCCCGTCTCTGTTTTTTAAAATAAGTTTATTGTAGAAAAGTTTAAATGTATAAGAAATATAAAGAAGAAAATAAAAATCACTGGTAATTTTATCATCCTAGGATAATCATTTAAAATATTTTAGTGTATTTACTTCCAATAACATATATATATATATTTACTTTTTATTTTTCTTATTTTTTAAGATTTTATTTATTTATTTCAGGGACAGAGAGAGAGCAAGCATGGCAATAGGGACAGAGGGAGAAGCAGACTCCCCTCTGAGTAAAGATCCTGATGCAGGCTTTGATCCCAGGACCCTGGGATAATGACCTGAGCCAAAGGCAGACACTTAACCAACTGAGCCACCCAGGTGCCTCTATATATTTATTTATTTTTTTAAGGTTATTTATTTATTTAACAGTTAGAGAGAGAGAGTGAGAGCAGGAACACAAGCAGAGGGAGTGGGAGAGGGAGAAGCAGACTTCCCGCTGAGCAGGGAGCCCGATGCAGGGCTCGATCCCAGGACCCCGGGACCATGACCTGAGCCGAAGGCAGACGCCCAACAACTAAGCCACCCAGGCGTCCCTATATATTTATTTTTTATAAAGTTAAGCTAAGACTATGTATTCGTTTTCCCATTTTTACCTTACAAGCAAGGTAAGCATTTTTCCCATGTCCTCATAAACATCATTTAAATTTCTATGCAATAGTCTATTATATCAATGATAAGTGTTTCAAATGTTTTTATGCATAATTTCCTGTTATAAATATCATTGCAAGAACACCTTTATAAACATTTTTGAGAGATTTCCATTTCTGATTATCTGTCTCTCTCTTTTTAAATGACCTCTTTTTTCCTAATGATGGACAATACTTTCCCATAATCCTTCATGAATATGTCTCTATTATTTTATTTATTTTTTATTTTTATTTAGGTATTGCATTTTATTTATTCTTTTTTTTAAAATTCAAGTATAGTTGACACTGATTATCTCTCTTTTAAAAGTTCATTCATTTATTTTTTAGTAATCTCTACACCCAATGTAGGGCTCGAACTCACCACCCCAGATCAAGAGTCCCATGCTCTTCCAGCTGAGTCAGCCAGGCGCCCCTACTATCTCTGTTTTAAGAAAGTACTAAAAGTTAAATTTCTGGGGCCAAAAGATATAAATATTTTTGAGGTTCATGATACATATTAACTAATATTTTTTCAGGACCTTTATACCAAATCGTATTTTACTGGCAGCATACAAGTACCCCCTTCACTGCATTTTTACCAGTGTTTAGTATTATCAAGGAATATTTTGCATGTGAATTTTCTCTTTCTTTTTCTTTTCTTTCTTTCTCTCTTTCTTTCCCTCCCTCCCTTCTTCCCTCCCTCCTTCCTTCTTTCCTTCCTTCCTTTTTTGTTGTTTGCTTTTTTAGGGGGTTAGGTTACTGAGACATTGTATATGTGGAAAAAAAACAGCCCCTTCAGAAAAATTTGGGATCTTCTTTCACTAACAAAATCCTAAACAGAAAACTTAAATCCATTGGTTTCACATATTTCTTATTTATTTGAAGTCTCCTTATTTTCTGCAATTGTGGAAAATGCTGTCTGTGAAAACTATTTTAGGTTTGAACACACTCACTTTCAAAAGCATCATTGTAAATAGAGCATAATATTCCACTAGATAGCTATATAATTATTTAATTGATCTATAGTTGAAAATTTACTTTTTTCCAAGTTTTAGCTGGAAATACTGTGATGAAGATTCTTGTTCATGAATTGTTATCACCATCTCTGATTACGCTGGGCCTATGTTGTTTGTGAATTACGTTAGTATGATTTTGGCTTTGACTTTAGCCTTTAGGTCTGGTAACTAGGCTTCAAGGCTTACTTTCTGAGCCGAGGGTACTCCAGCAACTGAGCCCTGCCTTACTTCGCAGTCCTTGGTAGTGTCACTTCAAATTACCCAACCTTTTGATGTCTTAGTTTTTACTTCTTTAAAATAGGAATAATAATAGTTCCCACTTTAGAAGACTGTTGTCAAGGCTTAAATGAGATTATAGCTACTTTTTTGCTGCCTATTCTTCTCCTACTCCTTATTCTTCTAATGCGCTAAAAATCAAAAGTAAGCCTTGCCTCTACCACCAGGTTTGTCGTCTATAACCCTAGTCCAGGCAGAGGTATAGGGCCCAAGCAAGGGCAATCAAAATACATTTTGGGGAGTCAATATGGGCATTGGGAGAGATCTCTCTTTGAGGCCAGGTATCACCAAGAGCGAGACAAGAAAGTCAAAGGAAAGGAAAGTAGAGCCATCAGAACTCCAGAGGGAATTTGGAGACATCACTGGAGCCTTAAACTTCCTTCCAAAGCCTTAAACTTCCTACCAGTGATATGAATCATTAACTTCCTTTCTTTGCTCCAATTGGTTCATTTGGTGCTTCTCTTACTTGTAACCAAAGCAGCTTTATCAGTCATTTTTGCTGATAGTATTTAATCCTAATTTTATTTTATTATTATTTTTTTTATTCTTATGTTAATCCCCATACATTACATCATTAGTTTTAGATAAAGTGTTCCATGATTCATTGTTTGTGCATAACACCCAGTGCTCCATGCAGAATGTGCCCTCCTCAATACCCACCA
>NC_138369.1:24643440-24719928 GCF_054177405.1 Leptonychotes weddellii
TTATTTTGACAGAGAGAGACACAGCGAGAGAGGGAACACAAGCAGGGGGAGTGGGAGAGGGAGAAGCAGGCTTCCCGCCGAGCGGGGAGCCCGATGCGGGGCTCGATCCCAGGACCCTGGGATCATGACCTGAGCCGAAGGCAGACGCTTAACGACTGAGCCACCCAGGCGCCCCCCTAATTTTATTTTTTTAAAAAGATTTTATTTATTTATTTGAGAGAGAGAGAGAGAACAAGTGAAGGGGAGGGGCAGAGGGAGAAGGAGAAGCAGACTCCCCGCTTAGCAGGGAGCCCGACGTGGGGCTCAATCCCAGGATCCTGGGATCATGACCCGAGCCAAAGGCAGATGCTTAACCAACTGAGCCACCCAGGTGCTGTTTAATCCTACTTTTAAATAGTGTATTAAAATAGTGCCACTACTTGTTCATTCTCTTTAGGCCACTGAATATAGGGCATTAGGTAATGACAAGTATCATTATTATTAGAGGTCTTTGAGGTTTTTCTTTTTTACATTTTTTCTAAATAAACATATTTTGCTGCCCCTGAATTTGAAGTCAGGATGACTAGAAGAGGTTTTCTGTTGTTACTGTTTTGCAAGGATTCACTTGTGAGGTTGAAAACATAGTCACAAGTGTGGTTTGTCTATCCATGAAAACCATCTAAGGGGAAAAGTTTAATGGCCTCTGTGCAGGGTCCTAGAGCTGCTCTAAAAAAGTACTATAAACCGGGTAGCTTAAAACAGCAGGTACTTATTGCTGCACAGTTCTGGATGCTAGAAGTCCAAAATCAAAGTGTTGGGCCTGGGCCATGCTCCTCCTGAAACAAGTTGGGAGAATCTTCTTTGCTTCTTCCCAGCTTCTGGTGTGTGCCATCAATCCTTGGCATTCTTTGGCTTATAAATGTGTCATTTCAGTCACATGGCCATCTAGTTCCCATATGTTTGCACATTGTCTTCCCTCTGTACTTGTCTGTGTCTGTGTCCATACTTCTCCTTTTGGTAAGGACACCGATTTATTGGATTAGGGCCCCCCCCAATGACCTCATTTCACTTACCTCTGTAGAGACCCTGTTTCCAAATCATGTCATTCTGAGGTACTAAGAATTAGGTACTAAGGGTTAGGACGTCAACATTTCTATTTTCGGGGGGACACAATTCAACCTACAGGCATCATCTAGTTTTAACAGTAGATAGTTTGCAAAGGCCACCATTCCTCTCACTCTTGTTTTCATACCCCATTTGCAATAAGAGTTTGCTGCTTCTCCTCATAAGAACTAGAGTCTATTTCTCCCTCTCCCTGAACTGGGGCTTTTAGACTTGCTTTGACCAATAAAATGCAACGGAAGTGATGTGATGCCACTGGTGAGTCTAGATTTCAAGACACTTTACAGCCTCCACTCTCATTCCTACTAGCCTGAGACCATTTTGTGAATAAGTCTGAGACTGGCTGCTGGAATTGTCCATGGATGAGAACTGAGGTGCCCCAGCCAACAGCACTAATTGCCCGGCATGTGAGTGAGGCCATCTTGGACCAGGCTGCTCCAGTCGAGGCTCTGGCAGCTGCTGCTAAAGCTGCATTGAGTGACCTCAGACATGACTAGCAGAAGTACTGCCTAGCCCAGCACAAATTGCTGGCCTACAAAATCAAGAGTGTAAAAAAAAAAAAAAAAAAGGTTGCTGTTTCAAGTTACTACGTTTTCTAGCGATTTGTTACATAACAATAAATGATTGATACAGTAGATCTGAGTCTTTTGTTTACTATCTCAATCACATCACCTTGGCTAAATCACTTCTAAGAGCTCCTGCTTCTTTCTTTGTAAAATGTGGGTATTTTGGGGCGCCTGGGTGGCTCAGTCGGTTAAGCATCTGCGTTCGGCTCAGGTCATGATCCCAGGGTCCTGGGATCAAGCCCCGCATCGGGCTCCCTGCTCCGTGGGAAGCCTCCTTCTCCCTCTCCTACTCCCCCTGCTTGTGTTCCCTCTCTCGCTGTGTCTCTCTCTGTCAAATAAATAAATAAAATCTTTAAAAAAATAAAAAAATAAAAAAAATGTGGGTATTTTACTGATCTTTTGCAATCAGTTCCAGGTTTCAAGTCTTTAGTTTCAATTTAATAAAAACCCAACTCAAAGAGGCACAAGGAATAGAAGGACCTTATCAGCCCAAGTAACTGACAAGTCCAGGGGCTTGGTCCGGCTTCCAGCAGGATTTAATTTACGGACTCAAGTGATTGAATCAGAGGTCTGTTAGCTTCCCCCTCTCCGTTCTGTTTTCCTCTGGGTATCAGCTTCATTCTCAAGCAGGCTCTTCCCAAGTGGAGCCCTGCTTTCTTGTTGAGGCTTAAGGTCATCCAATTTGGCAAACCCAGGAGGAAGTTTGGAGTTCATTGGACCAAGTGGAAATATGTGGCTGTTACTAACTCAATCTGGCCAGGAGGCTGTGATGCTCCAAATGGTCAAGGCTAGGACATGTGTCCATGCTGAACCAGTAAGGTAGAAAGGCAGAGGGTAGCACTGGAGGAAGAAGGATCAAGACCATCCGTAGAGATTAGTACAAAGGATCTACGGTGCTGTTACTGGAAGAAAAGACATGGAAGTTGAGCAGGCAGAAAGTAGCATTTTCACCCTCTCTTGTATAGGCTTGTTGAGCAGATAACAGTAATAGCATACATTTATTAAATGCTTATTAGGTGCTCCACACTGCTCTAAATACTTCACTCTTTTTAACTCCTTTAATCTTCTCAATTTAGAAGTAGGTTCAGTTATTACTCTCTATGAATGAGAAAACTGAGGCACAAAGTGGTTCAGTCACCCGTGGTCAAACAGATGTAAGTCCCATCAGACTAGACTGGCTTGAGACTGATCAATTGTAACTATCAGTCTACACTCAAAATAGATCACCAGCACTATGGTAGGCAGAACTCTAAGATGGTCCCCAAGATTCCTACCCCCTGGTGTATAATTCCCACTTCTGAGAGTGGGTTAGACCTATGAATGTGATAGTTACTCCCTTCACTAGGTTATATTTTATGCCCAAAGTGATGGGATGGTCACTCCCAAAACTTATACATAGCTGCCTGTAGGGAGAGTCTCTGTTGGCAGAAGTGAGCTGCGTTTTTGTGAGAGGGCTGCGTGGTTTGGACCTGAAGACCATCTCTAGCTGAGATCTACCTCTGGCCAACAACCAGAAAGAAAATAGGGATCTCTGTCCTCCAAATACAAAGAACTGAATTCTGTCAATAATCTGAAAGACCTGTGAGGAGAACCGTGAGCTGCAGATGAGAATGCCTGGCAGACATCTTGATTTGAGGAGACCCTGAGCAGAAGACACAGTTACACTGCACCCCAACTTTGGACCTACTGAGCTGTGAGATAATAAACGTGTACTGTTTGAAGCTGCTACGTTTGGGGGTAATTTATTACCAATACCAGCCCTCTCTCTTTGTCGCCTTACCTTCTCATCAGGGTATCTCTTCCCTCCTTTGGCACTCCCAGACCCTCACACCAACTCTCCTGGGGTGCTCACCATATTGTGTAGCCCCCCCATGTCTCCTGGGGGAGGGGGGTGTGTTCTGTTCTGATTCAAATTACACGGATTTTATCCTTCACTCTTTAGTAAGGTAGCCAGACACGCAGGGGTCATTTTAACCTCTCTCAAAGCTCCTACGGAGGATATCCCTTAAATACGACACTCCCAAGAAAACTGACCCTCAAGCTTTTATGGGGGAGTCAGGATTCCAACAAAACCAGGAAGGACCAAATTCCAAAGCAAACAAACTCATTACCCGCACTGAGGGTGGTGTTCACCCCTGTTCAGCTAAAGATAGAGCGCGGGCCCTCCCCGGGAACTTCCTGGCTTTTATTAGTTTGTAATCCCAAACGTAACTTTTCAAAGGTTTTTCTTTTGGAAGTGTGGGTGTGAAACTGCTTCCCTAATCACATCTTGCAGGAAGATCTCCGAACATCTGTACATTATTTGCAAACCTAGCATCCGGTTGGGGATGTTTGGGTGGGTGGGGGACCCCGCGTGGTGGGATGAAACAGCAGGGGCACGTTAAAAACATTTGTCAGAATGGCTTTTAAACAGAGGCAGAAAAATTGGGCAAAAATTACAAATGGCAAATTACCTTGGCTCAATTACACGTTTAATCAAAAGCCCGCCTCCCCCACTTTTAGCACCCGCGTAAGAAGAGAAAATAGGGCGCTCAGAAGTCTAAGCGATAAAGATCTTCTCACCGAGAGCCAAGGGACAAAACTCATTACAGATAAGCCCAGTCCTCCCATTTCCCCCGGACGCCTCTCCCGGATTGCTAAAGAGGCAGCCGCTCCCCGGGTAGCTGCCAGGAAATCGGTCCTGCCCCGCGGCGCTGCTTTCACCCAACCGGGGGTGAGAGGCACACTTCCTGCGCTCTCCCCACCACCCAGCCGGAGCGCGGGAACCTTCCCTCCTCCCGCGGAGCTGCGAGTTGGAAAAACTCCGCCACCGATCCTTCGTGGCGAGGGGAAAGAGTGTGTGGGGATCGGAAGGGCTGGATTTTGCAAGCCTAGGATCGATATCCCTCCCCACCCCCAGTCCCCAGCCGCCTACTCGGCCAATGGAAGCCTGAAAGAAAGAAAAAAAAAAATTAAATCCCAACGCAGCCCGAGTGCACAGGCCTCTCGGCTTTGTTTCTAGGCGGGGGAATATGCCGGGCTGGGGGCGCGAGCGGGGACTGAGCAGGGCGCGCCCCGCTGCGGCGCTGCTAGAAGCGCTGCAGCCGAACAGGAAACCCCCTCGTTCAAAAGAGGAAGGCAGCCAGCCGTCCCCCTCCTCTCCTTAGACCCGAACCAAGCCCCCCCCCCCCCTTCCCCACAGGCCCGGGATCAGCGAGCAACGCGGACGGAGGGGAGACCTCTCGTCAAGCCCGCGCAAAGCTCGGCGTCTTGAAGGGCTCGCAGAACTGGAATCTGGCAGAGTCGCCAGCTCCAGAAGGCGGCCGCTCTCCTTCCTCTCTCCGAGACCCGGCCAGAGCCGTCCCCAGCCCTCAAACTGCCTCAGCCCGCAGTCTCGGGGAGAAGCCGGCTTTGAGACCCCTCGGAGGCGGGAGCTGAGCGCGGCTGCTTTAAGAGCGCGGTGAGCGCGCTCCCCTGCCCGCAGCCCCGGCGGCGCGCCCCCGTGCCCGCCGCGCGCCCCAGCTCGCGCGCCGCCGCGCCCTCCGCCGCGCGCCCCCTGCTCGCTCGCTCGCCGGCTTTAAAGTCTCTGCCAGGATCCATGCTCACATGTTACTTCCTGTATGGAGGCATGGCCAGTTTCCAGCCCCGCGCTCCTCGTTCCTCCCCAGCCTGCGCTGGAGCCACAACTTTCAGGAGCATGGACTGAAGGCGCCCTCGCCCCAGCGCCCCTCTGAGATCCTTTGTGTTTTCCTCCGTTTCCTCCGGCCGTTTCTATTTTGGGGGGGCTCTTCGCTCCCCCCGCCTCTCCCCTCCCCTTCCCCGCTCGCAAACATGCCTCCTTCCTTCCCCGGGCCCTGGAAGGAGCTGCCTGCCTGAAGCCCGAAGACGCCGCGCCGCGCCGCGCTCAGCCCCGCCGCCGCCGCCCGCCGGCTCTCGGGCTGCGCTGCGCCGCCGACTCAAGTTGGGGATCTTCGGCTGCTCGCCGCCGCCGCCTGCGGTCCCTGCCTGCCCCGGGCCCCGGGCATCGTCACCGCCCGCCGACTCCTCGCCTTGCTCGCTCGGCTTGCTCTTTTTTGAACGGAAAGCAGCCCTTCTCCGCCGAGGATCGTCCCCAGCGTGGCTCCGCGTTCCCGGTCACTTTTTGAGATTTTTCCGGGGGGCGCTCGGCGGCTTGCCGGATTCCAGGGGGACTCGGGCCGCCGAGCGCGGGGGGCCCGTAGAGCGGGGGAGCAGGGGAAGAGCCAGGGCTTAGCGGAGGCTCACACGGAGGCAAGAACTTATTCAACAAGTTTACCCCCCTGCCTTCCTCTTTTCGATGTGCGTTTTCGGACATGCGGAGGTTACTGGAACCGTGTTGGTGGATTTTGTTCCTGAAAATCACCAGTTCCGTGCTCCATTATGTCGTGTGCTTCCCCGGTGAGTGCCGGCCGCTGAGGGGACCCGGCCCTGGCCGGCGCGCGCGGGGGATGCGGAGTTGTCGCCGCGGCACGGAGCTCGGGCGCCCGTCCCGGGGACCCCAGAGAGGGTGAAGGGGGGCCGGGCAGACGGGGAGGAGAGAGGGATCCGCTCCGCTGGTTTTGGCGGCGTTTAGGGAGGCTGATGGTTGGTGTGGGTGGAAGCAGGAGCTGGCCGGGAAAGGGGGACAGGGGCCGTAAGGGTCTGCTCTCGCTCAGGTTTTGGGGGGTCTGGGGGAGCCCGAGTAGGAAGAAAAGCTCGCTTTGCTGATCCGTCACCGTTCGGGAGAGCTAGAGCTCTGGGGCGGTTGAGGAGATTGGGACCAGGGGAGGATGCCTCTGTAGATTTGGGGGGCCCACGCTGCGCCCCTCGCCCCCGAGAGGATTGAAGGAGCTCGGAAGGAAGGAGGACTTGCTTTGCTGCTTCCCGACCCTTTGGAGAGGGTGTTAGGAGGATGGAAGCTGGAGGCTGACCGTGGAGGATTGGGATGTTGGGAGCAGCCTCCGTTCTCGTGTCCGGGGCGAGGGTCGACCCCCGCTCGGGGCTGGGACGCGGGGCTGCCCTTCGGTGCTGGAGCGAGGCAGCCTTCACGGGCGCGGGGGCCCGGCGGAGCTGGGAGCAGGCGGTTTAGGGAGATCGTGGCTCCCCCAGCTCCGGCCCGCGGCCCCTTTACCCTGCAACTCTGCTCCGCGGGGTTGCTCCAGTAGGGGCGCCGGGGGCGGGGGTGGTCGGCGGCTGGGTTGCTGCTCGCGCCGGGGCGGATTTTTTCCTGTCTCGCACGCCCTGCCTACCTTCATCTTTGCCCTTTTGCAGGCTGTTCGCGGCTGGCCGACCTAGACCCGCTCCTTTCTGGCCGGGTTAAGACGGGAACGGTATTGGCCATTGGTGACGATAATACATCACCGCACGTAGCGGTGTGCGGCTCGGCGACCCTCTACTTCCAGCCCTCCACTGGCCGACCGTCTTTCCTCTCCCCTCCGGAAGGGCAGAGGCCAGCCGCCCCCCTCCCTCGTCGCGGCCCTCCCCCCCTCCGTTACGGCTACACCTCGGAGCTCTTTTGAGTCTGTCCAGCCCCCTCCCCTGGAGTGGAGGCCACGTCCATCTGCCCTAGCCTGGGAACGGGTGGGAAGAAGGGGGCGATTCGCTTTTTCATCTCGCTGTCCTAAGGATAGAGAACCCCCCAGTTTTTCTGCCCTCTCATCCATTAGCTCTTCGCTACCCAGAGGTGGGGGTTATCTGAACGAAGGAAAAAAGGAACGTGCCCTGATGTTTCTGCTCTCTCTGGTCACAGCCGCCTGTCCCCGAGCGGCCTGAGCGCAAGGTTTTGGTGCAGCGGGTCCCCCAGCTCCATCGTGCGCCCTGCAACAGGGCGCGGGCGCTCTCGCTGCCCTCGGGGACCTGCTCGGGGAGTGGCAGCGAGTGTCCCTTTTGCAGGCACAGGGGTGGCCTCGAGGAGCAGAGAGGCAAAGCACAGTCTTTTCTACGGCACCCTCTTTCCCCTCTGCGCATCCTCCTGCCCCCGGAGCCGCAGGGAGCTCCTGCCACTGCCCAGAAACCCAGCTCGGATGGCTAGCGAGGACGTGTGCCCACACTAACCCTGAGGCCTGCGGTTTGCCTACCAGGGTCCTGCCTCCACGGGGCTGGGGGCGGCGTGGATATTTCCCCTTAAAAAAATGCTCTCTCTCCCTTAAAAGACTGTTGCTCCTTCTAGACTTTCTTTGCCGTGGACTTGCCGGCTGAGTGGGCTCAGGTGCACAGTGGGGTCGAGCTTTGTAAGGGGTAAGGGTCACGTTTTAAGGGGGCAGGGGGAGGCAGCAGGAGAGCAGTCTTGCGAAATAAGAGGAATTTCTAATTCCACGTCTGGCGTTCTCCTTAGCTCGGGTATGCAGCGAGTGGGTTGGCCGTGGTTTTCTTTTTCCTGATGTCTCAGGAAGCTTGAAATCCAAAATGGGACCTCCAGTGATGCCGCCTTCGTGGGGCTTGGACAGTTTTCATCTTCCACATTTTCTTTTCGTGCCCACGCTGCGAGGTAAATAGCACATTCCCTCGCCTCGGAGCCTAAGGGTGTCGGAAAGGGAAGGGGCAGTGTGTGAGGCGCGGGGAAGAGGGGCTGTGGTTTGGAAAAGTGCCTCTGGAGAGGGTGCAGCGAGCAGCCTTTGGAACCAGGCAAAGTTAAAATGTCAGAGCCGGCTTTCCGTTTTTCCAAGGTGCCGCGACGCCGCTGGACCTCAGGGGGCGCCCCTGAGCCACTGGTGGGTCTCCTACCACCTCCACTGGTCCGGCTCGGCCTTCTGGGTGCGGTGGGGCGGCGGTGGGAGCCGGGACCGGGCGCACACGGCCGGGTTCCGAGGCTCGGGGGCTCGGGTGCGCCCTGGAGCAAGGAGGCGGCCTCCGCTGGGCTCTGCTGTTCCTGCCCGCTCGGAACCCGGTGGGGGCCCGCTTTCACTTTGGGCCCCCCCTTCTTGCCCTCCGTAACCTCAGAAGCCTTTATCTGGATGGCACGACGGATAAAGATGCTTCTGGTGTTGGATTAGGGTCCTCCTTGTGAGGTCTTATCCCAAATCCCTTGTTATTTTGTTTGTTTCCTCTCGGAATGACCAAAGTTAGATTTGTTCTCAACTCTTGTTCAGGCTACAGGGTATCTGTAATTTGGGAGGGTTTTGGAAACAGCCCTGCCGTGGATCTTTCCCCAGCTGGTCGGAAACAGTGGCTTTTAGTCTCCCAACAGCAGTACAGTATATGGCAGGTGTGGGATCCGCATCTCGGTTAGTGTTTAAAGTGGCATTTCCACTTTTCAGAGCAGAAGTGTTATCAAACATATTTCAGTGCATAGTATCATTCTTTTCCTACATCTTTTAAAAAAATACTCTGTTATAGAAAGATTTATGAAAATAGGAAAATATAATGGATCCCTATGGATCCCCCTACCCAGTTACAGCAATTATGAACTCAACCTTTTCTGTCCCCCACCACCCTCCCTAACACCTCATTAGTTTAAAGCAAATCTTATGCATACTTCTTTTAAGCATTTGGCATATGTATCTAATCATTGGGAGTCTAAGTGCCTGCAACAGGATATAAAATATGGCACTTGAGAGGGTTAACATTTTATGTGTTTTACATTTGTAAGCTATTCAGCAGAAACGTAAAAAAAAATTTATTGATTTCTTCTCTCTTTCCACCCTCAGAGTGAAACCGTTCTCTTTGATTCTGATGTGTTTGTACCATAATTACATTACATCTAGGAGGCTGACGTTGGAAACACTTCAGATGGATAAGCTTTGCTGTGTACTTCGGATGTGTCAGAATCAGAGGATCCATGATTGATGTCTGGTGAATCTCTGTCCAGCGTCTCTTGGTGCATTTGCATGTACATGCTTATTCCTGATGGACATCCTTTATGGCCTTCTTAGAAAAATGCAAAAGTAATGTTCAAAAGCCAGGAGTCTTACTCTTTAGGGATGGAGTGAGAAATCATGCATGTCCCCCCACACCCTAACCCCCACTTGAAATGTTCTGTTTCAACATGAAGAATCTTTGTCCAGTCTTGAAGCTTGGTCCTTTTGTGAAATACAGTCTTTCATGTTTCCGTCTAAACAGCATTCCTCTTACAGAATTGATGAAGTTAGAACATTAATGCAAATAGACCTATCAGGACTCTTTAGAAATGGGAAGTTGCTGTTGCTGGAAGCAGAAAGGTTAAGGAAAGGTTGGCTGAAAAGAGAAAAAGACCTATCCAATAGTGAAGCATCTCCCCTTAATTATGGACTTGTTTTCACCGAGTAAAAGATTATATCGTTTACATGAAGGAGTGCAGGGATAGCAAAACAAAACAAAACCTCTTTCACATTCATCTTTGTGTTCTTAAAAACTCCCTAGTTAATGTGGTATAATCAGTTACATATTGGTCTATCAGTTGGAATGGACTTTTTGCCATTCATGTAATAAGATCATTAAAAATGCCCCATAGCAGTTGTTACTTCGGACCCCCCCGCATCTTCCTCCCTCCCTTGTTTTTCTGGAAACTTCTTAACCAAAAGGACAGTCTGGACACTTAACCATTAACCTTACCTAGGTGAAGACAGCAAATGTTGCTAATGCTTTGTTGCTTCACCTCTTTCCTTTTATGGTGAAAGTTTGGTTTTTTTTTTTTTAATCTGAATTTCCATTCAGTATTTTATTTGCATAGCATGCAGGACAATGCAGTGGTATTTCTAAGCAGGTAAAGATTTTAAGATGGGTGTACGTTCTGAATTGCAAGATTATAAAAATTATGATTAACATTTTCATCCTGGGGCATATCTTCATGTGGTCACATTTCATAAAGCACAGCTTCCGAAGTTATCTGAAGTTATCTCAGAAATTCTTGATTCTCTACCCCCTTCCCTCCCCAATAAGCCCTTGATGTGCTTTGGTACAGGTTGACCACTATCAGGCTATAAGTGGTATTCACTGAAACTACATTTTTGGCTGTATGTGTGGTGAATAAAAGGCCTGTGTATCTAATAATATGAAGGAGGCCAAGGAAGTGTGCCCGGCTCCCACCAGAGCTTATTGTAGGCAAAGCTAGTTAAGTACTGTGTAGGGCTTCGTGGAAAGAAAAGAAATGTTCAGTTGAGAAGAGCCTGCCCCCAACAGGCAGTGGGAGTTGCTTGTGGAGTTTGTCCCTGAATGAAGTTGCTTGGGCACCCATTAAGTCTTCACTAAATATTTGCAAACGATGAAAAGATCAGGTACTTTGGATTCCCTGCCTGAGACATGGGAGTGACCGTCTTGCTTCTAAAGAACTGAATGCTGGACTATGGCGATTTTCTGTGCACTTAAAAGATCAGAGGCACATTTGTAAGGTAAAGGGTTATCTGTGTCTTTGTTTTGACTTTTTGGCGGGGGTTCCAGGGGGCGGGTTTGTGTTTATGAGGAATTGTAACAACAACAACAAAAAATCCAAAAAGGACATGTGTTTTAAAAACCCTTGTTTACCTCTCCCTGCCTTTTCCTACAACTCCTCTTTGTCTCCAGTTTCCAAGACCACGGACTTGTTAATGTCTGTTTAAAAAAAAATAAATCTGGAAGTAATGTAGGTGAGTTTCATTTTGAGCACTGATGATTGAAATCTATAACAGATACGTTTGTGGCTTGCTCCCATTCTGAAGAGGATGGGGAGGTTTGTAAGGGAGAGCTGTGTAAGATTGCTTGAAGTAGCTAGAGGGCTCCCTGTGCCATCGTGTGCTTCTATAGGGACATCTGTGCTTGGAGGGGCCATTTTACCTGGTATCGTTTGTGGCAGAATCTTTGGTGTTTTGACAGGAAAAAATATATAACCTATATGAGATGGTTTGCCAGGCCTCTGCAGGTTCAAAGATTTTATGAATATAGTGCTTGGTAAACTTCTTTTCAAAAACATTGTAAAAAAGTGCTTTTAGGGTTACGTGGAGGAATGACAGCGGACCAGGTTGGAGATGTGGCCAGCTTCTCTTTTTGAAGCCCCTCTAGCTGGATTGGGTGGTATTCCTGCTGTACTGGGTGTGGGAGGCAGCTTTCACATTGAGGGAGAACTTCGCTTCTCTTGAGGGTCACTGTACTGGTTTGTCAGCTTATAGTAAGGAAAAGTCTTGTAGGAGCCTGAAACTTGTTAATACTTTCTGTTTTTGTTTTTAAGCCAGGTAGCTATGGAGAGTTGTACTGAATATATTGAAGTATGTAATATTACGGTCTCGCAGCCAGCTTGCCTCTCCCATTACGAGCTGTGCTGCCTTAGACAAGTTACTTAACCTCTCTGTGCCTGTCTTTTTTTCCTCTCTGTCTGTGAAGTGGCACAGCGATAGTACCCTGACTCCTAAGGTCTTCGTGCGGCTTGAGCAAGAATGCATGCTAAAGGACTGAGAACTTCGCGTGGTCAACAGTAAGTGCTCAGTACATTAGCCATTTTTATTTTATGTGTACTAAAGAGATTTGAAAAGGAGTGTATGGGAAGAGGAGACTAGAACCGAGAAGGACAACTGTATGTAAAAACAAAAATATTTAAAAAGTATTTACATAAACTTGCGCGATGGGTTCTGGACCTAGTTTTGCTGTTGAGGGCGAGGAGTTAGAAGGACTAGCAGGCGGATATCCCATGTAAAAATAGTGAAATGGTTAGTTTTTGAGGCTTAAATGAGAAAGCCTCAACAAAGTCTGAGAGGCCTCCTCGCTCATGTTGCAAAGGAGGGTCTCCACGTCCCCAACTTTAAATGGGAAAAATGTTTTCCTCAGGTTTAAAAGGTGCCACGTGAATCTCCAAGGTGTTATCCTTTGTAGAAAGAGCTGCTTGGTTCTGCACCCTGGGATGCCGATTCTTCTCAGGCCTTCTGGACTGTGTTGTAACCCAGGAGGATGAGTGTGCCTGTTACTGTCATTTCTGGCTTTTAATTTTGTGCTGCTGTTGGGAAGCAAACCGTACCATTTGAGTATTGCTTTTTTTAAAGATTTTATTTATTTATTTGACACAGAGAAAGAGAGAGAGAGCACAAGTAGGCAGAGCAGCAGGCAGAGGGAGAGGGAGAAGCAGGCTCTCCGCTGAGCAGGGAGCCCGATGTGGGGCTCGATCCCAGGACCCTGGGATCATGACCTGAGCTGAAGGCAGCCGCTTAACCAACTGAGCCACCCAGGCGCTCCGAGTATTGCTTTTATTTTGTACTTGTATGGCCCTTGGACACAGGCACGTCCCTGTCTCCATATCTTCATGTCTTCAGACCTGCAGAGCATGCCGGAGAGAGCCCCACACCGTGCATAGCTTCTGCCCTCGAATCAATTTTTTGCAGACTGAAATCAGCATGATGGTTTTCTGGCCAAACAATAAAATGCGATTTTCAGCCACTCGACTTAGCTATTTTGGGGCTTGTGGCAAAGTGACACAGTTGGCTGCTAAAATCTAGCAACTAAAAAAGAAGAAATGAAAGCATAGTTCATGGAATATGTAACACTTCCATGTAAGAAAATAGGACAACTGATCTTATTTTTGGGTCTGCGATAGTATTTTTCTAAACGAGGAGAGCGAAACAGGTTTGTGGATTGATATTGCAATGGGTATACTTTTGAGGAATTCACACTGGTTGTATGATCCAAGAGGTAGTTGAATTCTCACCACACTGCGGCCTTGTAAACTCCACAGTACACTTAAATCAGATAAATGCATCAATTTGGAATAGTTTGGATAGAGGACACAGCCATAAACAATTTACCAAATATGAAAGCACAGGCCAGATTAGTGAGGAAATGTCACTGACTTTTCACAAGAGTAAAGTTAGTCACGCATTGTCAAAAGGATTTATTTACAAAGCAATTGTTATTTATAAATGATTTCTTTTCCTTTTTTTTTTTTTTAGTTCACTTTTCCCGAAGTGTTTCCATTCAGCAAGTGTGGAGGCCGAGAGCTACCTGTGCTCTTGGCTGTGGCACTGGGTAGTTGGGCTGCCTTGGGCGAATTAGCCAACATCTTGTGGAAGTGGGGCTGAGTGGTGTTGGTGGTCTGGGAGGTTGAGATAGATCTACCTCTTCTTCAGGAACCACTCTAGGACCCCAGAGGCCTAGGTTGAAGTTCTTGTTCTATTACAGCAGTGTTACCTTGGGCAAATGGGCCTCAGTTTTTTAATCTATAAAATGGGAACAGTGGTTATACTAGCTCACACTCACCAAGTGCTTGCCAGTATCCAGGCACTGTGCCTAAACTTTTTTTTTTTTTTAAAGATTTTATTTATTTATTTGAGGGAGAGAGGGAGAGAGCATGAGCAGGGGGATAGGCAGAGGGAGAAGCAGACTCCCTGCTGAGGGAGCCTGATGTGGGACTTGACCCCAGGACCCTGGAATCTTGACCTGAGCCACCCAGGCGCCCCTGTGCCTAAGCTTTTTATGTACCTTTGATCTACCTGGAAGTAGAAACTGAGTATGTTTGCTTTAGGATGAAGTAACTAAAGCTGAGCGAAGTTGTCCTTCATCCAAGGTGTCACCCTGTAGTAAGTGGGAGGTGGCTAGAATACGTCTCTCTTAATCATCTCTCAGGCTAATTTTGAATTTCAGACTGGTTGTGTTTGTTTGAAAACTGTTTTTCCAAATTACATAGGAAGGCCAATTAAGAGACAGACCCAGCCTGGTGTATTTTGCCCTCCTTATTTTCCCATATAAGCGAGGACCATAAACACTGGGTGAAGTGAAGGTGTCTTCCTGTATTTGCCACACGTAAATAAGGAAATATCATGCAATTAGTATAGGACTTTGTTTGGTTTCATTGAAGAGATGACCTTTCAGCAAATTACTTTAGCTTCTCAATAAGGTGATAATAACTGTGGACAGAGGGAGTTTGTTGGTGGAAGTTTTTTTGATTCCTCTTCAGAGTGATCCAGTGTAGTCTATAATTTGAGAACTTTTGTTTGGGACATTGAATAAGGTTATGTTCTAACACTGTGGTATTATTATTCTCCCATATATCATTTAAGTGTGGGCTGCAGGCTCTGGAGCTCGGCTATCCTGATTGTGTCCTTTTTTGACTGCAGGAAAAGGCCTGAGGGAGTTGTACCTGGGGGCAAGAGATGATTTAGGTTCTGGATTTTTCCTCTGCAGTTTAGAACTAGCCACGGGAGCCAGCCAAGCCAGCTGTGGGATCTAGGCAACACCCTCTGTTTCTTTGGGGTTCCCCCCCTCACATAACCTTAACTAAATGGCTTCTGAGATTCGTCTGGAATTTTAGGGATTGTTGATGCCAGGCTGGGCAGTTGGGGAGGTCGTGGCCTTTCTGTAGTATGCAAGTCAAATGCTCACTGCATATGATACTGTGATTTCTGAGATGTACTGCTTAACTTTCCTCTGAGAGCTTGCTTCCTAAGGCTCTGTCTGTGAACCCTTTGATTATGTTGCTAACCTTGTGACAGAGTATCCCGAGGGAGTAGCAAACAAGGTGGTGAGTGGATCTTGGTTAATGGAATGCCTATAAGCAATTTTTTTTGGTTTAAACATTAAACCTTATTTCTCCAGGAGTCCAGGGCAAAAATGGAGGCTTGTTCATGCCAATTAAGTTATGTATGGCTTTTAAAATGAACGTGATTTGTGATTGGGGTTTGGGGGGGGCAGGATTCTTTGTCTTAAAAAGCGAACACAAAGTTGGTTCTGGATCTTACTCTGGAAAAGAGAAACGGAGACAGGCCAGTCATTTGGGTTATCTGGAGTTCTGCAGGGGGCATCTGGCCATATTGTTTTGGCCATAGTGTGTTGAAAAGAAAAAAATGAAATAAAAAAATTGGGGCATTTTGCATTCATGCCATCAACAAGTGTATCCTGAGAACTTACAGTGTGCCAGGCACTGTTCTAGGCACTGGGGGGTGGGGATAGTGGTGACCAAAACTCCTGTCTTCATGGTGGCGTCCCATAGAAGTCTGGGTTACTCCTGAAAAATGGGAAAATATTGCAACCTAGGGCCTGTGTCCTTGCTTGGCAACAGCAGTGAGCTTGAATTCAGTAGTGGCTGCCCCCTGAGATGGGGCGCTCACCTGGCCCCCAGAGGTTATTTACAACACTCAGCTGGTCCCTGGAGGTGTTTGCCATCTGTGTGTAGGAGATTTCTGTTCTGCTTGAGGGAAAGATTTTTTTGTTACTGTTTGTTTGAGGTTTTGTATTCTCTGGATTGGTTGTATGTAAATGTAGATGTATGCATATGTGTTACTGCAAGGAAGACCATCCCTGGCTAATGGAATGACTTCGTTCCTATCAGTCTGGCCTATGAAAGCTGGAGCTCAGCTCTGCTGGTTGTGTCCTTTTTTTGCTCTGTAAGTGACCTGCTGCTTGGGTATTTTACAGTAACATGGTGACTTCTATTGCTGATCTAAATTGCTGTTGGCTTATTCAATTTTTAAAAAAAGTTGTTTTAAAAAATGTATCATTTGATTTAAGAACTAGCTGTCTTGGTCACTTTCTTTCTTTTTTTTTAAAGATTTTATTTATTCATAAGAGACAGAGAGAGAGAGGCAGAGGGAGAAGCAGGCTCTCCGCTGAGCAGGGAGCCCGATGCGGGACCCGATCCCAGGACGCTGGGATCATGACCTGAGCCGAAGGTAGACGCTCAACCATCTGAGCCACCCAGGCGCCCTTGGTCACTTTCTTGTTACCCAACTATCCAGGAAGGGGATGATGGTGGTAGAGAGTAGGGTAAAAGAGGATGGTGACCAATATAGAAGGATCTGAGTCCATTAATAGTGCAGATGTCATTTTAGTGGGTCCCTTGCCAAATATTTTTTTCACACAACGTCCTTGAGCCATAATTTTTTTTTGCATATGATACCCATGCATGGATTAATATAGGATAGAAATATCCCACTTTAATTTTTCCAACAACAACATATGAGAACGTAAACTTTGAATGAAGTAGAGTGACCAGCTTTTGGCATAGACAGATGGAGGATTTGATTTCTTCGCCGTCCTTCCAGCACATTTCCTTAAGTGGCCATTCTAGTATATGGCATATTCATATGAATTCCTCATATATGATTCAGAGCCTACGTAGGCTGTTTGCTCTTTGAGACCAGGATGTCATTCCTCCTTCCGTCTGCTCTGTCTTCAGTACCTAGGTGGTGTTAGTCATATTTGAGGACTGATAGAATGAATGGTCCCTAAAACACTTAAGAGAACATTTTACAAGACATTGATATCATTGGTGTGGTTTCCAGAAATCTCACATTTGTGGATTGCATCCTCATTAGAGATATGACATCCAAGGTTAGCTCCTTCCTTAAAAGAATTCAGAGTGTATATATTGTCATGGTGTTTGAAGTCCCATCTTTTAAAGAGAGAGAAGCTAAATTTGCACCTTCTATTCCTGGCCACCGAGGTATCTTTTGCTGGAAACAAAATAAATTCTAATTAGAGTCGAATGTCTTAAGGGGCAGCAGGGTTATGTTTTGATGATCACAAACTTTTTTTTTTTCTTCTCTGTGGAATAACTTAGGCTACATTCTGATGAACTCGTGTTCATTTCCATCCGTAGTACCCTGGGCTTTAAAGGGTTGATTCTGGAGGAGTAGGCATTCTTTATTTCTGCTTCGGTTGTTCTAGTCCTAGTGTCATGAGTTATCTAGAGGGTGGCAGAGCTTGCTTGAGCTGACCATAGAGCCTGAAGATGCATGTTGATCTATTGCCTGGTAATGGCTTTGGGCGGGTTGGTCTAGGAAAAGGGCTTGCCTGAACTGATCATTTTTGCTTGCTTGAAAAGTATTGGTTGACCACCTTGTCGAATGGCCTTGATGAGACAGAGAATCGCTGGTGCAGTATGGTGATTCCAAATGTTGCCTAGACAGAACCTAAGTTTTCTAGAACACATTGCTGGTCGACACCCACCCTATTTTATTCTTCCATCCATTCGTTTTCTCAAACTAGTCATTTTCTCTGCTTACTTGTGTGCAAAGGCCGTGTGGAGGGTAAGGACAATCACTTGACAGTTTTAGGCATCAGCCCCTCATTTTCTTGACTGATCAGCTGGTGCAGAAGCTGCTGAAATTATTTCGTGTGATAGAGGGTGGGTAAACACTGGCATTAGAGTTCTTCGGGGCCCTTTTTTAGGATGTGCTTTTGAAAAGAGAAGCTTCCCAGTAACTGAGGCAAAGGGGAGCTGCTGGTTCTTGAGGTTTCTGCCTTCACTCGGTTGCCAAGTGGAGGAAAAACTGATTTCTGGAGAATGTGGGGGGAAATGGTAAGCACTCTGGCCAGAGAAACAAAAGAGTCTGCAGAAATAATTCTTCTCTTTTTTTTTTTTTTTTAAAGATTTTATTTATTTATTTGAGAGAGAGAGAATGAGAGAGAGAGAACACCTGAGAGGGGATAGGGTCAGAGGACGAAGCAGACTCCCCGCCGAGCAGGAAGCCCGATGCGGGACGCGGGACCCAATCCAGGGACTCCAGGATCATGACCTGAGCCGAAGGCAGTCGCTCAACCAACTGAGCCACACAGGCGCCCCCTTTTTTTTTTTTTTAAGATTTTTTTATTTATTCATTTGAGAGAGGGAGAGAGACAAGAGAGAGCACAAGCAAGGGGAGAGGCAGAGAGAGGGAGAAGCAGACTCCCCACTGAGCCGGGAGCCCGACATGGGGCTCGATCCCAGGACTGGAGATCATGACCCGAGCCAAAGGCAGACGCCTAACCGTCTGAGCCACCCAGGCGCCCTGAAGAAATAATTCTTAACGTGCCTCGGGACCTTTAACAATTTTGAGGAAATGAGACTTAAGACAGGTGGATTCTGGTGAAACAGGCCACTGACAAGCTCATGGGTTTTGAATTGCACAGGTCTGTCCATCAACTTAAGTAACTGGCCCAACTTCGAGAATCCTAGCTTTGTGCTTTACTTACCTGGGCCAGTGAGTTAAATTAGTTTTCTCATCTGTAAAATAAATAAGCGTTTTAACCTCCTAGAGTCCTTTTGAGGATGCAGGGAGACTGTGAGTGCAAAGCACCAGAAAAGCATTAGGTACACAGGGCATTATAAATGGTGCCTAGCTGTTTTTAATAAAATCTACAAGAAATCCTTGCATAAATAGGCTCTTAGTTAATGCCCTGCAACCCCATGAAGAGGTGGGAGAGATGGCCCTCAGGGAGAGCGGAGATCCCACAGTTAATGAAATGGCCGAATCAGAATTTGAACTTGGCTTTCTAGATGGTGTCATGTTCCTTTGCTGCTAACAGAGTAGGTGGTGGATAAATTAAGGTGCATGTGCTACTCGGGAACATTTTCTGTTGACAGAGATTTACCAAAGATGGCTCTTAGGTTTCCATTTGCCCTGTATGCCCCCAGCTTGAAGGAACAGGTTTACAGTTACCCTTGGTATCTCATAACCGAAATTATCTGTGTGGGTAGGATGTACATATATCTGTTAACGTGGAGCCCGTCCTACCCCTCGGGTACACACACAGATGGAAGTAGTCCGTGAAAGTCTGTAGCATGTGTGTGTTCGTGTGTGTTTGTCTCCTTCTTGCCCCGATGTCATTTTGCAGTTTTTCTACACAGGGATTGGAAATTGGCATTTGAGGTGAAGGTCCTCATTGCCCTAGCCTTGACAGACATTGCTTATTGATCCCCGAGCTCTTTCCTGCTGACACCTGAACTGGGTCTTGAAATTCTTTGTCAAGAGTTGGCCTGGAGAGGACTTTTGTGCCATCACTCTGCTATTCTGAGACATTTAGCCGGCCTTAGAAGATAGCATAAGGAAAAGCATTTCCAAGGGGCTTTTATAGTCTTGCTGCTATAGGGGCGCTTTTTAAGCCATGGAGCTATTTTGAAATTGACCTGAAAGAGTAGGTATCAATAGCAGGTATCATGTGCAAAGGTTTCCTGATCCATGACATTGATTTTGGCTCATATTTGACTCACGTTCATTTATTCAGGGGGAAAAAAAATCCAATCTCTTGGTGGTGGTTACGTCATATGCTAATTGTTGAGCTTTACTAATGCAGGTTTAGGGACTTAAAATTCGTTGCTTATTTTTCCTTTCTTCAAAGCCCAGAGGTTTTGCATCAGATTAAGGCTCCTGTAGGACTGTTTGTATTCCAAAGTGACACCTTTCTGAATTCTTAGCTATTTAAGTAAGTGTTAAGTATGGGCTTGGTGACAGCAGTCTTTAAAAGTGTGACTGACTAAATGGATTCTTTCCCCCTGTTGTTTACATCTGGTAAAGTGTCTTGTGTTTACTCTGAATAAATTCATTGTTATCTTTAGGTAGCTTGTTTCTCAAAATTTGAGTGGTCCCTGATCAGGGTTATTTTTGCTACCAAAATTGGATAGCAGGGATAAAAGGTGAAAGGAATTCTTTTGTGAAGCTGACATCAGGTAACTCTTTGGTATTTGGTAATACACCAAGTACTTGGATGACGTCAAGTAATCCCGTATTTGTTCCCTGGATATGAATTTTTCCCCCTAAAGGTCCCCTCTGTCTGCTACAGTGGCCACTGGCTACATAAAGCTATTGAACACCCAGAATGTGGCTTGTCTGAATTGAGATTTTTTTTTTAAAAAGATTTTATTTATTTATTTGAGAGAGAGAGAAAGCGAGAGAGCACGAGTGGAGGAACAGGGGGAGGGCCAGGGGGTGGGAGAGGGAGAAGCTGACTCCCCGCTGAGCAGGGAGACTGACGCGGGACTTGATCCCAGGACCCTGGGATCGTGACCTGAGCTGAAGGCAGACGCTTAACCGACTGAGCCACCCAGGCACCCCTGAGATGTGCTAAGTGTAAAATGCACACTGGGTTTCAAAGACATATGGAAAAAGTATGTAAAATAGCTCATTAAAATTTTACATTGATTGTCTATTGAAATGATAATATTCTCAATATATCGGGTTAAGTGGAATGTATTACTAAAATTTATATCGCCTGTTTCTTTTTACCGTTTCATGTGATGTGACTACCATAAAACTTAAAATTACATATGTGGCTTGCTTTCCTCTCTTGTATTGTAGTTTTATCTGGTAGCACGGGTCTAGAGTGCTCTTTCCACGCTTATCTTGCCTTCCAGAAGAGCATTTCCCAGCTGGACCCCAGTGTGACAAATCACCTCTCTTCCCCTTCCGTATCTTTTTAACACATAGTGCCAGGAGACTCCTGTCATTGGTGGAAGGGCTTACCTCCTGGAAGGTGCTGTCCCCAGCAGGCACTAGTCTGGGTATCAGGATAGAGAGTGGAGGTCATTTAGCCGTGTGGGCTTTTGTCTGCCCATCTGTGAAATGGGGTAACAGTCCGTGAGGTTGTTGAAGGACTAAATGAGGAAAGCGGTGTAAGGCAGTTGACACAGGCCCTGGCACATAGTAAGCATTTGAAAATAAGAGCCATTATTGTTATTTTACTAGCTCCTGAGTGGGCATTTGGCAGAGTTCCTGGCTTTGGTTTCTCCCTCTTCTGGTTCCAGTTGGTGATGCATTGTGGGATCTGTGGAGGGTTGCAGAGCCGACCTGCATGCTTTTAAAAACGCCAACTTCTGCTGCCCTGGACATGCAGGACAGCGTGGAAGACCGTGAGCATTCTGACTGAGCTTGTGCTCAGCAGTTTGAAAGGCAGAATGGACCTCAGAGATCTTCAGACTTGCAAGCGGGTTGTGGGGTTGTCAAGACTGCGAATCCATCCCAGTGCCTGTCCCCTCCTGCCTGGTGGGAGGAGGCTGTGGAATGTCTCCTCATGCAGCACACTGGGCCCTTGCTTTTGTTCTCCTGTGTATTTGGTTTTATTGAGGCCCAAGTTCCCATCTCTAGTTAATAGGTTCATAGCAGATCCACGTGCTGGACTGCAGGCTGTCAGCATTGGTCCAGGCGTTAACGCAGCTGTGGATTCAGTGAGTTGGAGCAGGTGCATCTAGAGTGTAGAGCTGTTCATACTCCTCTTAAGATGTTTGGTTTCTTTCTCCAACAGAATATGAAAATAGGAGGCTCTTCCAAGCAGAGTAAATATTCTGAACTTGCCAACCTGCTACTTAATTATGAAGTGGGAGATGGGGAAAATGCGAGAGAGGAACGCCCTTTTCTTGGACAGCTCAGGTCCGCCTAGAAAGGGTTTCTAGCATTGGGTCCTGTGTATCAGTGCCCATCTGCAGGTCAGGAACTTGGGCAGGGGTGGCCGATGCTGGAAGGAAGTGGCTAGTTGGCTGGGAAGACCCATCCCTATTGAATTATTTTTCAGGGTCTGGTTGGGAGTGCTTCCTTCACAGGGAACGTTTGACAGGGTGGACACATGCCCTTTGTTTGGTGCAGGTGATAAGAATCTGGCTTTCAGTTCCAAGTTCTTTTAGGAGGGATAAACAAGGATTTTGAAGTCCTCAAGGTAGGGTGTTGAAGAAGCATTAGCAGGTCCTCAGGCCGCACCTTGAGTCGGCTGTGGACACCCAGGGGGAGGGGTGGGGAGAGCAGCCATGCATGCCCACGTGGAAAGGGCAAGAAAAGGAGTTCTCCGAGGACTTTCTTCTTCTCTTCGGCATAGCCAGATTTCAGAGTGACTCGTAAAGGAGCGTGGTCCTCCAGGCCTTTCTGTCCACACAGAGCTTTAGTGTTTCTGTTGCCAGGTTATCAGGGCACCTCCGTTTTTAGGTTTTGTGTGATCTCCTGTGTCTGCTGCTCTGTCAGTTGCCTCCCTCCTGGCCTTTGACTAGGTCTGGGAGTTTTATACTCCTGAATAGTGTTTTCTGCTCCAAGCCCTGATTTCTAGGAAGAACACCTCCCTCCCAAGCCATTCTTGCTTGAAAGGGAGAGTGAGGGTATCCAGAAATTTGGCTGTTCCTCCTTCTCCAGGTGTTTCTATTGTGTGGCATGGCTAACATTCACTGTTGTTGGTTGAGCACCTACTATGAGCAGGTGGGCCACGCTAGGGGCCAGACACACCCTATTCGAAATCCTTGTATTTCTCAGGTGCGCAAGTAGATATTTTGCTTAGTTAAGAAACTTGCCCAGCATCAGATAGCTTTGAAGGTGGGGATCCAAGTCTCTTGACTTCAAAGCCAGAAATCTTTTTCCGAACAACAGGGGCTTCTATTAATAGATAATTGGCTTTGCACTTCTTGTGAATTGCACTCACTGGGTTGAACTCTGGGTTCATTCTGAAAAGGCAAAAGGCCAGGTGAGCGAGGACTGAAGACTCACTTGGACAGATGTCTTAATTCTTTCACACTTGGCCAACGTAGGGATATATGGAATAGGGTCAAGTCTTTGTGTGTATTCTGACTTCTGACTAACTAACGTTGATGAAATGCTAGAATGTATTTTAAACTCAATAAATGATATGTATGTTAATAAAAATAAGGCAAAAAAGCCTTACTGGGTAAGTGTGTTTTATTCCTGTGGCCCAGAATAAAGTCAAAGGACTTAAAGATTATTATTTTCTTTTGGCTATAGAAACCTTTCAGGAGCTCTTGGTAAATTACCTTGGATAACAGGATATAATTATACCTTTCATCCGCTGAAGGCATGTTTGCAGGGTACTGTGTGATTTGTACAGTTCCTGGAGGTTTCTGAGTAGTTCCAGAGAAGTAATGTCTTTGATGGAGGGAAAATATTTCTGTTTCCTTTCTTGCTATCTTAGTCTCAGAGCCTAGCCAGCAGACGTCCTCATTCTGACTTTTCTAAGGCTTTGGGGCTCAGTCCACTCAGATATTTTGTCAATATTTTTGGCATCATCTATAGCCAAGAAAGCAACCAGGTAATCGGGGATGCATTTTTAACTTTACTTACTTGGTGGTGGATACTTCTAAAGGCAGAATAGGTAGGTGGACATTCTTTGAATAATAAACCCACCTCACTGAGTTCTGTTAGTTCCTTCCTGGAGAAGCTGTTGTAAATCTAAAGCCATCAATTCCCTGGGAGAAAGTTGCCAAGGTTTGTTTTCTTCTTTCTTTCTTGCCACACCTGTTAATTAGTTCCAGACACTAGCTAATCAGATGGCAAGCGGGGAAAGCTCAAGGGTGAGAAGCAAGGTCAAATCAGTTGTCTTTCTCCCTATAACTGAAGCCCTCCTTTGAACAGAAAGGGTTTGCAGGGTTGTTTTTCCTCTGTTCCCAAACTCTGTGTTTGAGTCATTTGTGAGTGCAGCCTGCACATGGCTGTGGGGCTCTTTGTCGCTTGTGATGTTAGATATGTGCTCGCCTATTTGAGAGTATGTGGCTGCAAGAATGTGGGAGGGGAAAGCAGTGAGCGAGAGGGGCAAGGAGTAAATGAGAGAACCTAGAGTTGCTGCTTCATCTTGGCAGTTGCTGGATCCTTAAGTTTTTTGGCCGGGCATGCTAAATATAGAGATATATAGTATATAAATGATACAAATTACAAGGATAGCGACATGAGTGGCCAAGGTGATAAGTTGTTTTCAATACATTATTTCTTATCTTGGCATGGCTCTTGAGACAGATACTGCTTCCCTAGGAGGGCATGGAGAGGATGAGAACTTGAACAGTTTAGCCAGGGCAGTGAACGCAGCTAGAAGGCAGTGTAATTTGAACCCAGGGAGCCTTTGCCTATGTTCAACAAGAGTGGGATCAGTGTTGAATTTAACCACACACTCTTGTGTCTCTTGAGATGCTGGGAAGGGAAAGATGACCAGGTTCACTGTTGGGTGAGGCTGTTGACTTCTTGACTTTGCTATTTCCAATCTATAGACTGAAATGAAGGTCTGAGCTGTCCAGTGGGATGTCATGGTTTGTACCTACAAAGGGAGGGTATCCTCTTGTACATTATGGCAAGAAAAGGAATGGATACAAATCAAATAAAAGTGGAAACGTCGGTGTGTGTAGCACTTTGCTTCATGTTTATGGGGATTCTAAAAACGGGTGTGAATTGGGGAAATAAGGTAAAGACCCATAAAACAGTTTGCCTAGCTGTTTGGGGCTGAAGATACGATAACTGGTGAAATACTGATTCAATCCCTGAGTGTTCAGGAGCAATAGAGAGATAAGAAAGATACGTGCTCTCTAAGCCTCCGAAAGGCTGGCTGAAATTTTCTATGTGCACAGGAAGGAGGGGGAGCTAGTGAGCAGAGACAGGAATGATTCTGTTAAGGCGGGTTGACTCATGGTGAATGGGCATATTCCAAGAGCAGAGTCATGCCATTCTGGGACACAGACCGTGTCTGCCTTTATCTTAGCTGCTGCCTCATGACGGAAAGCCACGAGTGACCGTCTGCTTGCAGATGGACCCTGCGGAGATTTGAGAGGCATGGAAGCCAATGTTGGATGCATTGGCTGGCCCCTGACTGCCAGGCTGAGGCACTCGGACTTGATTGTGGAGTCTGTAAAATTTACCAGGGAGAGACTTTCTCACATGGCCTTGTACACTGGGACTGTCGTGTTTTCTTGCTTTGTTCTGGGCTAGCTTGGTTTCCTTAGTCCCCGATTTCCTCATCCATAAGATGGGATAATGGTCATGATCATATAAGCTTGACGTTTTTAGAATTAAGGCCCTGTCCCCTGCAAGCACACGGCTATGGTTATTATTATTATTATTATATTATAGCACTCTTGATTTTGCCTGCCCAGCATCCCTTCACCCTATTTTGCTCTTAGCATCCTTGCTACTCTTGGGGTAATGATGCCTCCAGGACCTTCTGCTGATCGGGGGGCTCTATCCATCCTTCTTTGAGGGTGGCACAAAACCCAGGTGAGGCCGGTCATGGTCATACCTTTTCTCCTTGGAATTGGAGGATTAAGGCAAGTGACACAAGAATACTGACATCTCTCTTCGTTCCTGCTGTCTGAATTCCCAGAGCTGCCCTGATCCTTGCCCTTTCAGAAGCTGGATTGTTTGGCTGTTGATTGGATTCTTTGAGATGTCCCAAATCCTTTCAATACATTCTTTTTTCTGCCTATGTTAACCAAGGGTGGATTTCGGTCCTTTTCAATCAAAGGGCACCAGTATCAGCCGGAAATACATAACGGGGTTGGTAACCAGGTATATTGAGAAGGACAGGAACCATCTCCCTGGCCTACCCGCAATAGTCCTTTAATAATGGCTTCATTCCTCCGTTTGGTTTTTTTTTGAGTTCATTCGTTTTGAGCTTTTTATCTCCAGGAATTCAAAGCGTTTTATTTTGGTGCTAGGGACAGCTTCTCTCAAGGAGACATGCTGATAACACTTAGCCTTAACTGCTTCTTTTGATTTTTGTAAATGAGAATTCTAAGGATCTGTAAGGAAACGAGTAAAACTTAATTGAATAACATTTAGAGGCGGAATTAAAAAAAAATAATAATAATAAGAGTCCATAATGGTAAGAGGCTCTGGAGGATGAGATTAATGCAGAGCTGTGAGTCTGGGTGTGTATTTTGTCCGCACCTCACCCTGTCTATCATGTTGTAACTACTGCTTAGACCAGAGGTCAGCAGAGTGTCTGATGGCCTCCAGAGCTCTCTCTTACCATATCTTGTCCCTGCTCACAGTTTTCTCTGCTCGCATTATTGGACAGCAAATGTTCCAACCTAAATTAAAATCAATAAGAAGCAATTTCATTTTGTTTTAACTACGAAGACATGCGCGCTTCCAGCAGAGCACCGGACCTTCAAGTAAAGTTCAGTTTTGTTTTGTTTCGTGTCGTTTTCCTCTTTCCGGCTGCGGCCCCAAACGCGTTAATTTTTCAGCGTAAGACGTTGCCGATGCTGCCCTGCTTTGATACAGGCCTCGTGGTCCTCCTCCTCTTTTTTACAACTGGGATGGTTGTCATCTGAGTTGTGCTGGTGTTTTGTAGATCCTTGACAATCAAAGCGCCATTGGGTTTGTCTAGCGATCACAGGAGCGCTTGTTGGAAATGCAGGACCTTGGCCCTGCCTCAGACTGATGGAGCCGGAATTTGCTCTGTAGCAGGACACCCCCCTCCGCCCCCCCCGCCCCCGGCGGATTTTCAGCACCTTTGGAGTTTGGAGACTGCTCTTTGCCTTTGAATGGGAATGTTACTTTAATCTCCCTGGTTTTCGTAATGTTTTCTATTGAAGTGTAACAAATGTTCATTGTAGAAAATAGGGGAATTCATAAAAGCACATAGGGGAGAATATCATCATCTGTAACCCCAACACCCAGTCATAACTAATGACTGACCATTAAGTCGTTGGTCTGTGGCCTTTTGGTGGGTTGTTGGAACGTTTAAAAAAAAAAGCAATATTAGAATCATATCGTGAAATATATTAAAACATCTTTTATTCAGCGTAAAGCTGAATTCTCAGGAGAGGAAAGATGATCCAAGATCTTCTTTGGTCAATGACAGAAGACTCTTGGAGACCTTTGTTTCTCCCAAACCTGTGTCATTTGTTAGGGACCTACTATGTGCCAGGTACTGCTACCTGCCTGTAGGACACTTAAATCAGTAGTCACAGAAGATGAAAGTTTGAGACCCTTACTGGGCTTTTGATCCCTAGCATGCATTTTCTGGGTAGTTGAGACAAAGGAAAATTATTAATATGGCTTGCTTTTTACGGAATTTCCTTCCTTTGTATTTATTTATTTTTGCTTTGCTTTGCTAATACGGATTTGGAATTAACTGCTCCTTTGATTCCTCTGATTGAGCAGAGCTTTCCGTCTGAAAATATCTAGCATTTGAAACTTAAGGTCGGGGAGGACAGCTTCTTCATCGGTGGGGGAAGAAAAGGTGGTTGTCTTGGCAGCAGAAGCTTGCTAATAACCCTGCCAGTTGTAATATCTATTTATGATGGAGGCACTGGGGACCCAATTAGCAGGTCATTTTCATGTCAGGGTTTTGGGAATGATACGGCAACCAGTGAGCACCTTCTCAGTGCAGGGGCATTGGGGATGGTTTTAGATCTTGTCACCTGTTATTGCCACAGCTCACGGATGGGAAACTAAAATTCTGCTCTTCTGTCTGTTCATTTGAATCAGCAGTTTCTAACGTTGTCTTGTCTGCAGGGCCAACAGCATTAAAACATTGCTACTCTTAAGAGATGCTGGCTTCCCAGGAAGGAACTGGCCATGGTGATGAGGCCAGAATCAGCAAACTGGGAACACGGGAATGGGGGAGGCTGTGAGATCATCTCTGTGGTCTTGATTTGACATTTATCTTGGCGGAGGGTGAGGGGCAGGCGTGGGGTATTTTCTTTTCCTGGGTAGGATCTATTTGGATTCTTTCACTAGTGTTGATATGAAAAGACAGGGCATCAAGGGACAGACTGGGCACCCTTTTTCCACTCCTGTTGAATCCTAATCATTTGTAGGCCCGAGTATCACCTTGCTAGGTCTCTGTCCAGGTATGTCTGTGCCCAGATATGTCCTCCTGCTTCCAGTCCTGTGACACTCGGTGTGCACCAAGGGTACAGAGGTTGCCTGTGACCAGGCCACTGAAGGGGTCCCTGCTAGGGGGGATGGGGAATGTTTTGCTTCTTTTTTTCTTTTCTTTTTTTTTTTTTTTTAAAGATTTTATTTATTTATTTGAGAGAGAGAGAGAAAGCACATGAGAGGGGGGAGGGTCAGAGGGAGAAGCAGACTCCCTGCTAAGCAGGGAGGCTGATGTGGGACTCGATCCAGGGACTCCAGGATCATGACCTGAGCCGAAGGCAGTCGCTTAACCGACTGAGCCACCCAGGCGCCCTGCTTCTTTTTTTCTTAACCCAGGGCAGAAATTCAGGTCCTATGGTGACATCAGACACCATCTTGATTTTATATGAGCAGAATACAACCATCAACAGCGGAAAATTAACATAGAGACAGTGCTATTATCTAATCTATTGACCTCACTCGAATTTAGTCCATTATCCCAAAAATGTCCTTTATATGCAAACAACACATTTTAAGGTTTTTTTTTTTTTTTTTACTTTTTTCTGGTTCAGGATCCAGATACTTGATGGCACATTGCTTGGGGTTGTCCTGTCTCTGTAGTCTTCTCAAATCTCAGACTTTCTTTGTGTTTCATGAGCTTGCCCTTTGAAGAGTATAGGCCACTTACTTTGTAATATCTGTCTCACACTGAATTTGTGGGTGAGATGTTTACTCATGATTAGATTCCTGTTATTATTTGTTCTTTATTGCAGCTGGTACCCTGTTTCTGAGAAGAAACATAGAACTTGCCTCAGCTCTTCTCCCCCCGACCCCCCACCTTCATGCCTCAGCTCTTGTTGATCTGATACCCTTATTGGGGGCAGAAAGTTTTGAACATATACTCCTCATATACATATTTCTTTAAATTATAGATTATATTAGTCAGCTGGGGCTGCTTTAACAAAATATCACAGACTATGTGGCTTAAACAACAGAAATTTATTTCTCATAGTTTTAGAAGCTAGGAAGTCCAAGATCCAGGTGCTGGATGATTTGGTTCTTAATGAGGATTCTCTTCCTGGCTGGCAGATGGCCATCTTGCCGTGTGAACATGGCAGAGAAAGAGAGAGCACACACGTGAGAGAGCTGTCTTTTGTTTCTTCTCCTAAGGGCACTCATGACCTAATTAAGTACCAAACGTCCCACCTCCAAATATTATCACATTGCGGCTTAGGCCTTTAACATATGAATTTTGGGGAACAGAATTCATTCCATAGCATAGATGTACTATTATACTGATGTTATGTATCATAAAACATTCCCAAAATACAAATTATGAGGGGCAAATGGATATTTATGTACGTATTCATATAGATACACACACACATACTCTCATATACATACTTGTATGTGAATGCATAGATATTCTGTTGTTTTTCTTTAAGTGGCCCAGTGCTGGAGACTCCTGCAAACAGCAGCTATGGTTGGCTCTCTACAGGGAGGAAAAATTAGTTGCATGATAGGTTGGGATTTCTTGGTCTCTGTAGGTTGTAGATTTCCTCTGACACAGGGGTCGGCAAACCGTAGCCTGGGACCAAGTGTGACCCTACTGCCTGTTTGTGTACAGCCAGTGAGCTTACTAACGTTTTACATTATGGGGCACCTGCGTGGCTCAGTGGGTTAGGTGTCCCACTCTTGATTTCGGCTCAGGTCATGATCTCAGGTCGTGAGATTGAGCCCTGTGTCGGGCTCTGTGCTGGGAGTGGATCCTGCTTGAGATTCTCTCTCTCTCCCTCTGCCCCTCCCCTTGTTTGTGCTCTCTCTCTCTAATAAATAAATAAAATCTTTTAAGAAAAAAGAATGTTTTACATTATTAAATTGTTGTAAAGATTAAAAAATGTAATTACTGAAGACAGGTGAAAATCATGTTGTTTGATTTTAAGGTCCACAAATAAAGTTTTATTGGAACACAGCTACACTCAGTTTTTTACAAACAGCAGACCTACATGCCCGTACTACTTATTATATGGCCTGTTAAAGAGAAAGTTTGCCAACTTCACTCTGACACCATGTTATTAATGAAACTACCACCTGCTAAGTGATATGTGCCTGGTCTTGAGCTGAGAGCTATGCATGTATTAATCTTTATCATAGCCCCATGAGGTAGGGGTCTGCTAATATATCTTTTTCTAAAATAACTGTCTCCATCCCCAAATGAGAAACTAAGAAGCCCCCAGGGAGAAAAATTTGCCCCCAATTATAAACCTGGTAAATGCAGGGGCTGGGGTTTGAAAGCAGCTTTTCTGAGTGTTGGCTTTTGGTAGTTCAAGGTCATTCTGGACTTTAGAAGTCAGGTCATTGCTGGGGTGGTTGGGGGTCAGTGTGAGTAGCCCAGGCCACTAGACGGCTCTGTGCAATTAAGTAGGCCTTGCCCATGGCCGTGTGTTTGGCATGCTGGGTACTGGTGGCTGCTTAAAGGGTTGAAGGATGGATAGATAGATGGACAGATGATGCCTAAACCCAGCCTGAAAAATGAAAGTAGAATATGGGAGGTGTGGTCAGGCTCAGTTATTGGATCAAAGTTATTGAAAATGGCCACTTCGAGCTGGGCTAGAACAAGAGTCCTATAGCCTTAGGGAATCTAGGCAAGACATTGAGGAGTTAGGAATATGAGATGAGACTAGAAGCCATGAAGGTGTCAGACCAAAGGTGTCCCAAGTATCCTGGTGAGTGGTCCCCATGGCTGGCACAGTGCTTTGGGAATGCCTAGACCTCGTCTCTGTCTTCCATGGGCATGTGCCTTCTTAGGAGGTTATCCTCTGTTTCTGATAGAGATGATGGGCCGGAAGCAAGGGGTCACCTACTATTGGGGTAGACACCCCTGGCTTTAATTTTTTTCTTCAATAAAAAAATTGTGTATCATATATGAATATATTTTTTCTTAGAACATTTCAGGTAAAGCTTAAATCTGTTGACCACTCATTCTGCCTCCCCAGAGCGTGAAGCCATTTTCATAGATTTACATATATATTTATACAAATACATAGATTATTATTATTATTTTTTTAAATATTTTATTTATGTATTTGACAGAGACACAGTGATAGAGGGAACACAAGCAGGGGGAGTGGGAGAGGGAGAAGCAGGCTTCCTGACAAACAGGGATCCCGATGTGGGGCTCGATCCCAGGACCCTGGGATCATGACCCGAGCCGAAGGCAGACACTTAACGACTGAGCCACCCAGGCGCCCTTAATACATAGATTATTTTAACACAAACAATATACTGTATCATCTACTGCCTTTTATTCATTGCCATAGTCCTTTTACCTGCAGTGTAGTATTCCATCGTTCAGACTTTGCTGCAGAGGGTGGGAGCTTCTCCAGCTGATGGTCATTAGGGTTACTTGGTAGAGAACAACCTTTATATGCTCCTCCTGGTGCACATTTGCCTGTATTTGTTTAGGGTCAGTACAGACAATTAGAACTGTTGGGTCATGGAAACAGGAGTCTTAGCTAGTCTGTGCCCCCTTTGGGCCCTGGATACCCGAGGCTAGGATTCAGTTTGCCCTAGCTGGGTCACTGAGCCTTGGTACTTGTGTAAATTGCTTTTTCTTTTCTTTTCTTTCTTTCTTCTTCTTTTTTTTGGAGGTTGAGAGGGCAGGAGGATGAGCTTGCTATGACATTTGCAGGCCAGGTGTACACGAACTCAAGGATGTCCCACATACTACTATGTCACAGGCCCCACAATGGGTTTTCTTCCCTTGGTTTGTTGTGGAGTGACAGAAAGGTGCAGAGCAGGCTAACTTAGCTGGCTAAGCCTAGAAACAAGATTCAAACCAAATCTGTCTACCCAGTTCCAAAGGCTATGCCCCCCACCAACTATATCACAGTGCTTCTGTGAATATTTCAAAATAGGAGCACATCACGTGTTTTCTGCCAAGTTCAGTACCCATCCTCCACAGGTTCTCCCTAGTTCCACCTACACTCCTCACTGCCCTCCCCTCTTCCTACCACCTTGTCACCAGGTAGTTTTTACATACTACTGGCCCCTTCTGCTAAGACAATTTAACATTAAGGTGAGGATGTCTTGGAAAACTGAGTTAGCTGCTCTGAATCTGGGTTTCAGGAGGATCCTTGAGAATCATTCCTCAAAGAGGAGATTCCCAAAGACAATGGATATGAAGGGCCACACGCAGTGCCTGACCCTTCCTAGGTGCTGTTAGTTCTCTACTTTGTCCCAGTGAACTGAGTTTGGTGCCAGGACTAGAAAGGATAACTAAGATGTGGTCTCACCTTCGGAGCACTCACAGGCTAGAAACTAGTATGTAAATAAATGAGCATAAGGAAAATGTTGGATGAGCCCAGAAGAGACAGGAGAAACTGCTTGGAGTTTCCTTAGTAAGAGGCATTAAAAAAACATAACCGAGGGAAAAAATACCTGTTGACTGAATCTTTCCTTTCACTGGAGCTTAAACTGCTAGAGCAAGTGAATACTGCAGCATACCATTTTTGCTTTTATATAAAGCTTATACCTGGGGCGCCTGGGTACCTCAGTCAGTTAAGTGTCCGTCTCTTGGTTTGGGCTCAGGTTGTGATTTCGGGGTCGTGATATTGAGCCCCAAGTCAGGCTCCATGTTCAGTGCGGAGTCTGCTTGGGACTCTCCCGCTGCCCCCCTGCCCCCCGCCTGCTCTCTCTCTCTCAAATAAAATAAGTCTTTAAAAGAATAAAAGCTTATACCTAAACAAAATGATTTCAAATTAGTTTTTTTAGTAGTAATTGTAAGAAATACCCATTTTTCTGGAGGGGAGCAAAGGGGTGGATCTGCCCATCTGTGAACTTGATACACTTCTTTGAAAATCACCTTCTCTTGGTCAGCTGTACCCCAAGAAAGCTGGGGAGGAAAAAAAGGGAAATCATCCTCCACCTCCCTGAAGTCCAGTTGGTTCTCTTCAGTCCCACAGTGGATGCTGGGTATGCAAACACAACTCAGGTTCTGAATGGACCTAGGGCATTTGTTCTGGGATATTCTGTATCTTAGTAATCAAAGTGTCATGTTCTCACCAGCTGCATCAGTATCACCTGGGAACTTGTTAGAAATGTGGAATCTTAGAATCTCGCCCCACTCTGGATCTATTTATTCTTTTTTAAAAATTTTTTTATTTTTTATTTATTTATTTATTTATTTGAGAGAGAGAGAATGAGAGACAGAGAGCATGAGAGGGAGGAGGGTCAGAGGGAGAAGCAGACTCCCTGCCGAGCAGGGAGTCCGATGCGGGACTTGATCCCGGGACTCCAGGATTATGACCTGAGCCGAAGGCAGTCGCTTAACCAACTGAGCCGCCCAGGCGCCGCTGGATCTATTTATTCTTAATAAGATTCCCCAAGTGACTCCTATGCACATGAATATATGAAAAGCTATGGGCTGGGACAAGTCAGGGCAACTGGCCACACCCATCCATCTCCTCTTGGCTGGCTTTTCCTCACGTACACACAGGGTACCTCTGTTCCCCATCAGGACAGATACCTTTGGAACCCTCAAACAATAAGTCAAGAAGGGCCCCACTATGCTGAATTGCTTTTTGGGAGCCCTCTCTTTTCCCTTCCGCCCAGGATTCAGCATTTCCTTTGTTAACTAGGTAAAAATAATGAGATTAAGGAAGAAGGTGATCCAAATTTTGCTTACAGTCAAAACAGCTGTGGTGGCATGGGTGGGAATTACTGCTTAAGATTTAAAGTCTGTTCCTTAAAAGTAAGCTGTTGTATACAGTTGTCCTTTTCTTAGTTAAACAAAATGAACTGGGTTTTGAAAATTGGAGATAGATGAATGAGGCTTTTATAATAATCACTTGCATTTACTCATCAGCTCTTGTTCTCTTCATTTCCTTTCAGATCGAGGCATTTTTAATGAGGGAAGGAATTAGAAAAAGGGGCCAGGGAAACCAAAACGCAGAAAGAAAAATTCTGCTGAGCTCTGTAGCTGTTCTCAGTTCTTTAAAGTGCTTGAAAAGTAGTATTTTGCTGCTACTAAATCTAATTAATAGCTAGCTGGTACTCATCAAGACCTCATTTCTTTCAACCTTGAAGGCAATCGGAAAGATACACAGATCTGTGTATTATCACAACAAACAAATTCTCTTTTTTTCCCCCCCTTAATCATTTAGAGCTTTATCAGCAATGTAGGCAGCGGATGGACAGATGTGTTTAAAAAAAATGAAATGCATCTCAGGGTGTTCACTGTGGCATGTAATGAATGTGTATTGATTGATAAAATTACTTTTTTTTTTTAAAAAAATACAATTTTGAAACCAGAGTCTAAACTATGTACTAGGCATGGTTCTTCACTGAGAATCTAACCTGTTCCTGAGTACTGAGACGGAATCAACAAGTCTTTGGAAGCCTGTTTTCTGCCGAGCATGGGCTAATCAGGGTGCCCTGGACCAAAATGGATTTAAACACAAAGAGAGGATGAAAAATGCTCATCCAGGAGGAGGGGACCAGGAGATTACAGCGCAGAGCCCTGCATCTTGGCCTGTGCGGAGTGCAGCTGTGGGCTGTTAGTTACATGGGCATTTCTTCCATTCTGTGCGGACCAAGTATGAATTGACTTGGTGGCTGACGTGCTGATAGGCTCAAGTAAAGTAGGTCAAGCCTTAATTGTAGCTATCAGACATTGGGAGTCCAAGCAGAAGAGAGGCAGCGATTGCAAATGCAGCGTATTTGGAGGACAAGAGCGGCTTCCATGGGCGGCCTGTGTGCCCCTTGTCCAAATCAATTATTTCTATTGAAGCACACCCAAGACTGGATGATGTTCTGTGGTTGTTAGGTAGAGTGTTACTCAGTTTGGCAAATATTTATCAAGTATCTGCTTTGTGCCAGGTCCTTGGTACAGCAGTTTAAGCCTCAAATCTACCATTTGGTTGGTGGTGCCCGGGGAGCCAGCCCCCAGAAGCGCTTTGCATGTCCATAACTTACACTATGGTAATAATCTGGCAGCCCTGCTCTCAAGCCTGACTCTTATCAATAAAGCATGACAGAAAAATCTGCACAGTGTGTTTGGGGAAATAGCTTACAGGAAGAAACACGATGTTACAACAAAATTGGCCTGATCTAAGCATAGCTAAGGTCTGAATCGACAGGGAATTGTTAACAATTAGTGCATTTTTTTTTTCCTTTTAACCATTCTTAATCTGTTATGGGAAAATGAAGGAGTTTTTCTTAATCCAGAAGAAAAGCGAGAAAGCCTGTCTGTTTGTTTACAGATGTTTGTCATTTAGCGAAAACACAGATGACAGTGTATGGTGTTTGATTTCCATCTGGTCATGCGGCATGTGCCTGGGTGCACAGATCAGTGATAATCTCCCACCTCCCTGGACAGAACCGAGCAAGACATGGGCTGTGTCCTTTGTACCCTGGATGGAGGAGCTTTGCCATGTGTGTGCTGAGGAACCGTTCATTTCCACCGTAGCTGGATGGTAGGATCCGCACAGTCACATGCACTTTATAATAGGTTCATTAATTGTACTTACATCGTTTGCAGGCTGGGAGGAATGTCTGATTGGATAGTGTGACTTTTCACTGCTCAAAGAAGTGATCCGAAGTAAAACTACGGAAACTCCCAAGGTGTCTTTTCTGAAACAGCTGGGAGTGTGTCCGCCCAGTTGGCGTGCTCTACGAGATGTGTTGACAACGTTGCGGTTCTAGCAAAAGGATTAGGTGTCAGAACTTGGGTAAAGAGGTATTTCTTATGTCTGTGTGAGGGAAGGTGTCAGGGAATTTCATTTAGGCCTTGACTCATCTAATAAATGAAACAATTAATGTCATGTTCATGAGGGAGTAGGTGGAGTACCACTTACATAGACCCAGCAGCTGGGAAGCTCTAGGTGGAACCGTGTCTCAAATTTCCATTCCTGACTGGATCTGGCTCTTAGACTTTATCAGTTTTAGAGGTTTGGGTAGCTGGTTTATATAAAGGGCAAGAAATCTAGTTTATATTCATATGAGGGTAAAGGATTAGAAAACTTAAATGTTGTATTTCTTTTTAGACTTCTGTTTCTTGAAGTAAACCAAGTTTGAGGCAGCTACACACTGAAGTGTTAGCTCCATTGTATTCTGTAGCAAAACTTGAAAAATTGGAAATAGTTTTGAAAAGAAAGCTTTTTTTCCCCATTTAATTTATACATAGGTCACTTTAAAAAAAATATTTTATTTGTTTGAGAGAGACAGAGTGCAGGCAGGGGAAGGAGCAGAGGGAGAGGGACAAGCAAACTCCATGCTGAGTGCAGAGCCCCATGGGGCTCGACGATCCCAAGCATTGGACTCTTAACCGACTGAGGCACCCAGGTGCCCCTATAGCACACTTTTAAGATAAAGCCTGTTTAGGCAGGAGGACAATTTGTTTTGAAAAAAAAAAAAAGTGAACATCTCAATTTATTTGGTTTGGCTTCAGCAGGTATGGAAAATGTATGCCTTTTAGATCACTTTTTGGTAACTCTTCCCAAGAGCTATCTTCAGACAGGGGTGCCTGGGTGACTCAGTTGTTTGAGCATCAGACGCTTGATCTCAGGGTTGTGAGATTGAGCCCCTTGTCGGGTCCTTCTGAGCGTGGAGCCTGATTAAGATTCTCTCCCTCTCCGTCTGTCCCCTTCTCCCCACTCACACACTCTCACTCTCTCTCTCTCAAAAAAAGATACCTTCAGACAGAATTATTCTTCAGAAGTTGCTTATTTTGAAATGGCTAGGTTAAAGCAAACATTTATCTGTGATTATCTTCTTATTCTTGAGCCTCCTAAAATTGGTCTCGACGTTTTTCCTTTATATATGAAAACACTGGATATCTACACTTACCTTAGAAATAAGTGGAATTTTACTTAAGTTCACATTACTTGTGTGAGTGTGAAACACATACATAATTAATTCATTTCTACAGGTAACAGGATTATTTTGGGAAAAAAAAAAACCCCAAACAAAAAACAAAAAGACCAAATTTCACCAGTGGTTTTTCAGATTTTGTTTTTTAAGCATAGAACCGTTCTTCAAATCTGACTTTTCTTGTTGAAGCACAGAATGTGAAACACATAGAATGCCTTCTTTATTTGACAAATAATTGGGGGGCGGTACACAACACTCTCCTTGCCACGTTAGGTTTTAGAATGAGGTATTTGTTTTTGTTGGAGTCCAACCCTCTGTCATTCCTGATGAGAATACTGAGGTCTGGGGAGTCAGACCCATTCAGGGCCAAAGGGATTTAGTAGTGGAATGGGTTTGAAGTTCATGTCTCTGAGTTGTTAATTCCTGATTGTTTTCTTCTTTGAAAGAATGATGAGCAAGCATGGTAATTACACATATGTGAGTTTAGAGTCGGAACTGCTTTTCGGGATCGAATAATTTACTCAAGGTTTTTATTGTATTTAACCAGACCTTTAGTAACTGTATATGGGATTGAAGAAAATGGTATGGAACAGATAATGTCAAATATCACATTCCTGATCTGTTAGCTATAGGATACTGCCAACTGACCACATTGTCTCAGGTTGCCAAGTCATTTAAGGGTCTGATTTAATCTTTTTACCATGTTGAGTTTGGTGTTAAGTCATTGTCCTAAATTTAATAAATTTGTTTTAACAGCCTGTGTATTGTTTCCATCTAGCATGTTTAATCAGTTATAATGGATAAATTTGCAAGGACATTGAAGATGCTGTATTTCTTTGACAGATTTCATGAGTCATTTAATCATTTTATTTTGTCACATATTGATATTTATGTGAAAATGGAGAGACAGAGTGGTTTGTGTTAGTTGTAATTAGAGTCATTTTACTAATATGAAATTTATCCCCTTAAAGCATTTGGAACCATTATCTTAGAGTATAAAACAAAACAAAACGTTATCCTAGCATGAAAAATCCACTTAAAGGCCACAGTTGTTGCTACAGTTTGCTTTTCTTTACCAAGTAAGATAGGGCTTTGAAACCAAGGGGCATTGGCCATGGGAAGGAGCTATTGGCATGGCATGAATAGAAATTTTGCACATGCTTGTTTTGAAACTCGGCTACTTCTGTTCAGGGTTGACTGGTCTCAGTGGTAACAAGCTTAAAATGAAATAATGCCTTTTGCCAACACCATCTTGATTCTTCTTGTATGGACTGCTTGAGCCAATGTAACACATAATGTAGAGCAAAACAAGGAATCGATAAAGCCATTAAGTAGCTCACTGTCTGGCTAGGAATGTTGATGAATGGGTCCGCATTTCCCCTTGGGTGTTTTTATTCACCATGGGAAGAAAAGGAGTGGGCCAACAAAGTAGAGCAATTGAGAAGAACAGTTTTTCATGCTTGAGTGAGGCAGTTCAGCTAGTGTCTCTTTTTACCCTGAAGACTTCTTTTCTTACCTGTGAACCAGAACCTGCAGTTGGTCATCCAGTGCTGCCCCCTTCCTGTCTCTTATTTTTTGGGTTTATTATTAGTTGATGATAGAAGGGGGAGATATCAGACACATTCATAAAACTCAGGCATCAGTGAAATTGTAACGCCGCCCAGAGTCATGAGACCAGTGCCCATGAGCATGGTGCAGTGGTGTATACTGGGGCCACAGGAGAAGATGTGAGCTTGTATGTTGTGTTAGTTTGTTAGGGCTTCCGGAACAAGGTACCAGGGTCTGGGTAGCTTAAACAGCAGAAGTCTCACAATTCTGGAGGCTACAAGTCCAAGATCAAGGTGGACAGGATTGGTTCCTTCTGAGGGCTGTGAGGGAGAATCTCTTGCATGCCTCCCTCCTAGCTTCTTACGGTTTGCTGACAATCTTTGGCATTCGTTGGCTCATAGAAGCATCAGTTTGACCTCTGCTTTTATCTTCACGTGGTGTTTTCCCTGGGTGCGTGTCTGTGTGCAAATTTCCCCCTTTTTTATAAGGACACTAGTCGTATTGGATTAAGGTTCACCCTAATGACTGCTTCTTAACTGATTACTTCTGTGATGACCCTATTTCTAACTAAGGTCATATTCCAAGGTACTAGGGGTTAGGTACTGGGATTAGGATATATATATGTGATTTTGAGGGACAGTTCGTAACAGATGGATTTGATGGCCGATTTTGTGTGTTTCTAAAATTTTGTGTGTTTTCTAAAATTTTAAGAGTGGTTTCAAGTCAGCAACTTACAGATTCAAAATTAGTAAACACCTACAGCATTTTACAGTTTTTTTTTCTAGGTACTTTCACGTATCTTGTGTTCCTTCCTACGACAAACAAATATATTCATGTTTGTGATGGTTGTTGAGATTTTATAATAGAATAAAATAGAACAGACTCTGTAGATGAGCAGGAACACCTCAGAATCTTAAACTCATCTTCTGTTTTCTTCTGGGTATGGAAAAACATAATAAATCCCAGTCACCTGCATGAAGAGTTTTGACTTGAATCAAGCTCAGTGGGTGGCAGCTGTTGGCATTACACAATACCTGTATTGTCTCATGACATAAAACGTACACTGTACTTTTCGAGTGGTGCAAGGGATTTGTCAAGGGTAATTTTGACTCTTGTTAAAACCTTGTATACTGACTTTTGAACTTAGCCTCCTCACTACCCCAGATGGTAATCTCGCCTTAGATGAAAGTTTGGTTAGATGGGTTTTTGTTTGTTTTGGCAAAAGAAAAAAATGTCTTAAAATGAAGTTGTCTTTTTGTTTTTAAGATTTTATTTATTTATTTATTTATTTGAGAGAGAGAGAGAGCGTGAGCACGAGCTGTGGGAAGAGCAGAGGAAGAGGGAGAGAGAGAACCTCAAGCAGACTCTGCACTGAGTGTGAAGCCTGAGGTAGGGCTCGATCCCATGACCCTGAGATCATGACCTTAGCCGAAATCAAGAGTCAGATGCTCAACAGGCACTCCAAATGAGGTTGTTTTCAAGTCTGCCTTTCAGCCCTGGAAACTGTTTTGTAAGTAAAATGGTACTTGATGATAATTTTTAAGATTTATTTTCTTAGCAACTTTCAGATACGCAATACGGTATTTGCAACTGTAGTTGCCATGCTGTACAGTACATCCTTGTGACTTACTTATTTTCTAAATGGAAGTTTGTATCTTTTGACCCCCTTCACCTATTTGGTCTACCCCCTTGCCCCATCTCTGGTAACCACCAATCTGTTCCCCTTATCTGTGAGCTTTTTGGGTTTTGTTGTCGTGATAGTTGTTTTTTTAAAAAAAAAAGATTTTATTTTTAAGTCATCTCTATATCCACCGTGAGGCTTGAACTTAGAACCCTGAGATCAAGAGTTGCATGCTCTGCCGTCGGACCCAGCCAGGCATCCCTGTTGTTGGTTTTTAGATTCCACATATAAGTATGTCTGTTATACCTCAAATCAGTTTTTGCAGTATGTTCTTTCATTCATTTATTCAAAAAAAAATGAGAGTAATTTGTAAGATGTTGGAGATTCAAAGATCCGTGAGATATAATCTCTTCCATAAGAGTTTTTAATCTTTGTTCATTCACACATCCAACCTTCCTTCATGCTTATTGAGGGGCTCCTATGTGCTATGCCTCATTCTCCATGTTTGAAAAAGTGATGGAACTAATAATGCCTTTGTGGGCTTGTGTTTTAGCGGGGGAAACAAATGAATATGGTAGAAGTGATGAGGGTCAGGAAATAGGCAAAAAGGTTAAGGGGAATTGGGCATTGTTGGAGGTGGGGAGCTGGGTAGGCGCCACCTATTTAATTTAATTTATTTTATTTTTTATTTTTAAAGATTTTTTATTTTTAAGTAATCTCTACACCCAACTTGGGCCTTGAACCTACGGCCCTGAGATCAAGAGGTGCATGCTCCACCGACTGAGCCAGCTAGGTGCCCCATTGTGCCACCTATTTTAAATAGACCTATTGTAAAAAAAGCTGACGAGTAAAGTTAAGCATGTGGTATCTGGGACAGAGGGGACAACCCGCTCTCTTGCATAATCACATTTGGACCCAACAGTAACTCTATAAGAGCACGTACTGTTACAATCCACATTAAGCTAAGGCTAAAGTTATCCGGGATCAAGTGCCTAGGAAATAGTGCTGGACTTCTAGCCTTTTGATGCACCATGCAGCTGCCTAATTGGACAGACATCTCTCTGTGACTTTGCTCATAAGAACCTTCTTAGGCTTCTTTCTCATACCCTCCTAGCTTTTTGCCAGCCTGTGTGTGCTAGAAGGGCTGTGGCTCTGTCTTGCTCTCTCTGTCTCGGGGTGCCTGGCTCCTAGCTGTTGCTCATTATACACGTGTTGGTTGAATAAGAAGGATAAAATATGGTTCCTGCTCCCTTGTAGAGAGAGGGTCAGACACCCAAGCCTGTGGTTGGTAACACCATTCCGAGGGGAGTAAGACCAGCTTCCTCAGGGTGGTACCAGCTAAGCATCCAGCTTTGGGTTGGAATTTCCGGAGCGTACTGCAGCTGGGGCTTACATACATTGGCTTCTCCTTTTCTCTGTGGGTCACACTAAGTAGTCCATTGTTCATCAAGGAGAGGGGAGATTGATTTCAAATTACTCCCGTATTGGTTAAAAACCAGACTGCCACAAATGCTTTATGGGATCAGGGGGAAGATAGGCCCAGGGTTTTAGCTGCACTAAAACCTGCTTTTTTTTTTTTAAAGATTTATTTATTTGACACAGAGAGGCACAGCCAGAGAGGGAACACAAGCACGGGGAGAGGAGAGGGAGAAGCAGGCTTCCCGCAGAGCAGGGAGCCCGATGCGGGGCTCGATCCCAGGACCCCGGGGTCACAACCTGAGCCGAAGGCAGACGCTTAACCGACTGAGCCACCCAGGCGCCCCTAAAACCTGCTTAATTAACCGAACACCGTCTAGTACCACGTGACAGCAGGCGTGACCCCGCTTCTGCAGAGGGGCTCGGTTTTGATGGCCATACTGTCAGGGCCAGGGGTGGCTTAGATCTGGGCGGGTGGAGGATTTATGCGTCGTGTGCTTCTCTTCTACGGCGTGCTCCCTTTCCTGGGGTCAGGGCGCTGTTTGTGCAGGCTCGTGAGAATGGATTGTTACATTCCCAGGAATTTTGTGAGCTGCTTATTAAATTAAACATAATCTTTTTAAGCATAAAATTATGTAAACTTATAATTAAATTATATTTAGAAGTAATAAATACCTGAGCTCCTCACCTCCCAATTATGTTACTACATCTTACTGTTACCCACGGTCTTGAGCTTATGTCTGTTGTATCTGTGTGGTAGGAACGCTGGACGACGGTGTGCTTTGGTCATCCCCTTCCTACTTCACATTTAATGATGTCACAGTGGTAGTTTGAAATTAGCTTAAACCATGGAAATCAGCTAATGGTACAGACCAACCCCCGTCCCAGAACAGGATGGCAAAATATTTACAAATGCACCACTGATTGGGGCCATCCTTCATCCTACTTCGCCGGGGATGCCATAACAAAGTACTGCAAACTAGATGGTTTACAACAGCAGAAAATGATCGCCTCATAGTTCTGGAGACTAGAAGTCCAAGGTCATGGTGTCAGCTGGGTTGGTTCCTTTTTGGCGCCTCTCAGGGAGACTCTGGTCCTTGCCACATCCTAGTTTCTGGTCCTTGCCAGCAATCCTTGGCATTCCTTGGCTTATAGGTGCATCACTCTGCTCTCTGCCTTCATCTTCATTCACGTGGCCTTCTCGCTATGTCTGTGTGTGTCTTCACATAGCCGTCTTCCTTCTCTGCTTCTTGCTCCTTATTATAAGGACACCAGTCATATTGGATTAAAGGCCCATACTATTCCAGTAGGACCTCATCTCTAATTACATCAGCAATGACGCTGTTTCCAAATAAAGCCACATTTTGAAGTGCTGGGGATTGGGACTTTAACATAATGTTTTTCTGGGGACACCATTCAACCCCTAACAGCCTCCAATGGTCTTATATTTCCTATTAGGACATCTTGCATTTGCCAGCTCAAATAATAAAAATAAACATAAGAGCCCCACATAAATAATAGCTTAGTGGCATACTATGTACTAAGTTTTTTTTCCCCCCTGCATGTGTTCTCAATGAATCCTCTCAGCCACCCTGTAATGTAAGAGTAGCATTATCCCCATTGAACAGGTTAGGAATTTGGTTCTGGGCAAATTGGAACAATTGTCCTAGATAGCATATTAGTTATTTGAATCCAAATACCACTGCCTTTAGTCAACTTACTTGTCATGAGTCTTACTCCCCAGAGCCCTATTAGCTGTGCTAAATCCCCATGGAGGGTTAATTGTGGCATAGTAGGAGAGAAGAAGGAAGAGCTGATGTTTTATAAACTCTCTGCAGAATCAGGCACCAGGCCTGGTGCCTTCATCTATGAATTACCTAATTTAATCCTGATGCCAAATTTTTGAGTTGTTACAGTCTGTATAGATGAAAAAATGAACCAAAGGGTGATAAAGTGAATTTTGTTCACTGGTCAGGAGCACAGAGCTGATAAAGGGGATGGCTGAGATAGAAGCCCAGGTCTCTCTGGATCAGAGAGCCTTCTTGTTGGGTTCTACCATGTTGTCTTTCAGCAAAACCCACATCTGATACAGGGCATATGCCATTCCTGATCCTTCTTGTGGGCTGAGGTGTTAGACATTTGTGTATTTATTTTCTCATTCAGTAAGTAAGTACTGAGAGAGCCCTAATAATGTGCCAAGGACTGTGCTAAGGGATGGGTTATGACTTGTAAATAGATACTAAAAGCTCAGCCCTCAGAACTAGAAGTTCTTTAGATTCCTCCATGGCCAAGCCTAAAAGGTCACGAGGTACTCTGTCTCTGCCATTTTCCTAGTCGCAGACAAATCTCAGCCAATCTGGTATATTTTGTTTTCTATCGTGGTGTAATAAATCACATAAACTCAGTGACTTCAAACAACATAAACGTATTATCTCAAAGTAACTATGGAACATGAATCCGGGAATTAGTTGGGTTCTCTGCTAAGGCTGAAATCAAGGACGTGGGCCAGGGCTGTGGTCTCATCTGAGGCTCAGGGTACTCTTCCAACTTCCAAGCTTGCAAACGGTTGGCAGAATTCAGTTCTTTGTGGTTGTAGGACTGAGGCCTTAGCTTCTAAGAGCTGCCTGCCTTTGCCTGCTGTGTGGCCATCTCCACAACAAAGAGGTTTGCTTCCTCAAGGCCAAGAGGAGAGTGACTCGACTGCTTCTAGACTCTCAAAAACTCACCTGATTAGGTCAGGCCCACTCAGGATAAATTCCCTATTCATTAAACTGAAGTCAACTGATAAGGGACATTAACCTACAGAGTCCCTTTTTCTTTTCCGTTTGTAATGGCTAGAGGAAAACCATAGTTTTCACTCCTACTCAAAGGAAGAGGATTATGCAAGACCCAACACAAGGGTGTTGGTCACAGGCCATCTTGGAATTCTTTTACCAGATACGGTAAAGGACTCTTCTACGCTTTTGGGTCTGGACCCATGTTATTTGCACATATTCTCTCCCTTACCTGAGCTAAATATGTCCACGTAGTTCATGAACAAGTCAGAGTTTGAGTTCACTGAGCGTTCAGACTGTGTCTGGCTTTGTATGATTAGCATCTGCTTCACCAATCCTTGTGATTAGTATAAAGCTATGCAGATTCTTTGTATAGAGTCCTAGTTCTCTGGCTTCATCTCCAATACTTCTGTTTTCTATTACTAAAATATTCTTAATTTCAAAAAATTGCATTTTCATTTGGAAGGAAGAGAAATCAACACAAAGTAGCTCAAGCAGATAGAACTTACCAGTGCCACAGTATAAGGATGTAGTAGTGGTAGCTTCAGGCATGGCTGGATCCAGGTTTTCAAACCATGTTATCAGCCCTCCCCCCTTTTTTAGTAGCCTCATCTGGTAGCTCTTGTGATGTTGATAGATAGCCACCCTCACTCCCCTAACACCTGCAGACTTCTATGATATAATCTCCTTATTTCTGAGGAGAGAAACTTTTCCTGAGTCTAGACATCATGTCTTACTCTTTATTATCAAGACTTGGGTCACATTTGTCTAGACCAGTAACGGGACAAGCTCAGATCATGTCCCCACACCACTGTGATTGAGGTAGGAGTAGAAGCCCCACATTAGGCTCTTGCAATATCTTTCTGTTAGGAAAGAGGGGGCTTTGCCAAGGCAAGAGAGAGGAAGCATTGTCAGGTGAAAATAACAAATACCCAGTTCGGAACCTGGAGTGATAGATACAACCTAATGGATCATCTTTGGTATAATAGGTATTCCTTAACCCTCCTTCCTCAACCCATAGCTGGTGAGACAGAAGTGGTGTGGACAGCCACCTGTGGAATAATAAAAGCTTTGGGTAAGTGGCAGTCCCCGGTAGGTTTTCATTTTCGTGTAAATCCTCTGTCTTCTTGACACAGGTCTCCTTTAAAGACCTACGAATATTATCTTGAGAAAATGCTGCATGAATTCAAGAAGTCGGATCAAACTATGTTCTTTGGGATTCATTAGAACTGAAATGCCTGGGGCCCAATGCTAGATGCATCAAATGCACTAAAACTCAGACAGCACTGAGCTGGATCACTCTGATGCTCTCATTTTATAGGATTTTTCTTTACCACAGAAAGGCAGCTTCGCAAACTCTTTCAGTCTTATATGACTTTTTTTTGTGGGGGGGAGGGGGACCTAAGAATGTGGCTAGAAATTTTTTATTACTAACCTACCTTTCCCCCTGCTTCTCCTTGGAATTGAATTCTCTGTGAAGAGGCCTAGAGGTGGACCTTCCTCTTGCTGGGTTTTATCAGTTTGAGGGCTCACGTTCTCCCCTTGGGTTTCTGGGATGGCTGATGTCGAGGTTGCAAACTCATATAAATGCCCTCTGGGCTCTGGAAGCTAACATAGAGGAGTGAGGAGAGCCAGAGGGAGTGGCGGGACTCTAGAGAAGTGGACACAACTTGCCTTTTCTCCAGGACCAGCTCTATTCAGTTTGATTGTTGCCCTGAGGGGATTTGAGCCAGTGTTAGAACATTCCAGTATTTCAAGAGAAACTAGAGATCTTAAAATTCACTGAATTACTTCTGATTTAAAATTTTTCTAATGACTTTAGTTCTTATTACACCATGAAGGCTGAAGTAATTATCTTTGGGCTAGGCTCGTCCTCTGGGTAATTTTGGTCTCTGGTGTGCATCTCGCCCAGGTCACAAGGCCTGCTGTGCATGCTGTTTGATGCCTTGCAGGATCCATTTCCTTCTTCCTCCCAGAGCCCCAGTTTTGGACAGGCCCACCCTCCTCTGTGGACCCTTGTGGCTGGGGAAAGGCCAAACCCTAGGTCCAGGGTTGGGTTTCTTGGGTTTCCATCCCTTACTAGTGATTGGTTCAGGACTGGCCATGGGCTCTGACTCTGTCTAATGGAAGGAGAAGATGTATCTGATGGGCCCTCCCCTGGAAAGCTGCATCTTTCCTTGAAGCCAGGGAAGCTATGGTCTCTACTTGCCCTGGGTGCTGTCAGCAGATGGGCCACCCACAAGTGCTGCAGCTGTTTTGCTGTCCGCCCGAGGATGAAGTCAAAGTTGAGGACCAACCCGGACGGGAAGGGAAGAACCTGGATTCTTGCTGACATCCTTGAAGGGTTGAATCAACCAGCCCTTCCACTGGACTTCCTTTTGTTTGCGATAATAAATTCTTTCTTGGTTAAGGCAGCATGAGTTGGCCTGAGAAGCAGACTAGAGGAGAGGCCCCAGTCCATTTGTAGACCCCATGAACTATTGGTGATAAAGAATGCCTTTCGTGATGCCCGGCTGGGCTGTCACTGCGTCAGGGCTAGATGATGGAAGGATTTCTTCTTATGTCTTTGCTCTCATCCCTTGCTGTTGCCCCCTTGGAATATTATCTAGGATAATACTCCATCTTTCTGTTGAGAAGGATGGTTTCCATGGGGGAGAGAAACCTCATCAATTAATCTGCCACGGGCGCCCCGAGTGGTGAGCAGACCATATGTTTGCCGTCAATTGTTTGTGGTCAGATTCAGCCTGAACAGGAGCCGAAGACTTAGGTTTCTTTAGAGGGTTAGAGAAGGATTAATAATAACTAAACTATGACCTTTACTGTTTAGGAAAATTGTTCTTCAGGTGGATACACCTTCATTATGGAAAGAGCCTCATCCTTCCAGAAAAGGCTGAGCGGTGTTTTGTATAATCCACACAGTTTCAGGCTCCTAGAAGCGTACAGAACAGAAAGGGGTCCCTGCCTGACCTTTAGTCTGAATGTAAATCAGCTGGAAGCATCCCACTGTCTCTGAATGTTCCAGATGTTATTTTTTCTTCTTCCCCTCCTTCTTCATTTAATAAGGAATAACAATGTATTTTAAGATGTTTTCTTAGTTCTGTCAGTTTATGCAGATGATTCTTCCCAACCTTTTTCCAATTGTTAAAAATTAAAGACTACCTTTCTGCTATTAATAGTACAGATAAGCTTGCTCATGCACAATTGATATTCACATTTATTATTATTATTATTTGATCTAGCATGGAGAGGCAGTGAGTAATGTGGTTGGTAAGTGGTGTGATCTCTGATGCCACACTGTTTGGGTTTGAATCCCAGCTCTGCCACCTACTGGCTGTGGGTCCTTGGCAAATTGCTGGATTTCTTTGTGCCTCAATTTCCTGATCTCTAAAATAAAAATAATTATAGTGCTGACCCTGTAAGGGTGTTAGGATTAACAATTTAATGCATGGGCCCTTTTAAAGTGCTTGGAACAGTGCCTGTGTGTGTTCGCTACTAGACAGCGTCACAATAATGGTAATAAAATCTGTGATACGACAAGTAGCTGTAGCATCAGGCTTTGTTAAGAGATTTTGGAAGACCTGAATCATTTGGTAGATGGAGTGTCAGTGTCTCTGATATTACAAGTGATTTATTGCTGGATGTAAAAAAATTGCCCTGGGAAGTAAGCATAGGGGAAGGAGTCTCCATGGGGCAAGGATGCTGGGCTGTAGCCAGCAGTCTTCATAGCAGATGGATAAAGAGATTATATAGCGTGTTGGCCTAGATGGATTTGGCTGTACTCAGGCAGTATGAGTATTCGATCAGGAGTCCTAATCATTTTGAAATCGTTAAAAGTATGGGGTTTAGAGCCAGTGAACCCTGGGCCAGAGCTCTGAAGACACCACGTACTGCTGTGACCTTGTGAGGACCTCATGAGGATTAGGACAAGCTCCCTGGGGCTCAGCCTCTTCATCTGTGAAACGGGGGTAACCATTCCTCAGAACGTGGGCCTGCAGATCAAATGGAATCATGTATGTAAAGTGGCCAACAGAAGACACAGTGCCTTCATCTTTTTTTTCTTTTTTTTTTTAAAGGTTTTATTTATTTATTCATGAGAGACAGAGAGAGAGAAAAAGAGAGAGGGAGGCAGAGGGAGAAGCAGGCTCCCAAGGAGCAGGGAGCCTGATGCAGGACTCGATCCCAGGACCCTGAGATCATGAACTGAGCCGAAGGCAGACGCTTAACTGTCTGAGCCACTCAGGCGCCCTCATCTTTTTTTTTTCATCTTTTTCCTGCCCTTTTTTTTTTTTTTAATTTTTATTATTTTTTAAACGATTTTCTTTATTTGACAGAGAGACACAGCGAGAGAGGGAACATAAGCAGAGGGAGTGGGAGAGGGAGAAGCAGGCTTCCTGCCTAGCAGAGAGCCCGATGTGGGGCTCGATCCCAGGACCCTGGGACCATGACCCGAGCCAAAGGCAGACTCTTAACGACTGAGCCTCCCGGGCGCCCCTCCTGCTTTGTTTCTAACCACCATCTTGGCTACCAAGTCAGCAAACTTGAAAGCCTTTTTGCGGACTTCATGTACGTACGTTGTGTCATTTCTGCTGAGTTTTCTGAGAAGGGAGCCTATTTAGAAGGTAAAGAACAATCTTTCATTTATTAGTAACTACGTTTTTTTTTTGTGGGCCTTCAGTTTATTTGGAGCTGTTTTCCTAAAAGTTGCGGATGAATGAAGGCAGGGATTGCTAAACTTCTTCTGTAAAGAGCCAGATCGTAGACGTCTTTGGCTTTGCATGCTGTATATCTCGGTTGTGTTATAACTCAGAAGTAGTTAGACCATACGTCAGTGAATGGGCATGGCTGTGTTCCAATGAGACTTTACTTATGGACACTGAAGTTTCAATTTCATGTATTTTTCAGATGTCACAAAATATTCTTTTGATTCCCCCCCAACCATTTAAAAGTATAAAAACCATTCCTTTTTTTTTTAAGTATAAAAACCATTCTTAGCTTGAAGACCAGACAGAAATAGGCCATGGATTGGAGTTTGCCAACCCCGCCATAAAGGTTTTGCTAAACCATATTATATAATCCAAGCAGCAGAGAAGGCTGTCATTTACAAAGCTTTTCTGGCAGCGTCTTGGAATCAGAAGCATCTTCCTGTAACATTGGTGGTGACTCCGCAATTTGATCAGGTTCCGATGCTGTTTTCTTGGGTGGCCTTTGCCCAAAGTGAGGTGCATCTGGCTTCCAGTTCAGTGTAGCATGAGGCCTGTTTCCAATTAGAAATGTTAATGCCTCGAGCCTTGGTAGCTGCTAGGCATGAATGGCTTGATTGCCTCCCCTGAAAAGCTGTTAACTTCTCCACTGCTTTTGAAAGAAACTTGAGCTTTATGCATTCTCCAGACTATTTTGTTCCCTAGGTGTCCCCCCACCCCTGCATTAAAGGTGCATTAGTGTATTCTCAGTGCAACACTTTAGAGTTCTTGGAATGGGCAGAGAGCAGTTATATCCCATAACAGCAGGATAATCAATGGAAAGAGATAGATTGCCAGGTTGTAAATCATGTGAGAGAATTTGATGATATCAGCTTCGGGAGAATGGGATCCTATTACTCGTTCTGAATTCTCTGGTTCCTGGAATTAATTTTTTTTTTTTGTACTTGTAATCATTTGATGGAACAGACTTTGCCGTGAACCAGAGGATGACAAAGAACAGGTCAGCTGTGTCCCCTCCATTCCTCGGTGTCCTGCTCACCCCTGTATAATTTCCGACCTGCTGTGTGAGATGCTGTTTCTATAGCCATAGTCCGCACTGCAGAGTGGGATAGGCTTAGACTGTCAAAGACTTGAAAGAGCATTTATTCCTCCATATTCAAAAGTGAAGAAAATCACAACCTTTAGACCAGGACACTCAAAAACCTAGCAGCATTCTAGCAGATGCAATTACTGGCAATAGAAAGCAAAGAGGTTTTTTTTTTTTTTTCATTTTTAAGAGAAATAAACTATACCTTTTACTTTCTCACTTAATGCAGAGTGATGAAAATATGCTAAAGACATGGCTTTTTTTTTTTTTTTTTAAAGGCATAGACCAGAGACATTTTGGAACCTTTCATATAGCAAATCTGGCTTCCCTTTAAGCAGAGCATCAGGATTGCTTCAATATTTAGGTATTAATATTCCCTTGTGGCTCAATTAGCTCCTTGAAATGAATTTCTCAGCACTGCTGTCATAATGAAAGAAAGACATGCTGAAGTGAAAGAGAATTTGTGTGTTTCTTAGATTGGAAGGATGTGTTGAGTCAAATGAACATCCTCTCAAGGTTAAATTATCTGTTTAAAACCCTCCCAATTACAGTGCCAGGTACAATCTTTGATGAGATTCAGGGAGAACAAATGACTTACTCGGTGGGAGAAAGAGTCTCTTTGTATAAAGGAAAGCTATGAGATCAGAATGAACTGGACATTGTTTATTTTCTGGGGAAACGGTTGCTTCAGTTGAACATGGTGTCTCACTAAAACATGAACCGTTATTGGGTGACTGAAGGCCCTGGAATAGAAGAGGGTGGGGGTCAGTTCTTGCTCTCTGTGCTTTAAAAAAAAAAAAAAAGAAAGAGAGAGAAAGAGAGAAAGAAAGGAAGAAGAATTGTGAGTTGACCAGAACAGAAAACTACCAGTAATATACTGTGACCTCTCTGCATGCAGTCTCATCCATCTAAGGAACTTGGATGGGGAATACAGTTTTATTTAAAAGGTAGTCTCCCGGCTTGGCCATCTAGAACAATCACCCAAGTCCTGTTGCATTTACTCCAGATTTTAAATCTTGACTCTCTCTGGCCAGTGTTCTCCATCTCTTCTTTTCCTGACTTTGTCGAGGCCACTGTCCTGCCGGAGTTAAAATACAATGATCACCCTTTTTTAAGTGTCTCCCTGCTTTCAGCAACATCTTCCCATTCATTGCACTTGGCAAAATCCAGACTCTCACCTAGCGGTCCAGCTCCATCAGACCTCAGCATCTCATGCAGTTAGTCGCTTGAGGTAATCCTGATGGTGTAGTAGCTGAGTCTAGACCCTGGAGCCAGACTGGTAGATTCAAATCCTGGCTGTGTTACTAACCAGCCTTGTGACCCAGATAAGTTACTGAAGCCTTTCTGTGTCTCAGTTGTGAGGAATAAGTGAGTGAAAATATGGAAAGAACTTAGACCATTGCTTTGCACTCAGTAAGCACTGTGTAAGAGTCAGATGATGGTACTGTTCTAAAATTAGCATCATAATTATTCTCTCTTCCCATCGGAGTTTCGTGTGCTGGCTTCTTCTCTTGTACATCCCAACTTAAATGTCCTTTCTGAGTGACCGTCCCCATCCAGCTTCTGAAAGGACCCACCCCTTCCATTGCCACCTTGCACTCTACCCATTACAGGTTAGAAAAGCTTTTTTTTTAAATCATAGAAAAAATAGCAACAATAAAAAAAAGAACCCGCCCCCCGGAACCAGGTTGGATTCCTTGCCAACCTGGTGCCCTGTCATCTCTGAACACTTACATGTGTGGTTTCTGTATGCGTATTTCCTAAACACAAGGTCATTATCCTATCATGTCACAATCCATCCATCAAAATCAGGAAATTACCTTTGATACAGCACTCCCATCTAATCCTCAGGCCCCATTCAAATTTGCTGGGATTGTCCCAATGGAAAAAGGAGCCATTTGGGATCATGGGCTAGTTGTTAGTCTCCTTGGTTTCTGGAACAGTTTCTCAGGCTTTCCTGGACTTTTATGACCTTGATAATTTTAAAGATAACAAGCCAATTATTTTGTACATTGTCCATCAATTTGGGTTTGTCTGAGGCTTCCTCACAATTAGATTCAGGTTATGTGTCAGGGCGGAAATATCAACAGAAATGAAGCCCTGTTCCTTTCATTGCATCTTATCAGGTGGCCCATGATTTCCATATGTCCATTGCTGGGCATGTTCACTTTGATCACTTGATAAAGGCAGCATGTACCAGACTTCTTTATTGTAAAGTTACTTTTTTTTTTCTCCTTTGTAGTATTTTGTGGATGGATACTTTAACACCCTTCCTAAACTTTCAACTTGTTTATTTATCATACCAGGTTTGAACTCATGGATTTCTATTTAGTTAGCAGGTTATCATCTGTTACCATTAGTTTGATGCTCAGATTCTCCCCCTATTTAGATAGCAGGGGTTCCTTCCAGCTGATTCCCATGTCCTTTGATGTGTGTTGACATCATTATTTGAGTTCTAACTTACTTTTTGGAACAAGAAGTTCCAGGTTCATCTTGTGCTTTGCTGGTCCCAGGTCTGGATTTGGCTACGTTGCTGAGGAGCCATGGAGCTCAGATTCCTTTTAGAGGAGAATGGCATTTAGAAACCAAGATCTGGGCATTAGATATGTTCATTGCTTGTGAGATGTTATGGCTTCCAGACCTGTTCAGTGGACACATCAAGGGATTATATTAGGTATATGTATGTATATATACATCTCTATTTATTTCTGTATTTTTATGTATTAAAAATCACAAGTTCACTACCTCCAATTCCATTTCAACAACACATGGTTCAGCTTTGTTTTCTCCTTTCTGTATTTGTAACTCCTTTCTCTTGACAGTGAGTAAGCTGGTTCCCATTATCTGAGATATATTTCCTTTTTCAATCATCACACCCCATGTTGGGCCCCTCTTCCATATAGACACTCTGCTCCACTCTCTGAGATACCAGCACTCCATGCCAAGCCTTTCTCCTCCTCAGGTAGAGACATCCTCTTCACCATACTTCCGGACAGATGGTGCTTTTGTGCAAAGAAAATGGTACCTCCTCGCCCCTGGCAGAGAGCAGCCCCATGCCAGGGCATCTCGAGTGGCAAGTGGCATGTGTTGGCTACATTTCACGTCTCCTGATTGACTTGTGCTGTACATCAAGTACGCACATTTTATGTGGCAGCGCTGATGACTCCACCCCTTACTATGCTGGATTGGTTGATGGTGGGCTCCTAACCTACCTTGGGACATAGGTGCTGTTGCTGCTCATGCAGGGACGCTGCTGTGTTGCACCCAGGAGGTTTGAGAAAGGGTGCTATGGTAGTTGACTTCCTGCCATTGGCACTGGAAGACAGAGGAAGCTTGGTTCAGTAAGAGGGAATAAAGTAGATGGACAGAGGGGATGGAGGAAGAAGACTGTTGGAGGCTTTGTAGAGGGGTTGCGTGCCTGATCCTAGTTTGTGTCTGAGGCTAGATGCATCCCTGCTCTTGGTGTTTGAGTGACAGTCTTATATTCTTGTGATAAATTCACTCTTGAAGGTAAGCTACCAACCCAAGCCATGTCACATGGCCAAGCCCCAAGAGACAGAGAAGTCCACCATAGAAGGAACTGCAAAGTTGACTGGCAAAGGACCTGGATCGAGGGGCCAATTATCCTGTCTACGAGGGAGAGGTCAGATTGTCTGCCAAAGGCTAACCCGTCAGTAAGTGGCAGAGCTAGGAATCAAATGAGGTCGGTCCAATTAGGACGTCGACATGTAATCACTCTTCTGTTGCTTCTGGATAAAATCGGGGCTTGATCTGTATGTGGATTTATCAGGGTGTATAGGCCACGTAAAAGGGTGTTCCTCTCTTCTTGCTTTCTCCTGCCCTCTCGTACATAGGAGGTTTACTTTCAAGAAGATAGTGTTAATCAGATACAGAACTTCTTCCAAGAACCAGATGGCCTTCATTTCTTTCTTCCTGATTAGCTACCTAAAGCTAATTGTCCAACTGAGAGAGGCTTTAATTTTACAGGCTTTCCTGGGAGGCCCCTTACTGTTTACAGCTTTCCACCCCCCTCTTGTCTTCTTTGCCAGAGGCTCTGCTCCAGCAGGGAAGCCAGAATCGAATGCTAACAAATTTTGGAAGAGGCTAGATTTTTATAAGGAGTCACCGCGTAGTGGATAGACGTGAGAACAACTTCTTTTTAATCCTACAGGTTAAAGGTGTGCCTGTGTTGTCCTTAGGTCCTCCATTCTCTGTCTTCTCTGTATTTATCTTACTTTAAAGGGTTTTGACTGACACCGGGAGTTTGTATGGTGGTTTTCAGATAATGTCTGAATTGACTTTCTGTAGGCAGAGGGCCGACTGTGCTGGAGACCATATTAAGGAATTGTAATATAAAAATTACAGTGAATTATAAACGTGCAGGGACACATTATTATAACTAATTATTAAGCGTACAAAGAGGCCAAGTGGTACTTCGTAAATCTTACTGTTTTGTGTGGTGGAAAACTATTTTGCATCACTGGAAATACTACACGGAAGCATCGTGCCTTTTATGCAGAGTAAAGATAATAGTGGCTGGAATATAGGGTCAGCCAGCCATGTGCTGTGTGAAAGATGACAGGCTTAAAACATCCATTTGTATTTCTGGCAAATTGTCTTCACATAATCCACATGCCTTTCTAATTTAAAATGTGAAAGTTAAACAAAGTTTATACTGAAGTTACATCCATTAGGAAACTGGTAGAACAGTCAAGTCTCCCAAGCCGAGACTCCAGCGTTAGATGTGTGCGCGTTGTCTCCTGCTCATATTGAATTGTGAATTCACATTGCATTCCCTTGCAAGGATGTGCCATTTTTAATTAAGACTAAAACATGGTGGGGTATTCTAAATTAGGCCTGATTATAATTGCAGATGGCAATTGAGCTTTTGGAAGCTGGTTTCTTTAACTGTTAAATAAAAATTGTCTTTTTTAGTGTTGGTTTGCTGAAGTTCCGCAGTGGTGGTTTAGGGGGGACAAAAAAACCTTTCATCTCTTTATTGCCATTAAACTAAATATCACAGCGTATCCGTCCATCTTCTGTTGGGGGGTTTGACTCTTTTTCAGGTGGTGTTCTCTGAATAGTCCTTGAGCCAAAGCACTAATAGAGTGACAGGTTTTTTTAATAAAAAGAGTACTTTTGACTATTAGTAGACTTTTAATGGTCAAAATTAGTACCTTAGCATACTTTCCTCTGTTTGGTAGGCCACCTTGATTTTGTTCAGTGTCCCAGAAGGGTTTATGGGCATGATAAGACTATTGCCTGGGTGTTCAGTGGGTTTATGCATGTTGTTCCCAACTTACGGGAACCATATACATACAATTTCTGCCTGTTGATGGCACAAAGACTCAGTAGACCAGTGGTTTGCAACCAGGGGTTCCTAATTTTGCCCCTTCTCTCCCTTCAGGGGACATTGGACAATGTCTGGAAACATCTCTGATGGTCAGGACTGGGAGGTGGTGCTGCTCTCATGGTGGCAGAGGTCAGGGTTGCTGCTAAACATCCTACCGGGCACGGGACATCCTCCCATAGGAAAGAAGTATCTGGTGCAAAATGTCAGTAGTGAGGCTGTTGAGAGACCCAGCAACAAACAGTGACCTCCTCACGCCTCCCTTTGTGTCCCACGGTAAAGATGGGCGTGGATTCGCCATGGATCTCCTTGTATTTTATGCTCCCGTTACAGCACCGGAGGGTGGTATATGATACTAAACACGAATTGATAAAAAATCGTGTTTTCTGGAAGAATTCAGTAGGGAAGTCAAAGGTGAGCTATGTGTTAGGCAAGAGGCAGAAGTTTGCAGCAGGACCCATAGTGGGTTTGCTTCATAGGCTTCAGGGAAAGTGGGTTGCTGTGTCCCACCCAGGAAGTCGGCCTTAGTTAGAGTAGATGACGCCCTAACAAGCTGGTGACGAAAGCAGTGTCATAAGCAACGTCAGTCCATTGTGTTCCGCCTTCACCCTAATGAAGATTGGCCATGTACAGCCCCCACTGCTTAATTTTGTTGCATTTTGTGTACACACCTCAGAAAATTAAGAGACCAGGGAACTAGGATTGAGTAGAATAATAAATGGACTTTCTTGAATGGTGGCACTTTTGATGTTGTTTTCCTGCTTTACATGGCTGGAGGAAAAAGGGAGAAGGACGTCATGGGCTTATAAACAGCTGATAACAACAGGCTTCATTTACATTTTGTAGCTTGTATGGTTTCCCCCCCTCCATCAAGCACATGTGTAGGGAATTGAAATTGCAGTTTGCCTATTATGTGTTGGCAGTAATCTTTCAAAAAAAATTTTATGTTTCAAAATCAGGCAGCCAATAGCAGTAGCCAGTGATATATAGGGCTATTGATGTGAATTGAATTTGCAGAGGGAAAATGGGATTTGGTTGCAGTATGAACTCATAATGAGGTGGCCCCATAGATTTGTAATGGTCAGCCATTGTCTGTGCCCAGAATCAGCTAAGCATCAAATACCTTTCAAAGAGAGACTAAAATGCAACTTGAGTTTTTGTTGCTGCTGTTTTTTTTCCTCTAGTTAATGGAGTGGTTCCACAGTTGTGTCATTTAGTTTGGCTATTTTGAGGGTGCTGGAAGGTATCAAGTTCTTCTTTTAATAAGTGTGTAGATCAGGGGTGCCTGGGTGGCTCAGTCGTTAAGCGTCTGCCTTCCGCTCAGGTCATGGTCCCAGGGTCCTGGGATCGAGCCCCATATCGGGCTCCCTGCTCGGTGGGAAGCCTGCTTCTCCCTCTCCCACTTCCCCTGCTTGTGTTCCCTCTCTCCCTGTGTCTCTCTCTGTCAAATAAATAAATAAAATCTTAAAAAAAAAAAGTGTGTAGATCAGTGGTCTTTATTGATCTTATTCACTGTCTTATCAGGAAAAAGAATTGGACCCATGCCCCCAATATATGTCTGTCTGTCGATTTTGTGTATGTGGTCTTATACTAAAATACTATATAAATTATAAAACATAAAGAAATAGGAGTCATGAAGTAAAAACTATTATGGTAGAAGATAATTTTTTTTTTCCTCCCATCCCTAAGGAACCAGGCTGTGCAACCCTTGGGTTGCTCACTGCTGGAAGTGACAGGTGCTGATGTTGCCTTAGGTGACATTGTCAAGTCATGGAGAACTTTGGCCTGCCTTCTTTCCATGGACATGTCTTAATCTTGAACCTTGACTATGATTGTGTGGTGGGAGCTGCAGATGGAATTGGATTGATATTAGACATTCAGAAGTGGTTTTCCTCCCTGGATGTGGAGTGTAGGATGGGCTAGAATTAAGTCCATGAAAGCTGACATCTCATGTTTTATCTGGATGCTCTGCCTTAGAAGTTTACTTTCTGATTTATCTCTGTTATTTTTTTTCTTGTTCTTTTTTTCCCCTCCTTCCCTCCTCCCCTTCTTTCTTTTCTTTTTTTTTGTGCCAGGGGAAACTGGGACACATTCTTTTCCATATATAGATGTTTTCTTTTAAGGTCTTCTCTCTGTATGAGGGTTGAAGTTAGAATAATTATAGTATTTGAATGAGTGAATGAAAGCATCAATAGATTTATCCCTTAGTCTGAACTCTACTGGTTAGGTGATCTTGGTGAATTCCTCTGATTCTCTGTTTTCCTATCTGTGCAGTAAGGATCATAGCTGACCCATGTAGTTGTCTGGAGGGTTAAGGAAGGTGCATGTGAGCCTTCACAGGGCTTGGCATCAGGTAAATGCCCATTTCATTATGATGTGATTATTCTCTCAGCAGTCCCTGTCCTTCTTTTTTTAAAGATTTTATTTATTTATTTATTTTTAAAGATTTTATTTCTTTATTTGAGAAAGAGAGACAGAGAGCATGAGGAGGAGGAGGGGGACAGAGAGAGGGAGAAGCAGACTCCTTGCTGAGCAGGGAGCCCACTGTGGGGCTTGATCCCAGGACCCTGAAATTATGACCTGAGCTGACGGCAGACGCTTAACTAACTATGCCACCTGGGCACCCCTTAAGATTTTATTTTTAACTAATCTCTACACCCAACGTGGGGCTCGAATTTACAACCCCAAGATCAAGAGTCCCCAAGCTTGCTGCACCAACTGAGCCAGCCAGGTGCCCCCTTCTTGGAATTCTTGAAAGTATTTCTTTTTTTAAATTTTTTATTTTTATTTATTTATTTATTTATTTTTAGAGAGGGGAAGAAAGAGAGAAAGGGAGAGAGAGAAAGAGGGAGGGGGACAGTCTTAAGCATGTTCCATGTCTAGTGTGGAGCCTGACACGGGGATCGATGTTATGACTCTGAGATCATGACCCGAGCCAAAATCAAGAGTCGGATCCCGAGCCAAAATCAAGAGTCGGATGCTTAACCCGCTGAGCCACCCAGGTGCCCCAGTTCCTGAAAGTATTTCTTGGAAGTCTTCACTTACTCTGGCCAACACTGATTTCACTTAGGTGTTCTTTCACTTCTTTTTTCCCCAAGCACATTTGGTTTCTGGAGGATGGAAACCAAGTCTTAAGTTTCTCTTGTGGTTGATTGCCTTTTCTTGCCTTGCTGTCCAGCACCATGCTGAGTGAGTAATCAAGGAACTAATTCTTAGTTGTCAGGTGAAAAGACATTTTTGTGCTGAATCAGAAGACTTAGCTTTGGGTTGACTCAGAAGACTTTGGAATTAGGGAAGGTGGAGGAGGAAGGGGGGAGTGGGAGGAATTTCAGAAATGAGATTTTGCTCATCGTAATTAGTGCCAAACAGAAATTGGTACACTTCTGTAGTTTTGTGTTGTCAGTCACTTTGGATTATGATTTTTTTTTTTTTGGCTATTATTTTTAAGTGACAGATTGTGGTACATATTTTAGGACCTGCCACCCATTTTGATTTGCAAGATTATGTTGTTGGAATTTCAGACACTGCAGGTAAAGATCTAGTTTTACTCAACAACAGGGACTTAGGAATCTTGTAAATTACTTTGCTCTTGCAACTGAAAGTGTTTTTCTCTGATTTATTATGCAAATAATTGTAAATCCTGTAATTGAGCAGAGTAAAACTTCTCATGTCTTTTAGAATCTGTTTTCTGGTTTTGCTCATTCTGTAACAGTCTTACCTTAATAGGCAAGAAGTATAAATTGTGTGGATTACTGAGCAAAGATGAAAGGTAATATATTTTGGTTATTTCCAGTTAGCAGATTACCTCTTAATGAATCAGATTAAGGGCCTCAATCGCTTCCTTTCTTACAACTTGTCTTTAGGAAGCCACATTTGCATCCTATATGCAATGCAGGGAGATTATTATTTTGCCACTTTTACTAAAAGTAGTAATATCCTTATTTGCCTGTTCTGGAATTACAGGCATGACCTCCTGAAGCTGAAGGAAAAGACTAATTTCCAACTGTGTGTCTTAATATCAGGGAAATATCTCACACGCGTATCACACTGATGCAAGAGGGTTTCCTTAACTGCTAGCAATGTGCTGGATTCCCACCGACTTAAGTCAAAATTTGGCTTTGGAAGGGTACTATAGGTTTATTTTCAGGATGAGGGAAAAATGGGAGAGCTTGTGTTAGAATGAGTTGGCCCCTACCATGTCTTGTTTTTAGGGATGACACTTCACTCAAGAACCAGATCCTTCCCTGGTGACATTCTGCTTTGCTTGGCTGGGGAGGACAGGGAACCTGCATAGAAAACACAGAGGAAAATGGGGGGGATTATAACCTAGAGACGGTGGTGAAGGACCTTGAGGGGCTCCGGATTCCTCCTGAAAGCCCTGAGTGAGCGATGTGGTGAGGGGGTTCTACAGCTGTGGTTGTTCAGGCTAGTTTTGTCACTAGGCTAGAGAATTGGAGTCCTCAGTGATGCTATCTAACGCTGGGAAAGAAAATCTCTTTCAATTAGCAGAGACAAAGTATTGACAGTGAGGTGGAGTGGATGCCTATAAATACAGGCCCTCTATAATTGGAAAGGAGCAATTAAAGACAACTTGAAGAAAACTTCCAGTTGCTCTTTGTAGAAGCCAAGTAAATGACTACCTGTGAAAGCCTTCACCTGTTTGAGGAGTATAAATATCACTTGCACAAATACCCGAGGGGATAGTAGCAGGCATTGTAAATCTATTCTTAAATCTTATTGCCAGGCCCCAAATGCATCCTCTAGAATTTCCTCAGAAAATGCTCTTTTGGAAGCACATCAGAGGCTCCGCTGGCCTAACTGCTTCCTTGGTTGCTCAGAGGTGCTCAGTTTACCTAGAAACCCAAGAGGAGAAGCCACTGAGCTCAGGAGCAGCTCCTGAGAGGCCAAACCTTCTCCAACTCTTTTTCAATCGGAACCACCCCTTCGGAAGGTTTTGGGTTTGCCAAGGGTACAGTATAATGTGGTGGTTCCACGTATGGGATTGGGATTCAGATGAGACTGGATTTAAATTTCAACTCTCGCATTTCATAGCTCTGAACTTGGGCACGTTTCGAACCTCTTTGAGCCTCTGGCGGATTTGCTTAATCAAGATCTATTCCATCCTCCCTTCCAACTGAATCCTTGTAGTATTGGGGATAGCAATAAATCTAACTAAAAAAATACATTTCCTACCTTCCAATGATGCAAATAGGGATGGTTGATGAGTTACAAGTAGAAGTTGTTGTTTAGGGGCTTCCAGGAAAGCTGTTCTGAAGGGATTTATTCCGGTGGGAAGTATGCTTTTTTTTTTTTTAATTTTTTAAATTTTTTATTTTTCACATTTTGCATTTCAGATGTGGGATACAGATGTGATGGCTAGGAGCTACAGTAGCTATTTTGAGACCATGAGGGAAAAGTCAAGGGAATTGCAGAGACGGAGCATCTTTGAGCTGCTGAGTGTCTACCTGCAGCCCCTGCCTCCAGACTTCTTGTTAGATGAAAGAAGTCAACCCTTATGTGTTTAAGCCCTCTCTGATAGCATCAGAATGCAATTCCTGACCCGAAACTTCAGATTCCCCATCTGCAAAATGAGGATACTAGTACTGTGAGTTGTGGGGTCATTGTAAGGACTTAATGGCAACATGTGCAACAAAGTACTTACCATCATGATTGACAGCTGCTACTTTTCTTTTGAAACGATTGTTATTATTATTGCATATTACATACATATCACCTATAGGTCCCTACATACCTTTCCTAGGATTGCTGTAACAAAGTACCACCAACAGGGTGGTTGAAACAGCAGAAATTGATTTACAGCACTGGAGATCAGAAGTCCCAGATCGTTGGTTCTTTCTGAGGGCTGTGAGGGGAGGGTCTGTTCCAGGCCTTTCTCCTTGGCTGGTAGACGGTTATCTTCTCTCTGTGTCTTCTTATCATCTTCTCTTTATACATGTTTCTGTGTCCAAATGTTCCCTTTTTGTAAGAACACCACCATATTGGATTAGGGCCCACCTGAATGGCCTCATTGTAACTTGATTACCTTTGTAAAGACCCTATTTCCAAAAAGGGTCACATTCTGAGGTACTGGGGATTAGGGCTGCAACATATCCTTTTTGGGGGGACATGGTTTAACCAGTCACGGTACATACATACGTATCCCATTATCAATGAAGTTTTAGTCTTTCATTCTTTTTCTCATTATGGAAATTCCTTATAAAAATACCAAATACTTTTCTATGAAAATTGCCTCCCCCCCCCCAAAAAAAGTGTCCTGTTTTGTAAATTACTTTTAATTTATACTTTTAGATTCTAGAATTAGTAAGGGCTTGTGAAAGGGCCCTTTGCTGTAATTTTAGGGCAGTGACTATCAGCTCTATGGCTCTCTTGGATGTGAGTATTCACTTGGGTAGCTTTCAGGCCCATGAGTAAGAAATCTAAGAGTCTGCTCTTTGTTATTTGGTATTCTTCAGAATTCTTTAGAATAAGTATCATTGTGGTCACAGTCATACACGTTATGGGTCACTGGGCGCTCTCGGTCATTCACACAATGGTGATGGCCTCAAGGGTCCTCTCACACTGTGCCCAGGACATACCACCTCAGACTCTTGAAAGTATCTGTACCGATGCTTCTAAACATCTCAGCCTCCAGTGCAGGCTCCATAGGGTGGGACTTGTTTAAATCACATTCTGGTTATAAACATTTAAAAACAATGCTGAAGTTTCTACCATTGGAGACTTTTTTTCAACTCTGTTTAAATCTGGAAGAGAAAATGTTAACGCAGTGTTCTTACAGCTCCTTTTGCTTTCCAAATATTTCGGGCATGGAGACTGTTACCTCCTGCGTGAAGCAGAGTAGTTTATACATGAAATAAATAACTTTCCTGTCCCGATAGGGTTTTGTTTTGTTTTTTTTTTTGAAGATCACTTTTAAGCCACCTTTTGTATTTGTAGGGGCTTGTCTTCAAATAAAAGGCATAATTGAAATACAGCCGGGTAGGAATCAAGAGTGTGAATCAAGTGTAAGGTAAAATTGATGACATCCCTTATTGCTTTATAGATGAATTACTTTATGGTGGCTTGTTTCCCGATAAAGCTTTTTTAAAAACTAAAAATGCATTTTTCTACCCTCTAATCGTCCATACTGACAGCAGCAAAAAAGAAAGGCTGTTTTCCCCCCCTCCCTTACCAGTGATAGTAGAAATTGCTTATTGCTTGAAAATCTGTATTTGCCTGCTGGTGTGCCATTAAAAAGGGATTTTGTAGCCTGAATTCCATTTTTTCATGTAACATAAGACATAAGAGGTTGCATTTTCCATATTGGCAGATTGTGAAATGGGTGGGTGACTCGAATGTGGTCTTTTTCGTTTGGAGTGTTCAAAACCTACGTGTGCCAAAGAATTGGGAATGTTTCCACGTGAGATCGAACAAAGATGATATTGGGGTTAATTTTTCTCTGCACTCAGCAAGTTATTAACCTTCTCTGAATTAGGAGCTCAGCCCTGGAAGGAAGATGACCACTTTTTTTTTTTAAGGTTTTATTTATTTAATTGAGAAAGAGTGAGCGAGAGAGCACAAGAGGGACAGGCAGGCAGAGGGAGAAGCAGACTCCCCGCTGAGCGGCAGCCGGATGCGGGACTTGATCCTAGGGCCCTGAGATCATGACCTGAGCCAAAGGCAGATGCTTATCCAACTGAGCCACCCAGGTGTCCCCAAAGGTGAGCACTCTTTAACTGGTGCTGCTTGTATCCTGTCCTGGATGCCCACTTCACAACCCAACACATTCAGTAGTAAATGCCTAGAGGGGAGGACGTCTTGTTGGCAAATCATTAAATTGTCATCCAGTTTAATTTATGTGGCCTGTTTCACCACCTATGATGTTTTCTTGGAAAAACGAGTAATAATTTGAGTCAGATCAGGCCTCTTGATCAAATGTTAGGGATAGAGCACAATGGAAAAGGACACACCTGGAATGCAATCAGCAGAACCCAGAACGAGAGGAAGTCTATACTGCACATGACTCCATTTATTCAACAAACGTATTGAATAGCTTAAAGAATCGAAAAAGAACCTTTAGATTAAAAAGGATTAAAGAGGTATATCAACCAAATGCACGGCGTGGGCTTTGGATACTGATTTGATGAAATCAATGTTAAACTTTTTTTTTTTTTGAGATGGGGAGATTTGAGTACTTATTATCTGACTCATGGCATTATTGTTATTTTTGGGTATAGTCAAGATGGCAGTTATGGAATTATATTTAAAAAAAGAGTCCTAAAAAAAATAAAAAAAAGAGTTCTTATCTTTTAGTGATAGATACTGAGTTAGTTATGGAAAATCATGATGCCGGGACTTGCTTTAAAGTTAATCCAGCTGGAGTAGGGAGTCGGGGTAAAAAGAAATAAGATATTTCACATATGATAAAGTAAGATTTTTCCTATCCGATAATTGTTGAAGGCAGGAGATAGCTATGTGGGGATTCTAATCTCTGTTTTTGAATGTTTGAAATTTTCAATAGAAAATTAAAATGTAATAATGACCTACCTGTTTTCTACCCTCCATGATGACTGCTGATTTTACCAGACCTACTTCTTAAGTATTCTTAGGGCAATAAATATTTTAATATATAACCTTTCACCTCAGAGTAATCTAAATATAAATAATGGTCACTGACTTGCAGGAACCAAGCCTTAAAGAATTGACAGTTTTTATTTAATGACCCATTTTCCTTTATTTGAACTCAGCCCTGTGGAATAAAGGGGATGTTTTATTCATCAGACTCTCCTTTTTTTTCTTTTAGAATGCCTTTGTAGGAATTAGCAGGTGTTTAATTATCAATGGGAGGATTCTTTATTTGCTGAACACAGTGGAAAGTCATTAAAATAAGTTTAAAATATGAAAGAATCCAATGGGAGAACTTGGGAGAAATGAATAAATCTGTTCTCCCGTGTCCTGGGTTTATTAAGGTCAAATGAGGTGCGGTTTAATGTTTTCCAGCTTCATTGTAAACTAAGCCAAAGGAAAATCTTTCTGCCCTTTGGTCAAACATTCCTGGGTGAAGAGAACACCAGCTACAATGGAACACTGCCAAGGTTTTTTGGGGTCATACCTTAGCCCTCCAGTGTAGATAGCTGAGATAAGCCAGGATTTATGAACAGATTTATCACCCATCTCAGGGGTGGGGTGTGACTTCCACTTCTGCATTTTCTTTTCATGCTATGAATATTTTTCTGGAGTGCCCACTGAGGAACAGAGCTAACCAGAGTTTACATTTTCTTGCTCTTTTGTGTCGAACATACACTGTTCCCTGCTCCTTCCCATCTGCCCCCAACTTTCTCTTTTTCTAGCAAACATTGACCTATCAACTTCCAATGATGCAAGGCCCATGGTGATGATAAATTATTTGGATCTGGGAAAAAGGTGTGACTAAGTGGAAGCAGTTTGGAGGTGGGGTGAGGGAGGGTGGGGAGAACAGCTACCATCGATCCAGCTCTGACCCTGTGCCAGGTACGGCCTAAAGAAATGTCTACTTTATTTCATCCAAAATTTCTGCAAGGTAGGAATCACTCCTATTTTATGAGGAAGGAAGGAAGCTCAGAGAGCTTGGATAACTTGATTAGGGTCTCATGGTGCCTAAGCATCTTTGTTGGTTAATGCACCCAGGTCTGTGCAAAGTTGTGTTTGTAACCAACACGCCATATGCATTCTCCAGAGTGTGGGTAATGAGGGCAGTTTTCCATTGAGATAATGACTATTTTCACCATGATGTTGCTTCTTATGGACTCCATATGGCAAGTTGAGGGGCAGGAGGAGGGATACTGGGAGATGGGCGTTTGTGCCTTTGTGTAGTTCACCTTGGGCACATGCACAGACTTCAAGATTGCCTAAATTAGATCCGTAACTCGCTTATTTTCTGGATAAATGGGGGCATGGGAAGGACAGACAGACGCCGGTAGTTTGGTTACTGTGAAATGGTTTCATTAGCTCTTTGTATTGCAGCTCTGTTTTAACCTCAAAGGTGAAAAGGTCTCCATGATGTAATACAGAGAGATCTTTGTGAACAAAGCTGCTTACAAACCTCACGCATCAACAGGAAAGCAATATCTTAAAGCTTGCAAGTGACATTACTTTTGTGGTCTCCGGTAAGAAGGAGATAAAAAGCGTAATGGTTTACTGTAGATTCTTCTGAAGGCACGTGGAGTTTGTGAAGTAATGATAAATGGTGGATCGCAGTTGATCTCGAGGCTCTCCAGGTTCACTAGTGCGCTCGTCTTTGGCTCTGGGCTCCTTTTTCCTTCAGGAGCTGTTCTGTCGGGCTGCCGAGGAGCACCATGCCAGGAGCAAAACATTGGAAAACAGTTAGAAGGTGGATGGAGAACAGCAATTTCAAGTAATGGACAGTAAATCATAGGATTGGAGAAGTTACTCAGGCTGCAGTAACGTGCCCAAAGATGCTGAGTAGGGGCTGGTGACTGAGATGTGCATTTAAGTGGTATTTCTTGGCCACAGGGCAGTGGGAATTGGTCAGCTAGATGTGTGCTTTAAATGGATGATCTTATTGGTGGGAAATAAAATGATGGGGAGAGAACTGTAGGCTTGCTTCCTGGACCTTATTCTGAACCTTTTTTATGGAGTTGTTGGCCAGAGCAGATTTTGAGATGAGGAGGTTGGCATGATCTTCATTCTGAAGTAGTTTACTTGAACTAATCTGAACAAATTCCACTATTCTGGTTTTCTGCCTTTTTATATGTATAGGAAGGCCACATAGAAATAAAACATATACATTTTCCTTCAGTGTTTTGGGTACCAAACTATGAAATACTTGGTTAATAATACTTCAGCATTCCATGCTTTACTATGAATAGCGAGTTTTTTCTAAGTCGGAGGTATTTTGTCCTGTTGTTCCCCCCACCCCTCGCATCAGAAGAAAAAAAGTTAACTGTCTTTCTTTGGAGAGCTCTTTGGGGGATCTTTTTTTTTTTTTTTTTAAAGATTTTATTTATTTATTTCACAGAGAGAGACACAACGAGAGAGGGAACACAAGCAGGGGGAGTGGGAGAGGGAGAAGCAGGCTTCCCGCTGAGCAGGGAGCCGGATGTGGGGCTCGATCCCAGGACCCTGGGATCATGACCTGAGCCGAAGGCAGACGCTTAATGACTGAGCCACCCAGGCGCCCCTGGGGGATCTTTTTAAAGACTGGCTCAGCTGAAGGAATTTTCCAGTTCAGTTGACATGCTTTGCAGTGTTTGTGGTTTCACATGGTTCAAAATATTTATCATCTCAAGTTTCTTTGACAACAAGGGTAGAAAGAAGAATTCGTATACTTTCCCCAAAGTAGTATAATTGTCAAATCCTTAGAAAATGTCCTGCCACTTGCAACAACATGGAGGGACCTTGAGCACGTTGTGCTAAATGAGATACATCAGAGAAGAAACAAGTACTATATGATATTATTTGTTTGTTTATTTATTTAATAGAGTGAGAGTGTGAGTGGAGGGTGGGGGGAGTGGCAGAGGGAGAGGGAGAGAGACAGTGTTAGGCCCAGCACAGAGCCCAACGCGGGGCTCGATCCCACATCCCTGAGATCATGACCTGAGCGGAAATCAAGTCAGATCCCTAACCGACTGAGCTACCCAGGCGCCCCTATGATATCACTTACATGTGGAATGCAAAAATTCCCAAAATCTTTATCTCAGTTACTCATCCTGACAAGTAATAACCTTTATAGCGTGGGTACTATTATCTCCCCTTATGCATAAGAGAATTAAATCAGCAACTTGTCTGTGGACACAGAAATATTTATACGTAAGTATTAAGAACAGAGTACCCAAAAGTTAACATTTGTGCCAGTTCTTTCTCTGATTGAGACCTTTAACCATGATATTTTTTTTTAAGATTTTTTTTTAAATTTATTTATTTGACAAACAGAGAGAGACAGCAAGAGAGGGAACACCAGCAGGGGGAGTGGGAGAGGGAGAAGCAGGCTTCCCGCTGAGCAGGGAGCCCGATGCGAGGCTCGATCCCAGGACCTTGGGATCATGACCTGAGCCGAAGGCAGACGCTTAACGACTGAGCCACCCGGGTGCCCCGACCTTTAACCATGATATTATACTGCTGTCTTATAGATTCTGGCTTCGCTGCCTTGTTTTCTAGATATTTCCATGTATCCTTCAAAGTGGGTAGGGATTTAACCATGAAGTTCTGCAAACCAGATCAAGAGCAAAGGATTCTATAGAAGATGTAAAACATCAGCCACCACAGAATCTGTGCCTGATTATGGTCTAGATTCAAATCTTACGATTCTAGTTCTTTCTATCTAGAATGCCTGTTGCACTTGTTTTTTTTTAAACTCCTACTTTCTGATGTTTCAGTTGAAGTGTAGCCTCCTCTGTGAAGCCTTTCCTGATCTCAAAAAAACAGGTTCTTTTCCCCTTATGTGGCCCTTGTATCTTGCATATGGCTTCACTGAAACAAACTTTTTCACAATTACTTTCATTAAAGTGTGTAAGTTCTTTGGAGAGGCTACTTTTAAATCTGCATAGCACAGTAGTTCTCAAACTTTGCACATCAGAATCATCCAGGACTCTTTATTTTAATTTTTTTAAAAGATTTTATTTATTTATATGAGAGAGAGAGACAGAGAGAGCACAAGCAGGGGGAGGGGCAGAGGGAGAAGCAGGCTTCTCACTGAGCAGGGAGCCCGCCATGGGGATAGATCCCAGGACCCTGAGATCATGACCTGAGCCAAAGGCAGACGCTTAATCGACTGAGCCACCCAGGCGCCCCTAATCCAGGACTCTTTAAAGACTGCTGAGCCCCACCCACCAGAGGTTCTGATTCAGTACGTCTCTGGTGGGGCCCGCGAATTTGCATTTCTAACAGGGTCACAGTTGATGTTGATGCTGCTGGCCTGGACCACACTTTGAGAACCGCTCATGTGTCAGCGGGCGTAAAAACATGTTAAATGAGTAGCTTTCTCTAGACTGCTGTTGATCCCTCAGAACAAGTTGCTGATACGTTTTCAGCAGAAAGAGTGATAAACTAGTAATCTCAGGTATGAAACTGATTCCCACACAGCACAGAGGATCAGAAGAGCTTACAGAAATATATTGCAGGTTTTGTCTTCCCCTCCAGTCTCCGTAACTAGTTTTTTTTGAACGGACAGGAGGAAATAGAGAGGCGGACTTTGAACTTTGAACGAGAAGAGGAAGTTCAGATTTGTGTCTTCTGCTTTGAGTTTTTAGGTACTTATACGTGTTTATCAAAAATACAAAAACAATTTTGTTTTATACAAAACAAAATTAAAATTAATTAAATTTAGTTAAAAATTAATTAATAAAAATTAAAACCTAATTTTAATTTGCATTATTTTGGGAAAGTGGATAGCACACGATAGGAATTAGACTTGGATTTTAGGCATTCCTGTTTTATGGGAACCATTAGATTTAAAATCATTGGGCCCACATGTAATCAAAGTAATTCATTAGTGTACTTCAGTAAAATAAATTTGCATTTTGTAGTATAAAAAAATTTAAATAAATAAGCCAAACTCATAAAAATAGAGTAAAATGGTGGCTACTAGAGCATGGGGGTGGCTGAGGGATAAGGCAGATGTTTAAGGTACAAACATCCACTGTGCAGTAAATAAGCCCTAGAGACCTAATGCACACTATCGTGAATATAGATGATGTTGTATTATAATTAACAAACTTGCTTAGAGACTAGAACTTAATTATTCCAACCACTGAAAGAAGAATAATTAAGTGATGTGGTAGAGGTGTTAATTATTGCTTCAGTGGCAATCATATTACAATCTATAAATGTAAAAAATTAACAAGTTTTACACCTTAAATTTACACGTTATTTGTCAATTAAAAAGAAAACATATCTTGGAAGATTAACTTAAGTCAAATCTTGAGATTCTTTGGGGGCAAGAACTGTAATTGGGCTGAGGAATCCAAACTAAGAGTTCTGGTTTTACTGCCTTGAAATTGGCAGTTTAAAAAAATAAAAATGGTTAGCAACTTTTTGCCAGATGTAAAGATCCTCCTAGGTTTGTTATGTGAGTATATTATTTTCTAAAAATTACATTTGTTATATGCAAATACATGTTGCTAACGTTTTTAAGCCCTTTGTTTTTGTAAATAGTTTGAATTCTGTAAGGGTGTTTATTTTACTCACATGTTGAGGAGACTCTTGATCAGTAGGGAAAAGGGAAATTGCAAACACATGAAAAGTTTCCCCCTTTTTCAGTGATGTAAGCACTGGAAGTCTAGATATGAACAAGATATGGAATCTCTTTTCAAAGGAATTTATAGTCTAGTGACAAAGATGGACATGTAGCTAATCAATTGCAATAAAATGATGTAGATAGTCTGATTGTGATCTAGAGTGGGGGCAGTGGAAGCCAGTAAATAGGGAGCGATCAATTCTGCAGAGGTGAGATTTGCATCTTGTGTCTAGAAGTGATAAGATACACAGATAATGCTTATAATACTGAATAGAAAGTGGTAAGTATTAAAGGAGGTAGACCGATGAAGTGCTCTTTGTTTCTAGAGAAAGAAATTGCTTCTGTTTTAGGAGGTTAGGGAAGGCCTCAGGAAGGATGATGATAATTTTACTGTACATTCAGCAGCAAATTTCAGTTTGCAAAGAGCTTTCAAATTTATCATCTGGGAGGCAGCTGAGCTATAGTAGATATTGGTTCAGAGAGGTAGGGTGGCATACCCAGGGTCACACAGCAAGTGATTATGCAACCATGTGTTTGAGTTCAGCGTTTCTGACCATTTATTCCACAGAGAAGCAGAGTGATCCCTCATGTCACTTCCCTTCATTCCTCTTTCTCTCCCTGCCCAGTGGATTCCTGGCACAAATCAGGGTAAAGTTTTCCCCCTGGACCATAGCCTGCAAGGTCCCGTATGATCAGAGCCCTGTCTTCGCCCACAGGGACTGGCCTTGGACAAGCCCCCTTGCTTGCCCTGCACACTGGCTGGTTCAATAACACACCAAGCTTGTTTTCTTGAGTTCTTACACATGCCTCGGTGGTTGTGTGGAAACTACTCAGAAACCCGGGCACTTGGCTGGCTCAGTCAGAAGAGCATACAACTCTTGATCTCAGGGTCATGAGTTCGAGTCCCACGTTGGTTGTAGAGATCACTTAATAAATAATAATTTTTAGAATATTTTATGTATTTGAGAGAGAGAATGAGAGAGAGAGAGCACATGAAAGTGGGGAGGCTCAGAGGGAGAAGCAGACTTGATCCTGGGACTCCAGGATCATGACCTGAGCCGAAGGCAGTTGCTTAACCAACTGAGCCACCCAGGCGCCCTTAATAAATAAATATTAACAAAAAAAAGAAACTACACAGAAACCAACCCCCCCCACACCCCTTCTTGATTTGGTTCATTGTTAGATTATTACCTCCTCAGCGAGGTAATCTTGACCTCTGCATCTCAGGCACACCCCATCTTCGCATCAGCCTCCATCTCTCTTCTCTGTGTTATGTCTGTTACGATGGTTAGCACTATCAGAAGTTACAATTTTTTTTTGTTCATTTGTTGTCTTTTATTCCGACTAAAATGTGAGTTTCATGGAGGGAGGCAGTAGGGAATATTTGTTCACTGCCATTTCCCTAGTGCCTGGTATCGATATAGGAAGCACTTGATAAGTATATATTAAATGAACAAATGAGTCTTTAAGTGCTTAAGGTATAATCGAGATAGTCTTCCAAGAGCCAAAAACGAACATTATTGGAATGACTATAATTTCCCGTATGTAGTTTGGAAATCTGGAATTTTGGGGGGACAAGGGTGATGTGAAACACAATTGTTCATTGTGTTAATTGCATTTTTGGATTGTTCATTGCTAATGTATAGAAATAGGATTGATTTTTGTATGTTCGTTTTGTATTCTGCAACCTTGCTGAACTTCAACTTTATTGAATTATTAGCTCTGATAGGTTTTTTTTTTGGTGGATTCCTTAGAATTTTCTATATACAAGATCATGACATCTGCAAATAGAGGTAGTTTTATTTTTTCTTTTCAAATCTTCATGCCTTTTATTTCTTTTTCTTGCTTAATTGCGCTGGTTAGAACCTCCAGTGTAGAAGTGAACAGAAGTGGTCCCCAGAAAAGAAGCGGTGAGAGCAGACACCCTCATGCTGTTCTTGATCGTAGTGGGAAGTTGTAGTCTTTAGCATTGATTGTGATAGCTTTGGCGTTTTTGTAGATGCCCTTTATCAGGTTGAGAAAGTTCCCTTTTCCTCGTTTGTTGAGTGTTTTTACTATGAAAGGGTGTTGGGTTTTGTCAAATGATTTTTCTGCAGAAAAGTGAACTTTTAGACTAGATTTTTCTTTTTTTTTTTTAAGGATTTTATTTATTTGAAAGAGAGAGCGCATGAGCAGGGGGGAAGGGCAGAGGGAGAGGGAGAAGCAGACTCCCCACTGAGCAGGGAGCCCAACTCAGGGCTCCATCCCAGGACCCCCGAGATCATGACCTGAGCCGAAGGCAGATGCTTAACTGACTGAGCCACCCAGGTGCCCTAGCATTTTTCTTTTTAAAGCACAGATTGCAAGACAAAAATTTTCTTCTTGACCCCCATGCAGCAGAGGTTTGGGAGCGTCCCCTTTCCTCCTGTGAGCTCCTGAACTGCCCAGGGAAGCGTTGGTCTCAGGGTGAACTGTCTGAGAAGGATGCCTGTGCTTGTTTTCTTGGAACAGCTCTCCTGACAGGATGTCTCCTTGTACGTCGCGGGCACAGAGTGCTGGCCCGTGATGCCGTACCTGCCACGCACCTTGTTGCCGTGTTTGTTTTGCGGGTGTAATACTGTCAAAGCAGTGTTGAATGAGCTGATTTCGAGCTGTTGATATAGTTCAGACCTTGGCAGTTCTCTAATCTCCTCGAAGCTTTAGTGTTTGATTGCATTCGGTTGCCCTGCAAATAGTCAACGGTGTAAGTGATCTCAAAGTGAGAATATATCTAAAGCCTGTATTTATAATAGACAAGGTTCGAAGGAGAGCAGAGACCTTGTAAAATACACATGGACTTCCTGAGCATGTAATAAAGACTTAACTTCTACTCGTTGGAGCCTGTCAAACAGCCATATTGCAAGCATGATTTGGTGTCATGGGACTTCTATTCTTGTTGTTAAAATGACATCCAGAAAAGTGAGTTGGTGCAAAAACAAGCTGTCAGCTGTGAGAATGAAGGGTAAGGTAGGTTATCCATAAACTCATATTGCGTTCATTTAGCAAGGTCCGTAGTTTGAAGCATATTCGTTCTTTGTTGGGAGAGTCTTAATGTCCAGTATTGCCCCGTACCTTCATTAAGTTATTAAAACAGCACTAATGTTTCCTAGAACTTTTGGATATTTATTGGAAAAACACATATATGCTGGGATCTCTGTTTAGCACACGGTCCTGCCCCTTTTAATCTGTGAATGCTACTGGGTGGTATTTTAGTTTTAGTTGGAAATTTTTCTATTATCGTTCATGTAGTGTTACTAGAAATGCTGAGATGCTATGGCTTTGACTCATCTGGCTAAAAATTCACTGAGATCCTATGAAAAGGGCCTCATACTTTTGCTGTTGAGTTCTTACCAATTAGTCTATACAGTATTGATTTGTTACTATTATTAACTCCATTATAGAAAATAAAAAGCTGAATCTTGGGCTGATTTCACCCTAAGGCCATATTATGAAATGGTAGAGAATGGATTTGATTGTAGGCAGCCTACCACCACATTTTGTGTTCTCGAACATATCCTAATTCAGTGATTAATTCTTCAGTTACCTAAGTGTCATCCATGGCAGATATTAGAATTTTGGTATTTAGAGATAGTTTCTTGGAGTTTTCAGCCTATAAATGAAATAAATCCCTTTGGTTGTATTCTTGACCAGAAAGTCAGGTGGTCTCTGCTTGAATGCTTCCAGCACTGAAGAGCTTACTACTTCATGTTGGCAAATGTTTTCATTATTCTTCCTTATTTTGAGCCAACCTGTAGGTCCGATTTTTTCCCTAGAATTATATTCGCATGCAGGATTCTCCCACTATCTCAAAGTAGAGTGTTTCTTTCATAAGACCTTTTGTAAGCCGAGATGGCATAAAGCCAAGAAGCAATTATCATTAATTTAATGTGAAAAAGATTTTGAGCATTCCCAGATCCCAAAAATAACCTCTTTTAGGCTTTTCTGATGCCTTAGGACATAACTTGCTAACGAATGCACAGAATAAATCGAGATAAAGCACAGATGCTCATAGACACAGTTCAAAGCTACAGTGGCGTGATGCTGAGATGCTGAGTGTAGTTCAGGGAGGAACTTGGTGGGGCCACTCTCACTGCTTAGGGTACGTACTGCCTCTGTAAGGCTTGCTGCAAAAGAGACAACGAACACAATTTTTGCTTTTCACCATTTTCTGTAAAAGCAAAAATCCCCTTCAGATTTCTTTTGGCTGGTGAAAATAGGTACGAATGCAGGTCTTTCTTGAAAGCAAAGTGGTGTAGAATTTCTGAAAAGCAGGGGATATCTCTATTGCTATCTCTGTTTATTTTTTAAAAGATTTATTTCTTTATTATTTTATTATTTTATTTTAATTTTTTATAAGATTTTATTTATTTATTTGACAGAGAGAGAGACAACGAGAGAGGGAACACAAACAGGGGGAGTGGGAGAGGGAGAAGCAGGCTTCCCGAGGAGCAGGGAGTCCGATGCGGGGCTCGATCCCAGGACCCTGGGATCATGACCTGAGCCGAAGGCAGACGCCCAATGACTGAGCCACCCAGGCACCCTTCTTTATTATTTTAAAGAGCGAGAGCGTGCATGGGGGGGCAGAGGGTGAGGGAGAGAGAGAATCTCAAGTATTGACTTCCCGCTGAACATGGAGCCTGAAGCGGGGCTCCATCTCACGACCCTAAGATCATGACCTGAGCTGAAATCAAGAGTCAAATGCTTAACTGACTGAGCCATCCAGGAGCCCCTGCTATCTCTGTTTAAACATATAGACAGCTAAGTGCTCCAGATGGGTTTTTTGGGGGGGAACAGCTTTATTGAGATAAATTCACATACCATACAGTTCACCCATCTAATACAGGGTTTTGCAACCATTACAACAATCAATTTTAGAACATTTTTAGCACCCTCCAAAGAAACCCCCATACTGTTAGCAGAAACCTCCCAATTTTCCCTTAACACCCCCTAGCCCGAGGCATTAGTGATCTGCTTACTCTTTGTATCAATTTGCCATTCTGGACACTTCCTAGAAATGAAATCATACAACATGTGGCCTTTTGTGACTGGCTTCTTTCACTTAGCATAATGCTTTCAAGGTTCATTCATCTTGTATGTATCAGAACTGCATTCCTTTTTGTGGACAAATAATAGTCCACTTAGGAATATACCACATTATGTTTATGCATTCATCACTTGATGGACACTTGAGTAGCTTCCATTTGTTGGCTCTTATGGGTAATGCTGGTATGAACGTTTGTTCCAAATTATTTTTGACAGAACAGTCTGGTCTCTCCCTGATCCTGCATTGTATTTACTTGTTGGTTCATCTGAGTCTGATATTTTACATGGTAAAATCTTGTATTGTGCGTTTTAGTCCGGTTCCACCTTGCTGGATGTTTGAAATTTGGGCTCTTTGATCTATTGTGTGGTCTGTTCATTCCAACCTTGTACACTGTGCCAGTTGATTAAATCTCCACTCTCTGTCTTCCCGGAAATCATAGATCAAAATGCTGTTCTGTACAGAGTGCCTTCCCTGCCACATGGCTTGTGACTGTGGGAGGGCCACCTTCTTCCACCCACTGGTCTGTGTACAGGTTGGGGACTAACACACTTTTATGTTAGTATGAAGTATTTTAAGTTATAAAAACATTTTTTTAAAATTTCTGCCAGCCCCAAAGTGTTCTGGTATTACAGGATTATCTGTGTCATTTTCTTATCTCTAGTTAGGTTAGTTGTTTCATGTTCCAGCCCAGATCAGAATTTGAATTCTGGCCCTTGCATCACTTATTACCAGAATGGCCTTGGGCAAGTTATGGGAAGCTTGGTTAAGGTTCTCTTCTGGAGAATGAGGATCAGAGGAGCATTTACTTCCCCAGGTTGTGGAGAGGGCCGAAGGAAGGAATCCATACAGAGTCCTGATCGTGTGCCAGGCACCTCGGTGAGGGCTGTATTTCAAGGAAGAAAATGGGAGCCAGAAAATTTTCTGTGACTTTCTCAATGCCAAAGCTAAGGCTACCACACATTGAGTAGAAAACCCTTCCTGTTGCTTGGGAGGCTTGTTCCCGTTTCAGTTTCTGAAGGACATGAAGCTATTCCACACCTGTGGAACTCTAGATTCCTGAGGAGTTGACCAGGTTCCACACGGCCTCCTCCTCAGCATTTTTCGCATGTGAGTTTATCATTGTTGGCCCCAAGCCACAAAGATGTCAGTCACATCTCCAAGCGCTGCAGGTCACCATCCAGAGAAAACTGCCCAGGAACAGAGCCCTGCCCTTTGAGGGTCTGCCTCCCTTGTGATGGTGATAAGTGAGGATAGCCGTCTCCTCATTCAAGGCTGTGAATGATTATTCATTCAGACTGGAATAATCTCGTGGCGAGAACTGTGTGTTAATTGCTGCATCATAATCGGATTTCAGTTTATCACTTGGAGCTGTGACTTAGTCTTGTGAAATTCTAAGGACATCGTTTAAAGAAAACATGTCTGCTTGCTTTTTTAAAAGGCCGTTTGTTGGCCTTACATTTGTCAGACCTTCTGCCACTATTGTCTTTTTTAAAATAATATTTTTTTCTTTAGTAAAGCCAAATGTTTTTATTTTTATTTATTTATTTTATTTTATTTTATTTTTTTTTAAGATTTTATTTATTTATTTGAGAGAGAGAGAATGAGAGACAGAGAGCATGAGAGGGAGGAGGGTCAGAGGGAGAAGCAGACTCCCCGCTGAGCAGGGAGCCCGATGCGGGACTCGATCCCGGGACTCCAGGATCATGACCTGAGCCGAAGGCAGTCGTTTAACCAACTGAGCCACCCAGGCGCCCAATTTATTTATTTATTTTAAAAATTTTGTTATGTTATGTTAATCACCATACATTACATCATTAGTTTTTGATGTAGTGTTCCATGCAGAACGTGCCCTCTTTAATACCCATCACCAGGCTAACCCATCCCCCCAAGCCCCCCATCCCCCTCCCCTCTAGAACCCTCAGTTTGTTTCTCAGAGTCCCTAGTCTCTCATGGTTCGTCTCCCCCTCCGATTTCCCCCTCTTCATTTTTCCCTTCCTATATCT
>NC_138369.1:24720028-24734713 GCF_054177405.1 Leptonychotes weddellii
CCCGAGATCAAGAGTCGCACGCTCCACCGACTCAGCCAGCCAGGTGCCCCCCAGCCACTGTTTTCAAGGGGTGGTACCAAGTTACCATCTGCAGATATTCACATAGCCTCACCCTTTGAGGCCTTAGAAAAACGGAAAAGGCTGAGGGAAGAGAGGCATCTTACTGCTAATTCTCTTCAGACGCTGTTGTGGAACTGATAACTGATGTTCTTGTATTCAAGATGAAGCATAGTTAAATCAATATTTGTGTGTATTTTTTTTTTTTTCCCCTGTTATGTTGAGCAAAATGTCAGCACTCTACCATAGAGCAGTGTTTCTCAAATTTCTGTATAGGCCTCTTATCAAAGGGAGAATCCTCTTGCCAGAGCCCTGTGAATTTGTCCGAGCCCCACAGATAACAAGACACTTAAGTTTTGTTGTATGAACGTGCCTTCTGACTACCAGTTATCAGGGTTCTGGCCTGGTTTGGTGTTCATAAGTGGGAATATTTTATTATTAGTTTATCATAGAAGTAAAAAAAAGAAATCTTGAGCTTGTGGACTTTGGAGAAGACTCTGGTGTTCTTCCAACTGCGTTTTGAGAAACCTTGCCCCAGAGATGAGCCCACTGGTAGGAAGTGAGGGGCTCTGATGGTCTCCAGGAGGTTGTGGTTTGCAGATTCATGAAGTTCTAGATCAGACCGTATGATGCCATCTTCTGAGATTTTGTTTGCTTGCAAGTTTGCAGATAATTTTTTTAAAAAATTGCATATGTGTATGTATATATAGCTTAAATATATGTTTGATTTATTAAAATCCTAGGCAATCTTATTTAGAGCTGGCATCCATATTTTTCTTAAATACCTGATATTTGTGCTCTACTGTCCTTGCATTCTTGCCTTACCCTAACTGCCTTGAACCGCACTGTTTCCTGTGTCAGTTTCTGACATGGCTTCTTACCTGGCACCTGCCTCCTTCTATTTGTGGTTCTTGGACCCCGTAAGAAGGAGGAGATGATGACTTGAGTGTTAGCTGGATGAGTACTTAAACCTGTGAGTGAGGAAACTATTCGTTTTCTAGGGCTGCTGTAAGCAAAACTTAAAACTTAAAAGGAGAATCTATTCTTTACCTCTTCTTCCTTCCCGTGGCTGTCAGTATCTCTGGACTTGTGACTCCATCTCTGTCTCTGTGGTCCAGCTGTCTCCACCTCTTCTGCCTGTCAAATCTCCCCTTGGCCTCGCTCTTCTAAGGACACTTGTCATTGGATTTAGGATTCACCTGGATCATCTAGGATCAATATCTCTTGCCAGAATCCTTAACTTAATCACACCCTTTGCTTGTAAGGTAGTATTTACTCTTTGACCATATGAGGTAATATTCACAAGTTCTGGGCATGAGGACATAGACTTATCTATTTTGGGGGGTCGGGGGTCACTGCTATAACCTCTAAAGCTCTAGATTTCTTCTCACTGACAAAAACATAAATGCAGAATGTTGGATGCTCAGCAGCCTCGAGAGCTGCCCTGTTGCTTTCCAGGGAACGAGGTGATGTATTAGTCTTCGGTTGCATCCTTCTGTTTTTTGTTCAGTAAAAACTTGGCACGTACTAGGCACCGGGTAGGCGTGGAGGGGGGTACCCATCAAAGCATTACAGATGCTTTGTGTGTCTTTAATTGGGTTTGCATTCCACTGGAGACTCTCAGTGTGTTCTACTTTGAACTCTTAACCACCCATTAGCCATACAGACGGTTCCCTCACTCCGTCTGCTGAGAGTCCTGCCCATCATCCAAGATTGACAGCCTCCTTTCTGGTTGAGCACTTTATGTGAACATGAAAATTCATAGCAGCCTTAGGGGAGGAAGTGAAGCTGATGTGGTTGGTGGGCAAGAGATAGCCATCACTATCTTGTCATTTCCCCAAAATGAAAGCTACCATCTGGAGAACTCACAGTAGAACCTGGGGTATATGGCATGGCCATTTCCAACAATGGGCTTTCTCTCCGTTGTGTGATAGATGTTGATCATCATCAGCATCATTGTCACCATCGTCCTCATCGTCGTCATCATCCTCTTCATCATTCACTTCCTCCTCATGAACACAACTTGTAGACCATATATGAAAGGTCAGACCCTGTGCCAAGTACTTTTTGCACATTATCGTATTTAATTCCCATACAATTCCCAAAGGGACCTACTGTTGTCACCCCATTTAACAGATGAGACAGATGAGTCTCCAAGAAGACGTTACCTGTTTATATTCCTGTGGCTAGCACATGTCTGAGCTAATCGATCCAGAGCCTGAGTTTTACCAGTAAACAACCTGCCTCTTTATTCATCCTGTACAGTGGGCTTTCAGGTTTTAAGGAAATGAAGTCTAACACAAACTATAGTTACTTTAAAAGCATTGCAATGATTTATTCAAGGTCCATTTGTTTTTGGATATTTCATGTCTAGTCTGGTTTCTTAGTTCACTTTCAGAATATAATGGATCTGGAATAAACAGGGCCCCAGCCTTTGGAGTTTCTTTTCCTTTTCTGCTTTAACTGGGAAGGTCTTTGCAGATCAGAAGAGAGGTTGATGGATTGCATGGTGTCCCTCAAAGTTTGGGGGTTTCTGAAGAGCTTAGCATGGAGATGTGGGGCAATCAGGGGAGAGCTCTGCCAGCTTTGGCTGGAGGGGGTCCAAGCAGGTTGCTTCCTAATTATGTGCAATTAGAGCTAGTCATAGAGAAGAATCGGAAGCTTAACTCTTTGGTCATCTCCTTGGAGTATCCTGTTAGCTCTGAATTACCTGGTTCTACTGAAATGAATGGAATTCCTTTCTTCTTTTCTTTCTCCCTTTCCCCCTCCTTCAAATATATATAGGACAGCTATCATGAAGCATTGTTCTTGGCTTTGGGGGATACAGCAGTGAACAGAAACAGCTGAAAACCCTTGTGTCAATGGGTGCTTATTTAACTGGGACAAATTGGAAATCACGAGAGGCAGAAGCCACGGCACATGGTTATCCTGTGGACTACAGCTATAGTATGAGGAGTTTGTTAGGCAGTGATTATTTTTATTAGTCTGGGGGAGAGAAATTTTGCAAATGCTTATTTGTCCTTGCTTTCTTTATTAATGTATTTTTAAAGGAAAAACCACTGCGTTAGTTCTGACTCTCATTTAGGTAAGTGTTTCCAATTCATTTAAGGCTTATCAGCTTCTGTGTTTTGTCCCACTGCAGATGGACTTGTGGTTTCTGTTTAAAAGATGGACCGTTAGTACTTATACAGAAACTTAATCCAGGTTTAGGAGTGTCAACAGATGCCTCATGAAATCTGACAGGGATTAAGAAACAAAAAGTAATTTCTTTGTTTGGTTTGGGGAGGGGTGGGGCCCAAATCTAGACGCATGGTCATGAGCTGAAATTTCATTGCTTCGACTTTTAGAAAAATTAAAAGCTGGAAGTAAACCTTTCCTGCTGTAAAGAGCTGAGATTTAGGATGGATGGGTCTAATTTTGTTTTGCATTTATATTTAATGGCCCCGGTGTCTTTCCTGTGGGCTGATGCACATTTAGCTAATGAATGCCTTCTGAGGAGACCTCGCTGGCAGGAAGGAGGTCACGCCCAGCCTCCCCACCTGGAAACCCCGGAGGGAAATTTGGCGCGGTGACCTGCGGGGCCTTTGCAGGGCTTACCTGCGGACTTGTTTTCGCGTTCCCCGCTCGCCTGGATTGTTAGTTTATCAAAATCAGAGGCCCAGGCAGAAGCCCAAGTGTGACCCGGAGTTATTAAATCGGCTCTTCTGGCCGTTTTTCATAGCCGCAAGCTGCCCACCAGCCACAGACCCTGACCCCGTGCTATGGAGTGTGCCTTTCCCCACCTCGGGCCGTCAGCCTTCCAATTTGTAAAGCCATCGTTAAATTGAGTTCAGACTGTTGATTCCATTTTTCTTGTGCACAGTTTGTCAGTTCTCTCTGCTTTAATGCCTCGTGCGAGGACTCTCCTTGTCCAGCCTTTGGGGAATCTTCGGTTCGGTTCACTGATGCCTGCTTCAGGGCTGATGGTGCCGAGAACGCAACCGAGGAGTGTTCGGGTCCCAAGTTCTGCACCACCCAGGCGCGCGCAGAGAGGTGGCGCTTCACCCCCAGGACAGGTGAGCCTGTTCCAGGGGCACTGCTGAGGAAAGGGAAGCCTGAGCTCTCTGCAGACCCCAGAGCGATGGCTCTGCGGCACTTTGTACCAAGTGCGCCCCTCCTGACCTTGGGGTACTCCTTGAGCTCCGGATCTGGCTGGAAAATAAGGAGGCTTTTGCTGTGGCTTCTGGTTATTCTATATGTAGTGGAGGCTTAGGTCTGTAAGTATGTATGTATTTAAAAAATTAAGAATAGCTTTTGAAGGGCTCCTGGGTGGCTCAGTCCTTAAGCGTCTGCCTTCAGCTCAGGTCATGATCCTGGGGTCCTGGGATGGAGCCCCGTGTTGGGCTCCTTGCTCTGCGGGAAGCCTGCTTCTCCTTTCCCGCCCCTCTGCTTGTGTTCCCTCTCTCACTGTCCCTCTCTGTCAAATAAATAAATAAAAATTTAAAAAATATATTAAGAATAGCTTTTGATACTGAGTAACCAGGTAGTAGGAGGTTTTTCCTTTATGCAATCACTGTAGCTAACAATGAAGGCAAAGCAGTGGACCACTTGGGAGGATTGCCATTTTGCAACCACTAATGAATTGCCAAATCTAGGCATGGGCATCAACACTTCCTCATATCACAAAGACAGCCAGATTTTATGAGCTTCTGGGGGTAGAACACATTACATCTTAGGAAATAATAGTCTTGCAACCCCCTTCTCCCCTCTACCTTCCACCCCCGCCTCCAAAAAAACCCCAAACCAAAACCCCAGTTGAGTCTGTTCAAGTGTCCAAGTAAAGGAATTATGGAGGACTGAAAAATATGGTAAACAGCACCATAAGAATACAGAAGGCAAATTCCAGACTGACCAAAGATCTGGATTTAAAAAAAAAAAAAATTATTTATTTATTTTGGGGGGGAGGGGCAGAGGGAGAGGGAAAGAGAATCTCAAGCTGACTTGAGAATCTTGCAGAGCATGGAGCCCTATGTGGGGCTCAATCCCAGGTCCCTGAGATCACAACCTGAGCGGAAACCAAGAGTCAGGTGCTTAACCGACTGTGCCAAACAAGTGCATCAGATCTGGAGTTGTTTTTATTTATTTTTTTTATTATGTTAATCACCATACATTACATCATCAGTTTTTTAGATCTGGATTTTTTAATGAGTAAATTGCAAGGGAGAAATAAAGAGAGATAAAAAGGAAAACCTATAGATTAAGATTTTCTTTTTTTTTTTAAGATTTTATTTATTTGCGAGAGAACAAGCAGTGGGGAGGGTCAGAGGGAGAGAGAGAGAGAGACAGAGAGAGAAGCAGACTCCCTGCTGAGCAGGAAGCCCAATGTGGGGCTTGATCCCAGAACCTGGAGATCATGATCTGAGTGGAAGGCAGATGTTTAACCTACTGAGCCACCCAGGCACCCCTAGATTAAAGATTTTAAAAGACATACTGGTCAAGCTCTGTATGGACCTTATCTGGATTCTGATTCAAATGAATTAACTATTAAAAACTAAGCATTTGGAAATTATATTTCAGATTGGAAATGGTAGAGTATTAGGGAAATATTTTTAAATTGTTTAGGGGTAATGATAGTTTTATGGATTTTTTTTTAAAGTAGGCTCTATGCCCAGTGAGGAGCCCAACTGGAGATTGGAACTCAGAACTTTAAGATCAAGGCCTGAGCTGAGATCAAGAGTCGGAGGCTTAACAGACTGAGCTACCTAGGCACCCCAGTTTTATGGATTTTTTTTAAAAAAAGAGCTTCTATTTTGAAAATATTTATGGTTTTGGGTAATTCGCAAGGAGGGAATGCAGGTGGGCATCATGGAACAATATTGGCCATGGTTCATAATCCCTTGAGGCTGGGCACTGAATATGGGAGTGGGGCTTCTATTTATATTCGTGTTTGTTGGAAATTTTCCAGGGTTAGAAATAAAAAAGTGAGATGTGGTAAAGCTTTTTCCAAAAAAGCTTTTCCTAATGTAAAAGCCACATGTGTTCATGGTAATAAACACAGATAAAATAAATATGCCTTTGCGTTAGTTACTTTGAATACCTTGGTGTATTTATGCATATAATTGTGTTAGATTTTTTTGATGAAAATTATATTCTGTTGTAATTTGCCCTTTTCATTAAACTGTTTATTTTGCATGTTCTAGGCCATTACTCTTCTAAAACCTTTAGAATTGACCATTGAGAAATGTTTTGTTTAATGCTTATACCATGATTTTATTTAACTATTTCCTTATTGTTAAATAAATGGTGCTTATAATTTTGGATATTATAATGAGTGTTGTGATGAAAATCCTTCTAACTAAATCCCAACACTTGGCCTACTTTCCTAAAATAAATTCTTCGGAAATCTAAGGCAGTATTTGTCCCTAGTGTTTTGGATAGCTTTTGCTTGCACAGTTGCTTCTGAAATGTTCTTAGCTTTCTTTCAGGATAGTAAACCTCATATTTTCAGTATCCTTCCTGTTTCATCAACTTGTCAAGATGTCCATGAATGTTCACACAACTGCCTGTTGTTTCTTAGGTCTTTGAAAGATACCATATTCTCACTGGAGCTTGGAAAGAAGATACCATCTTTATTACTTAGGTGGAGCCTTGTAACGACTGTAAAATAAAATGAATATTCAGTATTTCATCCAGCTAAAAACAATGAGGCCGCCCTATGCTTTGACATTTATTAGTCTGAAGGGGAAATTTCCTTGGTAAGTGTGGAGCATTGGAAATGCAGGAGCTCCCAGATGACTTTGCGGCATTGGCATTCGGGACAGATTTGGGAGAAGAACATAATACTGCCCTCACTAGTGTTTGAAAATGCTTTGGGTTGGGTAGCTTGAGTGCGGCCAGCTGCTACGGTTATTCAGAGACCATGTTTTGTGATCAGAAGTCCGCTCTCATTTCTCTGTCCGATTTTTCTCTTTTCCTCATGCTGGCAGGGAGAGACTGGACAACCCTTGAAATTCATTGTATTTCCAAATTCCACACAGGAGCTTATGCGTTTCTTTTCTCTGGATGAGGGCACTTTGGTAACTAAAGAGTGAGATGCTTGGTTTTGGAGGTGGGGAGATGGGGAGTGGTAGGAAAGGTCTTTTTGCGCCTTTAGATAACAGAAACAGGAGTCAGATTTTAAAAACTAGAAATGAAGTTGCTCATCTAATTTGACAGTGCTCAGGCTGAAAACAAGAGTCCCACCTTGGCCTTCTGTGAAGGCAGCCGAGTGAACGGAAGTGCTTAGGACCCCTGCTTAGCCTTGTGTCATCCCACGGATGTGGAGGTTTTTTTTGCACAGGCCTTAGGGAAAAGTGATTAACTCTAGCTTCGTGGTTAAGAGCAGAGGCTATGTAAACACAGACAGGACTGAGGTTGCGTCCTAGCCACGCAGTTTCGTGATCTTTTGCAGATGATGTGAACTTGTGCCTCCCATTTCCGCATTTGTAAAATGGTGGACAGTAGTCGAACCTACCTCACAGGGGGGCTGTGAGGGATCAGTGAAATAAAAATGAAGTAATACATATGTTTACAGTGAGTAGATGAGTGCCTGGTGTATAATAATGGCTTTATAAATAATAATTACTGATATGCTAGCTTTTTAGGAAGCATTTTAAGGCATCTGCACCAGCACAGTGATTGCATGTAAGTAGGCAGTCAGCTAATGCTTGTTACACAGTCAGTTTGAGGGTATAACACTTAGTGTTCATTTAACCCTTCCAGATCGACTGGGCTGCCCTTTGGTTTGAGTTTGACCATTTACACCCCACAGAAAAGAACGGATGAGGCTTCCAGTTTTTTCCCTCATCAGGCTCTGTGGAATTCAATCCATTATGTATACAGCACCTACCCTAACAGGGGTGATCATGATCACATTTAAATTATCCTGCGCACCTACAGAGTTTCAGCAGATGTGTGAATATTAAGTTATTAATAACTAATTGGGTGCTAATTACGTGCCCTGGAGTTCTTGGAGCTGATAAAGAGGTGTCACCTACCGTGTCAGGCCTCCGTGCAGCCCTGGAAAATCATTTTTGGCAGATGTGCCGAAGTTAACTTTGGAGCTCTAGTTTTCAAACATCATCTCCCACAAGCCTTGGTTTCATTTTTTGGGCATTGTGAAACCTTCGCATGAAATTGAGGTGACTTCCCGTCAGTAGAAATTCCGTTTGCAAAGAGGGGGTAGCCAGTTTGCAGGTATAGTTTTTAATCTATGAGATGCAAGAACTAAGAGTCCTCTCAGGGAAGAACTAAAAGATGTGGAAGGGAATTCAGGAGTGATTCTAAAGGCCGGTGGGTTTTTGGTGTATAAGGGGAGATGACTCTGTTTTTGAAGGAACCTTCAAATTGGATCTTGCAAGATTTAGCTTCAGCACTAAGGATATGCGTCTCCTATTGGCCTCCTCATAGCCCATCAGTATTTCATCAGTTGTCCCAAATCTATCCCAGTTGGTAATAGTTTGGCTTTGTTAACTGGAAAAGAGCGTTGAGTTAGAAATCCTGGATGCAAGTCAGCGTGCTAGGAATATGTTCCATGATATCTAACATTTATGGAACCATATAAAATCAAAGGAGCTATTTTTAATGAGATAATCATTGAAAATACTACCCCCTCTATCTTTTATCTCTCATTACCTGTAAGCTTGAGACTGCTGGAACAGGCCAGATACTCATTTGTCTTAAAGTCAATATGATGAGAGAGGAAGGTGTTGCTTTATGATTGACAGAACCCATTTGCTGCTAGGGACTTGTTAGAATATTAGGGTTGCCTGGTTTGCTTTGTCTTTTAAAATTAGCTTCATCAACGCACACAATTGAAGAGACTCCTGAGCTTGGGTATTACCTTCCCTCCTACCCAACTAAGAGCATTAAAAAAAAAAAAAATTAAAGCATTTCTAGGCCAGGGATAAAAATATACTTTAAGTGATATAAGGGAAAACTGAAGGTGGAAGTAAACAAATGAGAGCCTAGGTTTAGCAAATATTGACAGTGATTAACACCTCTTCTTGGTCAAGTTGGCAGAAAACCCAGTGTTTGGGTTGAACCACAGGAAATAAAAACTACCCAGATGGGTTGTGGTTGATGGCTTTGTCCACACTACACATACCAGTTCCCTCCCGTGTGTTTGGCTGTCCGCTGTCGGAAACCCCTTCCTGGGTTTGGGCCTTGTCTGCTCTGAGTCGTGGAGGGGCCAGAGGCTGCCTGGTCAGGTCTCCAGCTTCCCTTGCAGCTAATATGGGGGCATGTGACCTGGACCTTTACCTTTACATACATCTGCCTCGGACTTTGGATCTCCTGTGGCATTGCCAGGACATAGGGACAGAGGAAAAGGCATTTTGGCAGTGGCTACAATATCCCATTGACAGGCGGTGGTGGTCAGTTGGAGGGGCCTCTTTGCCTTAACTGGCTTGGCTTCTGAGTTTGGTTATCTAGCCCAGAGGTTGGCATGTTTTTTCTGATAGGAACCATTTCAGGCTCTGTGGGACGTACAGTCTTTTTTGGAATGACTCACCTCTGCTGTGGTAGCATGGAAGCAGCCGTGGACAGTATATATGGGTTTGGATATGGTTTGCCAGTCCCTGAGCTAGCCTACCCTGTGATCCTGGGAGCTAAGCTACCTCATACACGCAACAAATTCTTTTTCTTAGATTGGGCAAAATTGGTTTATTTTTCTTGCCTCCAGGAGGCTTATTCCTCCTTGCAGACTCCTTATTCCTAATTTACTGTGTGGAGGGGCCGTAAGATCCCCCCTGCTTTGTACAGACGCAGATCGAGGCTGTGCGTACCTCCAAAGAGATGGCAGCTCTTTTCAGGGTAAAATATGGCTCGCTCCTCATTCTCTGCAGTGTTAATTCTTTTTTTTTTTTTTTTTTTTAAGATTTTTATTTATTTATTTGACAGAGAGAGACACAGCGAGAGAGGGAACACAAGCAGGGGGAGTGGGAGAGGGAGAAGCAGGCTCCCCGTGGAGCAGGGAGCCCGATGCGGGGCTCGATCCCAGGACCCCGGAATCATGATCTGAGCCGAAGGCAGACGCCCAACGACTGAGCCACCCAGGTGCCCCTGCAGTGTTAATTCTTAACTGAACTTATGCTCTTCATCTAAAACTCTTCTGGAGTTGCACATCCAGAAATCCTTCCCCTTGAAATTCCCCCCCTCCCCCAGTAAGGTTCCTGTATACCCTTTACTCAGTCTCCCCTGATGGTATGTTCTTTATAATTGTAGTACGACAATAAAACTAGGAGACTGACATTGTCACATTTGCAGACTTTGTTACGATCTCACCAGTTTTGCACACACTCGGTTGTGTGTGTATTTCTGTGCGTTTTGATCATATTGTGTAAGATTCGTGTAACCACCACCACAGTCAAGATACAGGACTGTTCCATCGCCACAGAGGTCCCATGTGCTACCCCTTTATGGCTGCACTGAGCCCCTCCCTAACTCCTGGCTATCATCAGTTCATTGTCCTTTAACCCTGTAGCCTTTTGGGGTTGGCTTTCTTCACTCAGCATAATTCCCTGGACCCATCCAAGCTGTTGGTCCCTTTTTGTTGCTAAGTAGTACTCTGTGGGATGGATGTAGTTTGGTTTGTTAAACAGTTTATTTGTTGAAGGACTTCGGGATTTTTACAGTTTGGGGATATTACAAATAGAGTGCTACAGACACTCACATCCAGGTTTTTGATTGAACCTAAGTTTTCATTTCCCTGAGATAAACACCGAGGAGTGCACTTGTGGGGTCATGTGGTACGCACACATTCAGTTTTATAGGGAGCTGCCAAACTCTTTTCCTTAGCTGGAGGCACGACAGCTTTTATTAGCAGTGTTGGAAGAGTTCTTCCTATCTTCTGTTTTATCCTCTGTCAAACCATTATCTGGGTTAATTTTACTAAAACAATAATTGCAGCTCTCTTACCTGCCAAATACTATACTAAGCACTGTACACATAGTATCTAATTTCATCCTCATAACAACTCCTCAAGGAAGACGGATACCGTGGTTTTCTCTTGAGAGGGAAACTGAGTCACAGAGAGTGTAATTAACTTGTTCAGGCTCACCCAGGACATGAAGAGGCAGATCCCTCCGTTCAAACTCTGTCTTTGGAGGCAGTGCTGTTGACCACTTCTCTAGACTGCCTTTCTAAAGCACCACTGAATGTTTGATTCGCTCAGCGCCCTCAGATGTCTCCTTATAAAGTGTCTTAATTCTGATGATGACAGTCCGCCCACCTACTGACACTCTCTTGCACCCAACGTGAATCCTGTATTGCTTTGGATTGTATTTGCCCTCTTGGCTTTTGACATACAAGAAGTCCAAGGCTTTCCACAACTTCATGGTAAGTGGGGGCTTAATGTTGGACTAAATGGATCCTGTTGCATGGTCTCCTGAGAATATTCTAACAGTGCAAGTGGTAAAGGACAGTATTGTAGGGCCTCGTGAACCGCACTGGAAATGAAGACTTTCTGAGATTAAAATAACCCAACACATTCGTGTAGCTGTAGGTTTGTTACTCGTGCAAATCCATTCCATGTCTAAGCCCTCCTAACTGAATCTTAGCTGGACTTAACAGAACTTAACCAGTAAGGATTCCCTGGCATCCCCAAGGAACCCATCCTTTTCTTCCTTAAATGCCTTCATGTATTTCAGGCACAGTCCCAGGCTCCACAGATCCAGATGTAAGACACTTAGCCTGCCCCCCCATCAGGGTACATGCATTCACTAAGAGGAATGGCAAAAGAGAGTATCCAAGGAAAGAATGAAATACTCTTATGTGCTCCTGTGGTAGAAGAGAACTTTTCTCCCAGAATACACATCTTGAAATACCTAAATTCTTCTGTTCTGACACAAAAAACCTTTCATTTTGTGCCAGTGACTAACTGCAGGGTGTTTGATGGGGTGACTCCAGGCTAATGTACCAAGGGAATGCCTGCACCTCCTAGGCTTTCTGCTGCAGAGCACACACTCTTGACACACCCATTTGGCTGCCATCTGGAATACACTTCTTCCAAAGAGAGGGGGTAGGAAATGTTCTATTTGGTTCTGTTACCCTGTATTGGAAGAATAATGGCATATTGCTTGAATGTTTCCCAAGAGAATGTTTTCATGTGCTCCTTGTATATTTCAAACTCCAAATAGGAAGAAGAGTAATGGTGGCGATGGGTGGATTGGGTAGTGAATCTCCACTTTAAAGTCTTCGATCTTTGTTGCAGCAATTATGTAGTTACATGAGAAAATAAAGGATGTCTTTTCCTTGAACTGTCTCTGCAAGCCCAGAAGCTTAATAAATGCATACATGTTTAATATAGGGTAATGATGTCCAGGAACAGTCACATGTGAGTTTCCTACTAAGGTAGTAAGTGGAAACTTTGGGCTCAATCAGAGTAACAACTAGGTTATTGTGTTAAGTGTTGTGCGAGGTTCTTTCTATCTTGACTGCTCTCAGAAGTACATTGTCCTATTTCACACATAAGCAAACTGACAGTTTTTTTACTCAAGACTGCATGGCTGGGGACAGGGCTGGTGGAGCCTGGGTTTGGGGTTTGGACTCTGCTTTATTATGTCCCTTAGGCCGTTATTTCAGCCAGCATTGCTGTGTTCTGTCTTGCCAAGAGCAGACTGTAAAGAACACCCTTTACAAAGAGTAGCCAGGAGGTCCTAATAAACAAGGCACTGGGGTTTACTGCTAACCCTAATAAGGGACATCTCTCTCTCAGTCTCTCTCTCTCTCTCTTTTTCAGTTTCTCTTTTGTCCTTAATTCTCCCTTCTTTTCTTCTGAAAAGGAAAAATAAAACTTAGAAGCACCAAGGTGTAGGATGCCTGGTAATATTGGTTTTCCCTGTAGAAATGCAGTGATAACATAGTAAAAATATGAGAAGCACCGCTCTATCCTGCTGTCGAGAAATGATCTTTTGATGCAAAGGAGTTACAAAACGGAATCAAGGAAGCCAAGGGTGGAGGCTGCATATCCCGTAATCCTGAAAACATTGAATGCCAGCGAAGTATTACGGAATTGGCCATTGCCACGTTCCCGGGAACATTAGCGGGAATGTGTAATACAAGATTTTTGTGGAATGAGTCTCATGTTCGAAGAGCAGAGTGGAGAGCTCTGCACAAAACTGCTGAGAAGCAGCCAGAAAAGAGCTCATGAATGATTGAGCCCTGGCCAGGAGAAAAGGATATTTGGCACCTGACTTAATAGGATGCACTGTTATCCAACCGTTGGATGCATCCGCTGTTTTCAGGAGGAGGACTGTGGGACCTCGCTCGGGGTGATGACTGAGGAAGGAAGTTTTGTGTTTGAGCCCATGTGTTTCTCACCAGCAGTGTTCTTTTCTGTGGAATGGATGTTTCTGAGCACTAGTGTGAACATTTAATCAAATTAAATAAGCATTTCATCATCAAATGCAGTCAAGTTTTATTTTAAAATTTATTAACGCTATCATTTTCGGCTGTTTTGTGTTCTTTTAACTCTTGAATTGCAAATGAGCTCCTTTGTCAGATGTTTGCATTTGGAAGGGGCTCTCACCACTGTTTGGCTTTATGGCTTGCTTTTCTTGTTTGCTTTATGTTATAAACGAATTTTGACTACCAATAAAAGTTTTAGGAATCCTATTTACATCTGAACAATGATTCAGCAACTTGAACCTCTATTTTTTGCTGTGGAGTTGCCTAGTAAAAAGTTGATATGATTCCACTGGCTCTCATGGCTCAGATAAATTATACATTTATCTGTGTGTGTGTTTATATTTCTTTCTTCACTGCCTATACTTTTAGAACTCTGTTTATCAACCTCAATTACACCGGTGTATTTGGACATTCTCAGTTTTTTTTTTTTAAAGGAAAAACATAATTTCTATATGCTACCAGATGGGTGTGTTGGCTATAAGATAAAAATCCCAAAATACTTAACAGACCATCTGGTGTCTTGGTAGGGTTTAGTTGATTAAGTTCTTGCGAACTGATTTCCAGTCTCATCAGAGGTACCTCCTTTGGATTTTTATTTGTAAAAAGTTGTTTCTATTTTGTCCTATTGTTAATCTTTCTTTGGAACTTTCACCCAAACTATTGGTGATAGATGGTACCTGCCGTTTATTTATGTGCTCATGCAGTTACTGATTGACCAGTGATAGGGTGTCCTCAACAAACCTGATGAAGTTGGAGGATTAGGCTCAGTTCATGGCACACAACTTTCTCCAGGAGATAGTAACTAGTCCAAATGGGAATTGCCCTTCCCTGGATTCATTGCATTGAGCTTGAAGCTATGCAATTTCCAAGCATGTTTGTTGGAAGTTTTTTGGGTATGTGCATTGTACTTTAGCAGGTCACCTCTTGTGCATCTTGGGCAGTGTTAAAAGCTACAGACACGTTGTCCTGTGCAAGTCATACAAGAATTAAATACATGGCACTATACACTGGGGAGGGTATGTGCTCTGGTAAGCGCTGTGAATTGTGCAAGACTGTTGAATCTCAGATCTGTACCTCTGAAACAAATAATGCAATATATGTTAAGAAAAAAAAAAGAAGAAGAAGAAGAAGGTAGCAGGAGGGGAAGAATGAAGCGGGGGAAATCGGAGGGGTAGACGAACCATGAGAGACGATGGACTCTGA
>NC_138369.1:24734813-24752415 GCF_054177405.1 Leptonychotes weddellii
CTACGGACAGTGCTAGGGTTAGGGAATCCTCAGAGGAACGAATGTTCCCCTTCTCTGTCTTTCTGGAAATCTGCTCCTCTGGTACAGAACATTTTAAATACTGTTAATAATTTTTCTTCTCCTCTTATTTGTCTTTCGGATAGGCATTCGGGCTCCCCACAGTGTGACTTTTATCCTAATACTTTAAAGGAGGGTTTCTCAACCTCAGCACTGTTGATACTTGCAGGCCAAATGATTCTGTGTTGTGGGGGGTTGTCCTGTGCATTGTAGGATGTTTAGCAGCATCCCTGGTCTCTGCTGAGTGGATGCCACTAGCATTCCCGCCCCCAAGATGAGACGTCCACAAGTATCTTCAGACATTGCCGAAAGTCCTCTGGGGGCAAATTCGCCCTATTTGAAAACCACTCCTCTAAAGTAACTGCCAGCTTTTTGTCTTTGGGTAAAAGGCCAGAAGCCTATGTTTGCCGCTGCAGAAGTCTTCCTGTCAAAGGAGAGGAGATTTACAACACAACCACCCATGTCATGAAGGTGGGAATTACGTCAAGCAACAAATTTGTATTTATTGTAGAACATTTTATAAATACATGTAAGATGGGGAAGGGCAATTTTTCTTTAAGATTTTATTTATTTGACACAGAGAGAGAGAGAGCACAAGCAGGGGGAGCGGCAGAGGGAGAGGGAGGTGCAGGCTCCTCGCTGAGCAGAGAGCCTGACGTGGAGCTCCATCCCAGGATCCTGGGATCATGACCCGAGCCGAAGGCAGACGCTTAAATGACTGAGCCACCCAGGCGCCCCCGGAAGGGCAATTTTTCAAAAGTACTTATAAGCAAGAAAGGGAAGATCATTAAGAAAATCGTCTCGTAATCTAGAGATAATGCTGACTTGATATTTTGTTCTTCATTCTTACAGCTTTTGATTTATACGTCTCGTGTAGGAAAGACATAATACACATAGAGCGAGAGAGATATATTGCCCATGATGTTTTACTTTTTCCCTTTATATTGTGAACATTTCCCAGTTTTTTTCATCCCCCTTCTCCAGCATGGTTCATAAAGGACAGTACTATCGTCTGCTATTCCTCATCCTTTTTAGCAGCTGCAATAATAATCTTTAAGTAATGGAACAAGATCTATTTTTCTATAATTTTGATGTTAGACATTTAATTTGTTTTCAGGGTTTTTTTTTTTGTTGTTGTTCCAAATAGTGCTTTGATTTATTCCCCAAGTATTTATTTATAATGTGCTGTGTGCCAAGCCTTCCTGTTTCAGGTACCCAGGGTAGAACAGATGCGCCGCACAGCGAAGTCATCGTACGTATCTCTGCTTTGTCCTGTTGAGATTCACTGTGCTCTGCTGTTTTCTCATATGTATCGGCTCCCCATCCAACCTCCTTTGCTCATCAGGACCACCTCTTCCGAGCGTAAAGACTTAGCCCCTATGAACGGAAAGCTCTAGAATCTGCTTGCCTGCGAGATTAGAATTAACCCTGGCTCAGGCTGCTTCCAGTTTCCTAGCAAAATCAGCGTGAGCCAGAATAGACTAGAAACAGCATGTGTGTGCTTTGTTAACTGGGGGAACTGTCAAGGAACATGTAAAGCTAATTGAGAATTTAACGTTACCCAGAATGTTGACTTAGTGCTGTCTTTCTTGTGCTGGTTTTCATGGCTGGCCTCATGCAAAGCCCGGTGCAGCTCAGGAGAGGCATTAGGAGGGTGTGAGATTTCGTGCCTTTCCTGAGTATTTGACCTTGGCGAATTACTTAATCTCTTTGGGCCTCAGTTTACTCTCATGCCTCCATAGAATTGTTGATAGAAGTGGATCAGCTGGGTGAGCAGCCTGTGGCTTAGGGTCTGGGGTGTGGCGCTTACTCAGGAGAATGGAGGCCTTTACACAGCCTTTTGAATCACTTTCTGAGTACTTATTGTATGCCTACTGTATGCCAGAGACTTGACACGCGTTCGCAAGTCTTAGTGGTATGCGCAGGAGATAGGTGGAGGTGGAATTCTGTCAGTTTTTCCTTCATTTATTTGGAGGCTCCAATTTTAGGTGAATGTACCTTTATAATGTCTTTCTGGTCTGTTGACCATTCTGTCCTGGGTTCTTGTACTTGGCCCAGGGTTTGCATGGTTTGAACTTCCTGCAAAGGAGGGTTTGTCCGTGCTTTCTTTTCTTTCTTTCTTTTTTTAAATTTATAAACATTTTATTTTAAAAATATCTATTTGTGTATAGGTTTTATACATACAAAATATATATTTACAGTGTATTTGTGTAATTTATGAAGAGAATAGGTATATATTAGAGGTATGGGTTCAGAAACATTTTACTGATGGATCCAAGGTCAAAAAAGCCTGCAGACCCCTGTGGCATCTAATTTAATTTTCTACTTAGTCAGCCAAACAGGAAAAACATTAAAAAAACATAGAAAAGGAAGACGTGAATTAGGAAAAGTGATTTTTATACTAGGTAACTGTTTTCCTATTCTTTATATTTTCTTTCTTTAATAAGGTTATTTATTTTTATTAACATATAATGTATTATTTGTTTCAGGGGTACAGGTCTGTGATTCATCAGTCTTACACAATTCACAGCACTCACCATAGCACATGCCCTCCCCAATATCCATCACCCAGCCAACCCCTCTCTCCCACCCCACCCCCTACTCCAGGAACCCTCAGTTTGTTTCCTGAGATTAAGAGTCTCTTATGGTTTGTCTCATTCTGTGGTTTCGTCTTGTTTCATTTTTTCCCTCTCTTCCCCGATGATCCTCTGTCTTGTTTCTCAAATTCCTCATAACAGTGAGATCATATGATAATTGTCTTTCTCTGATTGACTTATTTCGCTTAGCACAATACCCTCTTGTTCCATCCACGTTACTGCAAATGGTGAGATTTCATTTTTTGATGGCTGTGTAATATTCTATTGTATATATATACCACATCTTCTTTATCCATTCATCTGTTGATGGACATCTAGGCTTTTTCCATAGTTTGGCTATTGTGGACATTGCTGCTTTAAACATTGGGGTACACCTGCCCCTTCGGATCACTACATTTGTATCTTTGGGATAAATACCCAGTAGTGCAATTGCTGGGTTGTAGGATAGCTCTTTCTTATCAGCTTGCTGAGATGTGGGCCAGAAGGGACCCTATGTGTCTATTGAGTCATCCTACAGGCAGGGCAGTGGAGTCTCTGAGTCCCTTGCCATGTCTGTCCAGAGTTGCATGTGTGTCCAGTGCTGCCTCTCAATGACAGAAAATAGGTATTCACTCCTTACCCTGCTTCTCCTTAGTCATCGCTGTCTTCCCAGCAGTCAGCCACATTTGCAAGTTGCACCTTTCATTTATTTGTTGACCTGTTCGTGGTCTTCCTTCACTCTGTAGATTGAGGTAAGATTGGCGAGGGCTGTATCACTTTTATTCATTCTTACACAGGCACACCTCATTTTATGGCTCTTTGCTTTCTGTCACTTTGCAGAGACTGTGTAGTTTTACAAATTGATGGTTGGTGGCCACCCTGTGTCCAGTAAGTCTATGGTGGGTGCCATGTTTCCAACAGCGTTTGTTCACTTTGTCTCTCGGTCACATTTTGGTAGTGTACAATCTAGGTATTCAACAAGTCTGTATGTTATGCTGTGCTCACCACAAGGCACAGCCACCATCTGTAATCAGTGATCTCTGATGTTACTCTTACAATTATTTTGGGGCACCATGAGCCCCGCCCATACAAGATGGTGAACTGCTCCACCTTCGGACTATTCCTCCATCTCTTTCCCTCTCCTCGGGCCTCCCTATTCCCAGAGACACAGCAATATTGAAATTAGGCCCTTTACTCTACAATTAATAACCCGACAATGACCTCTAAGTGTTCAAGTGAAAGGAACGTTTTCTTGTCTCTCATTTTTTATTTTTTATTTTTATTTTTTTATTTTTTAAAGATTTTATTTATTTATCTGACAGATAGACAGTGAGAGAGGAAACACAAGCAGGAGGAGTGGGAGAGGGAGAAGCAGGCTTCCCGCTGAGCAGGGAGCCCGATGCGGGGCTCGATCCCATGACCCTGGGATCATGATCTGAACCGAAGGCAGACGCTTAACGACTGAGCCACCCAGGCGCCCCTTGTCTCTCATTTTTTAAAAAGATTTATTTATTTATTTTAGAGGGGGAGGGCCAGAAGGAGAGGGAGAGAGAGTCTTCAGCAGACTCCGCGGTGAGCATGGAGCCTGACGTAGGGCTTGATCTCACAACCCTGAGATCACGACCTGAACTGAAAGCAAGAGTCAGACACTTAACTGACTGTGCCATCCAGGTGCCCCTGCATGTCTCTTATTTTAAATCAAAAGCTAGAAATGATTAAGCTTAATGAGGATGGCATGTCAAAAGCCAAGATAGGTCAAAAGCTAGGCTTCTTGCACTCAGTAGCCAAGTTGTGAATGCAAAGGAAAAGTTCTTGAAGGAAATTAAAGATGCTACTCCAGTGCACACGAATGATAACAGCCTTGCTGATACGGAGAAGGTTTTAGCAGTCTGGATAGATGATCAAACCAGCCACAACATTCCCTTTAGTCAAAGCCTAATCCAGAGCAAGGCCTTAACTCTCTTCAGTTCTGTGAAGGCTGAGACAGGTGGGGAAGCTGCAGAAGAAAAGTTTGAAGCTAGCAGACGTTGGTTCATGAAGTTTAAGGAAAGAAGCTGTTTCTGTATCATGAAAGTGCAAGATGAAGCAGCAGGTGCTGATATAGAAGCTGCAACGAGTGATCCAGAAGATCTAGCTCAGATAATTAATATAGGCGTGCCTACAGTAAGCCATTTTCTCTTTGAAGAAGATGCCATTTAGGACTTTAATAGCTACAGAGGAGAAGTCAATGCCTGGCTTCAAAGCTCCAGAAAACAGGCTGACTTCTTATCAGGGGTTAATGCAGCTGCTGACTTTAAGTTGAAGTCAGTGCTTATTTACCATTCTGAAAGTCCTAGGGCCTTTAAGAATTATGCTAAGTCTACTCGGTCTGTGCTTTGTATGTGAAACAAAAAAGCCTGGATGACAGCACATTGGTTTATCACATAATTTACCAAATATTTTAAGCTCATTGTTGAGACCTGCTTAGAAAAAAAAGATTCCTTTCAAAATATTACTGCTTATTGACAATACATTTGATCATCCAAGAGCTGTGAAAGAGATGTACACAAGATAAATGCTGTTTTCATGCCTGCAAACGCAGCATCCATTCTGCAGCCCGTGGATCAAGGTGTAATTTTGACTTTCAAGTCTTGTTACTTAAGAAATAGGGGGCACGTGGCTGGCTCCCGAGTGACTCAGTAGAGCATGGGACTCTTGATCTTGATGGTCATGAGTTCAAGCCCCATGTTGGGTGTGGAGACTACTTAAAAAATATATATATGTATATATATATATATATTTCTAAGGCTCTAGCTGCCATAGAGAGTGATTCCTCTGATCGATTTGGGTGAAGTAAATTGAAAACCTTTGGAAAAGATTCACCATCTACAGGCCATTAAGAACATTTATGATTTAATGAAAAGAGGTCAAAATATCAACATGAACAGGAGTTTGGAAGAAATTGATTCCAACCCTCATGGATGACTTTGAGGGGTTCAAGACTTCAGTGAAGGAAGTCACTGCAGATGAGGTGGAAACAAGAGAACCAGAAAGGAGTGGGACCTGAAGATGGAAGTGAATTGCTGCAATCTGATGATAAAACTTTGGCAGACGAGGAGGTACTTCTTATGGATGAGTGAAGAAAGTGGTTTCTTGAGATGGAATCTACTTCTGGTGAGGATGCTGTGATGATTGTTGAAATGACACAAAGGATTTAGAATATTATATAAGCTTAGTTGGTAAAGCAGCGGCAGGGTTTGAGAGCACTGACTCCAATTTTGAAAGAAGTTCTACTGTGGATAAAATGTTCATCAAACAGCATCACATGCTATAGAGAAATCTTTGGTGAAAGGAAGAGTCAATCAATGCAGCAACCTTATTATTTTAAGGTTATTTTATTTTGTTATTTTAAAAAATTGCCATAGTCACCCCAGCTTTCAGCAACCACCACCCTGATCAATCAGCAGACATCACCGTCGAGCAAGACCCTGCACCAGCAAAAGGATTACAACTTGCTGAAAGTTCATATTTTTTAGCAATCAAATATGTTTTTAGATAAGGTGTAAATACATTGTTCGCTTAGACGTGATGCTATTGCCCACTTACAGCACTACAGTACCAGTGGAAACATAATTTTTATATGTGCTGGGTAATCAAAGAATTAATTTGGTTCACTTTATTGTGGTTTTTGCTTTATTGCAGTGGTCTAGAATGGAACACGCCATATGGCTGAGGTAGGCCTGTATTACATGTTCCTAGAGCAGTGGTTGGCGTGTGGTAGGTGCTTAAAAATACAGATTGAATGAATATTGTTATTGAAACAACTTAGTTAAGGGGCATCTGGGTGGCTCAGTCGGTTAAGCATCTGCCTTCGGCTCAGGTCAGGATCTCGGGGTCCTGGGATTGAGCCCCACATTGCTCCCTGATCAGCAAGGAGTCTGCTTCTCCCTCTCCCTCTGCCCCTCTCCCCACTCGTGAGCATTCTCTCTCTCAAATAAATAAATAAAAAATCTTAAAAAAAAAAGAAGGAAACATCTTAGTCAAGAAGGAATGTCAGTTATACTCAGTTTTTCTTAAGGGTATATTCAGGTTGATCTGTGCTAATTCATGGTTACACAGTTTGGCCATTTCACTCTTGAGTGTTGATGTTATCTTTTTCATGGAAGGGTTTCCTTTCTTTTCAGTTTTTGTGTTCCTGAGTATCCCTCACCTGATGCAAAAGATGAGGTGACACAGAATTGACCTAGTCTCAGGGATTAGCAAGGGTAGAATTGAAATGCTTCTACAGTGCCCAGTTTACATGTGAATCATTAAGAGCTGACTGTTCCACAAGGTAGAGGATGGCTTGGCTGGATCATGTTCAGAATTCTTGACTATTGAAGACATTTTCCTTTATTTCTTGATCTTTGCTTTCTGGTTTCATAGCCTTTACCTTGTTTTTGCTTTTTTTTGCTATTGTAAAGTGTTTTCCTCAGATACTATTTACAACCCACTGTATGCTTAGGAACCCAGGATAGAACAGTGAACAAAGGGGCACCTGGGTGGCTCAGTCGGTTGGGCTTCTGCCTTCAGCTGAGGTCATCATCCCGGGGGGCCTGGGATTGAGTCTCATGTTGGGCTTCCTGCTAAGCGGGAGTCTGCTTCTCCCTCTGCCCCTCTCCTTGCTCATGCTGCCACCCCCTTCTCTCTCTCTCTCTCTCCCTCAAACAGATAAATAAAATCTTAAAAAAAAAAAGCACCTCCATCATGTCAATAAAGGAGCATTTATTCTTAAAAAAAAAAACAACGAACAACAGTGAATAAGACATTCCTGCCCTGGTGAAGCTTACATGCTTGCAGCTAAATCATTGCATGTATCTTTGTTTTTTTTTTTTTTTTTTGGGGGGGGGTGGGATTCGTTGTGCCCTAGTGTTTTTTTTGTTTGTTTGTTTGTTTTCGATTTGTTTGTTTTGAGAGAGAGAGAGAGAGAGTGTGAGCCAGCTTGGGGGGAGCGGCAGGGGGAGAGGAGAGAGAGAATCCCAAGCAGACTCCCCCCCTGGGTATGGAACCCATTGCGTTGCTGGATCCCATGACCCATGAGAGCAGGACCTGAGCAGAAATCAAGACACGATGCTCAACCGATGGAGCAACCCAGGCGCCCTGCCCTAGGATTCTTTGAATGTGCTGTTCCCCAGCCCTCCAACTCTCTTAGCTCAAAATGGAATCATTTGATTAAAAATGAAATGAATACAGGAGGCTTTCTAGCAGTTATTCACAGTGAGCTGTTGGATTTTCCTTCTCAAAGAGTGCCGTTCACGTGGCTGCTGAGCACTGTGCCGTCTTCCCTGTCCTTAGGTGGATCGATAGCAGGCATCAGCAGGGAATAGGCCCGTGCTGTGCTTGTCGAGAAGTGGGCTGCCGAGCAGCTGGGGTCCACTTGGCTGTTGGTGATGTGAGAGCACACTTGAACCGTGGTTACTGTGCTTGCCTGGGCACGCACACCGGGTACTCACCCCATGGGCAGACAGCTCTGTGAAGAAGACGTCTGGGAAGTGTAAGAGCTCCAGGCCCCAGGATGGGAGGGAAAGAGGACCTAATTTTCAGGAACTGCAAACGCTGCCAGAATAGGAATGTTCTAGCCTGGACCAAGCAGGTACCAATGGCTGTAGGTTTGGGGCTGGTCACATTGCACTTGGACTTTGTGAATCCAGATGTCATGATGAGAGGGTGTCCCAAGAGAGTGACTAGGTGAGATCCTAGGAGTGGGCACAGGGTTATTTTAGGAGGCACTGTATCGTCATGACTAAGAGTTATGACTAAGAGCTTGGATAGGCCCTCCAGCCAGGAAGCTAGCTCTGCCATTAACTATTTTGTGTGACTGGCCAAGTTGGATGACAATATGAGCTCATTTCTCCATCTTCAAAATATGAGTCAGATGCCTACCTTAGTCCCCTCCCCCACCCCATCACATGTATGCTTTCAAATTTTGTTTTCTTTTTATCACTTATCACTGATGTAAGGGTTTGTTTTATTGTTTATTTCCTCAACTAGGATGCTGTTTCTTTGAGAGTCAGAGGTTTGATTCTTTTTTTTTTTTTCACTGTTCTATTCCAGCAGCCAGCACCTAATAGATGAAATATTTGTAGAATGAAAGAATGAGTTTACTGGAGTCTGTGTACTGGAGTCTCCTGGTCATTATCTTGTGCTCTCTGGCCCATATTTCTTTGCTGCAGCCTGGAAAATATCATCTCTAATTAAGAACTCAGTATATGTTTTAGACCTCATGGATTCTGCCCATCATGCCCTTGGCACTTGACTTTTGAGTCTGTTTTCAGACCAAGAATGAGACACTTGTTCCCATGGCTTGCTTTGGAGGATGTCTGGGAATTGCTGCTGACAGCCTTCTACTAGGGAGCATGAGCTCTGCTGTGTTTTCTCCTGCCCCTGCCCCTGTTCCTTGTTCCCCTTTCTCTGATGGTGCCCGAGGCCAGACAGGGGCACCCGGGGGCTTCTGCAGCCTTAAAGACTTGCTGATCCCTGCTTTTAAGGGTCCTGAGCTATGGCCTGATGAACATCAAAGACAGAAGCCTGGTTGTTTTTATTTTTTTAGTTCCACAGCTGTCAGTTTGATTAGATGTTCTCAGGGCTTCATAGAGGCATATAAAATGTATGTTTGCTTTCATCGACAAAGGCTATGATTGTGCAAGTCCAAACAGCGCCACTCAGTTCAGTATTTTCTAGTTCAATTTTCGGTAGCTCTTGACGGACTCTATTCTGCTTCATTGGAGAGGAAGATGGTTTGATGGTGCCGTGTATGTTCTTTAAGTGAAAAAGCCTTTGCAGATAGTTTCTCCAGGCACTAGGATGTAGCAGGAAAGACAGCTAAAAAATGGGAGTCTGAATTCTGATTTTGAGCACTCACTACCCAAAAAAGCTTAGTCAGATACTTTTTTTTTTTTTTTAAACCTTGAGCATCAAGTTCTTCCTCTATCCAAAAGCAGATTAGATTCAATGTGGTATGGACAGTAGATTTAATTTTGAATGTCATGGGTGATTCATAGATTGAGACTGCTTGGATCACTGTGTTGAGGAGAATTTGAAGTTGTGTCTAGGTTCATTGGCAAAGCGTCACGATTGACATGATTTTCGGTAGCCTGTTTACCTAAACCAAATGATACTATTTTTCATTCCTGGATGGAATGTAAAGTTTCCTTTAAAAATAAGTTAGTTTAATTGAAAGAACTGAGTTTGTTTTTTAAAATAAGAGTAAATTCGTGTATAGAGAGCATGGCTCGGATATGGCAGAAACCATGAACATACTATGAGAAAGAATGAAATTCTGGAAACGTGAAGCCTATGAATGTTAACCTGTCTGACAGGATCGTTTTGGGGATTTTCGTGCAGGTGGAAGTTCAGTGTGATTTCTAAAGGCAGTGCGGAGGTACTGAGTTGTGTTAAGCTTCTTTTTTGGACTGGGAGGTAGATCTGAACCCAAAGCCTGCCCATGTACTTTTGGAGAGAGGCTTTCGGTGCAGGAGTGAGCAGCAGTATAGAATGTAGAATAGAGGGGCACCTGGGTGGCTCAGTCCTTAAACGTCTGCCTTCGGCTCATGTCATGGTCCCAGGGTCCTGGGATCGAGCCCCGCATCGGGCTCCCTGCTCGACGGGAAGCCTGCTTCTCCCTCTCCTGCTCCCCCTGTTTGTGTTTCCTCTCTTGCTCTGTCTCTGTCTGTCAAATAAATAAATAAAATCTTAAAAAAAAAAAAAAAGAATGTAGAGTAAAGTAGAACCTGTACTCTGAACCTGGATTGCCTAATGTTTACGTAACTAGGGGGAGGGGCTTCAGTTCCTCTTCATTAAAATTGGGGCAGGAGTCATACCTGCTTCATGGTGTTGGTAGGAAGATTTTAAATGGGTCCATTCAGGGGAGCCTCTAGAGCAGCGTCTGGTTTAGTACAACACAGAATTCACGTGTTGATGATAATGATAATTATTGGACACAGAGAACCTTAAACAGTTCATTAAACATATTTGAATATTTCCCTCCTCATTTTAAAAAAAGAGCTAGCTGGCCTTACTGATTGCAGATACTACTCAAGTCTGAAGTCTTATTATTTTTATGAAGGTTTGCCCTTTTTTTTTTAAAAAAAAAAAAAGGAAGTTATTTCTGGATGGAGGAGTAGCAAATCTTGACTTTGGTGAATATCTTATTTCCCCCCTAGTTTCTATATATTCTTTCTTGTGCTTGTGTATATCTTATTTATCTGGCTGCCCGAGGCAGTTTAGAATATGTAAGCGTTTATGCAACTGAATATTTCTTAGAATTATGGCATCTTTGGTGAATGACTTTTTCTAGTATCATGCTATAAATACCAGAAACACTAGAAATTAAAGAATGAGTTTATTTCATTTTTGTTTATAAATCCAACCCCTTTTATTTTCCGGTGGATGGAGTACTTTGTTTTAAAACTACCTTGCTTTTTTTCCCCCTGCAGAGTGAATAAGCGCAGATACTCATTTGTGCATAGATATTAACATTTTTATGTAAAGACTGCAGCCCTAGATGCATAAAATCCCAGTACCTATGAGCTAGTTCTGGAAATGTGATTTTGGAAAAGAGAATACTGATTTAAGAACACAGGTTTGTCAAAACAAAACAAACAAAACAAAACAAAACAAAACACCAGTCTCTTAGTTTCTTTCCAAATATTGATAATTTAAATTTTAATAAGCACCAGGCCTAACGCCTCATCAAGTATGGTTTTCTTTTCTTACAATCATACACACTTTGGTGTAGCTCACCTAAATCTCGGGAGCAGACCAACCGCTCTCCTCCTCCAGGGGGGCCCTGGAGCGGCCCCCAGGGGAGGGAACCCTGAAAGAAGGGCAAGAGTTGCCCCAGGGGAAAAGCTAGGATCTCCTGGTACTGGCCCCTCCCTTGCCAAGTTCCCGGAGGGTTAGGCTGTTCCGCTGTGACAGGACCAATCCTGAGTGACCCCGAGGGCTCACACAGGTCGGCCAAGGAAGTACTTGGTCTCTACCAAGTGGGTGGAGCCGTTCCAAGCCCAGGTGGACTCCCTGTCCCTTGTCCTTGGCGAGTTTCAGCACCAGAAAGATGAGGCCTCCGTGGGCAAGGCATGGATGCTTACTTGTGTGGAAGGAGTGAATCAACCCTCGTTCAAACAAGCCACCCGGGAGCAAAGGATGTACCAGCAAGAGGGGACAGCAGTTCGTAGGAAATGGCGGTTCCTGGCAATCATCCCCCCCCCCCCCGAACCCCGCAACCTGCCTGGGGCCAAGCCAACTAGAGATGCAAGAGCCACTGCAGAGAAGATGCCGGACCTTCCCTGGAGTCCTAGCCTTTGTCTGAAGCCGAGAGAAGAGGGGAGAAGTTGTTTACTTGGATTGTCCCAAAGAGACACCCTCCCACCAGGAGACTGTGGGAAGCCTGCCTCTGGGGCTCTGGGGGCTGTGCCTGAGTGACAATATGGAGGGTTCTGGAAGGTCCTTGTGAATAAAGGCCCCAGTGGGTGAAACCTTGGGGGAAGAAAAAGAAACCATCTAAACTTCCCTTCTGGGCGCCTGGGTGGCTCAGTTGGTTAAGCGACTGCCTTCAGCTCAGGTCATGATCCTGGAGTCCCGGGATCGAGTCCCGCATCGGGCTCCCTGCTCAGCAGGGAGTCTGCTTCTCCCACTGACCCTCCCCCCTCTCATGCTCTCTCTATCTCATTCTCTCTCAAATAAATGAATAAAATCTTTAAAAAAAAAAAAATTTAAACTTCCCTTCTGTGTCTAGATTTGCAGTTAATAAACCTGAGCTCTCTTTCCTATCTTGAACGGGATTATAAAGTAACAGTCATCTTAAAGTATACCCACAAATTCTTTTTTTTTTTTAATTTTTTAATTTTTTTAAAGATTTTATTTATTTATTTGAGAGAGAGAGAATGAGAGAGAGCGAGTACATGAGAGGGGGGAGGGTCAGAGCGAGAAGCAGACTCCCTGCCAAGCAGGGAGCCCGATGCAGGACTCGATCCAGGGACTCCAGGATCATGACCTGAGCCGAAGGCAGTCGCTTAACCAACTGAGCCACCCAGGCGCCCCTACCCACAAATTCTTTGATTCTCCTTCTTTCAGGAGCTGGAGCTGCTGATAGAGCTCATTTATTGAGCATGGGCTGGACTCAGTGACTCATTTCTAATGGACAGAATAAGATTAAAGTGATAGTGACTTAAGCAAGTAGGTTTCTGAAGAGACTTCCTCCCTTGGGTCACTCAGTGTGGGGGAAGCCACCTATCATGGTGTAAGGACACTCAAGCAGCCCCCAGGAGAGGCCCACATGGTGAGGAATGGAGGCCTTCTACTGAAAGCCATGTGAGTGAGCTTGGAAGTGTATCTTCCATCCCGAGTCAGATACTCAGATGACTATAGCCCATCTGATAACATTGAGGGAAGCCTCAGGAGGGAGAGAATTCATGGCTCAACTGCTCTGGAATCCCTGACCCACAGAAACTATGAGATAGTCAACGGTTGTTGTTAGAAGCAGCTATGTTATGGGATAATTTGTTATACAGTAGTAGATAGCTAATAAATAGGAGCAATTACTCATCACTGAATCCCGAAGCAAATTCCTCTGCTTGGCATACCCTTTGAATCGGGACCAACAATGGTGGACACCCTGGGAAAGGTCTTTTTAGGAGCGGAAAGGGGAATGTTGTGGGATTAGAATTGGTACTTTGCATGCATAAGGAAGATCTGTTAACAGTAGCAATTTTTCAAGACCTCCCACCTAACACTTCTTGATGGTGACCTGGTTCCTATGACTGTCAGTGTGCAGGAGGAGTGCAGGTGGGCAAGGGAGGGCAAAGCAGGTGCTGCAGGTGTGCAATACAGAAATCGGCTTCTGATTAATCTCCCAAGTCTGTTGTGACCCATTTACTTAGTTTTCAGAACCACTGGAAAGAGCTAGGACGTGAAATCTGGCTTCGCCACTTAGAAGACAAAGGCCAGGATGTGTCATTCCCTTCTGAAGGTGTAGAACATGGAAGGTTTTCAGTCGATGTTTGTTGAGTGAATGAATGAGCATCATCTTGTGATTTGTGAGCAGATGACAATCTTTTTTGAGTCTCAATATCCTGTTCTCTATAATGGGGATGAATAACGCCTATCTTACAGAGTTACTGTAAGGGCTGGAGATCATAAATATCCTAAATTGCCTGGCCTAGAGGAGATGGGCACGTATTTTGTGAAATCCTCCAAGAGTGAATGTGAGGTTTGGTCATGTTCTTTCTGTTTTGGTGGAATTAGTCTTGGTAATTCATTTCCTTCAGTTCTTGGTGATGAATTCAGAAAGTGGACTGTTGGAGTTGGCTTCAGGTCTGGATCATATTAAGTGGAATATCACCAAGTTCTCACTCCGCGTGTTCTTTGTAGTCTAGCTGATGTCACTCTCCTCTCCTTTCTAAGAAGTTAATGTTGCAGCTGTGAGTTGCAGTTACCCAGCAGGAAGCCCTGTTCCTGGGACTCCCTGGGGTGGCCTTGAGCGGAGAGCTCTGGATACTGATGGACCATCATCACTCCTCATCTGTCTTCTTCTGTCCAAGAGCACCTCTACATAATTTCTTTCACTAAGATTGTTCAGTGACCTAGTATAAATCCATATATTCAATAAAAACAGTGCTGCCTTTGTGTGGTAAATAATACTTAGCAGTGATAGTTTGGGGGTTAAAAAAGGCATAATGGGAAGATAGTGAGTAGGAATTTTCTGTCTGAAGGGTTATATGAAGTTTAACCAATTGGGTGTACCCTACTTGTGTGTGTGTTTGGTACTTCTAACAAGTGGAGTTTTTTGAGAAATCTTAGTGCTACAATCTATATCACTCCTGTTTGAGTGGGGACTCTGATGGGGAAATTCAGATTTAATGTCCGTTTTTGTTCTGTTCTGTTTTGTATTGCTGCACTGTGGTTGAGGGTGGAATTGTGAAGAAAGGAAATCCTGTGTAGCAGGTGGGGGTAGTGATCTTGATCATGTGAATTCCTACCTTTCTTTTTTTTTTTTTCAAGATTTTATTTATTTATTTGAGTGAGAGGGAATGAGAGATAGCACGAGAGGGAAGAGGGTCAGAAGGAGAAGCAGACTCCTTGCTGAGCAGGGAGCCCGATGTGGGACTCGATCCCAGGACTCCAGGATCATGACCTGAGCTGAAGGCAGTCGCTTAACCAACTGAGCCACCCAGGCGCCCCGAATTCCTACCTTTCTACCATACAGAACTTGAGAGCTAGAAGAGGTACAAAATGGGGATCCAAAAAATACATTGTCTGGCCTTCTGCAGTACTTGCCTATATATGTTTATGTATGTAAATGAAAGATTTTATTTTTCCAAAACTGAAATGTGCAGATGAAGCTCCTTCAGTGGAAAATTTACATGTGAATTTGAGAAGTCCTGCAATTGGAAAGGACTAGAAATCTGGCTCTTAGAGACTTACTTTTTTTTTTTTGCCATATGAAATGGCTAATTACACTGGGAACCAGAGAAAGGTAGCTGTGGCATCATACTTGGTAAATAAAGAATGATGTTAACCTCTCCAGAATGCTGGTGGCTATTGCATTTGGGCAGAAAATCCTATAAAGGAGAAAGAGCTGCAAAGTGTAATAAACTCCCAGGTGCTCAATAAAACCCCTGTTTCTCTTAGGCTGGCTGGTCAAGATCAAGGGCCCTGCTGCAGAGCTGCGGAAGGCTCCTTACCAGTGGGAAGGTGATGAGATTTCTCCTCCCTTGCTATCCGTCTGAATTACTTCTGGGCTTGATGGAGACAGGGACTCGCTTTTGATAGCAGTTCAGGACTTTGGATATCTTATTTCCCTTAAGTTAAACCCACCAGTCTTCGTCTGCCAAATAATTTCCACTTCTGGAGAGGGTGTGTGGTAACCCTGACAAGCTTGTGTTCAATTCTCTGCTGATCCTTTGAGGCTGTGGGACCTGGAGCAAGTGGCTGAGCCTCTGTACCATCTTTTCCTGGGTGAGCCAGGGGGCCAGAGGAAAACCAGCTTTGCAGAGGTGTCAGGGAGCTGAAATCCAATGATACACACAGTGTACCTGGCGGTGGTTTTCCAGTTACTGGTTTTCTCTAAGTTTAAGGCAGTCAGCACAGCCTCACCGCTTCTGCTGTTTTGGACTGAATAATTCTTTGTTGTGGGGTCTCTCTTGAGCACTATGGGGTGTTTAGCAGCATCCCTGATGCTACTAGCCTCCCCCTTACCCCCCTACCTGTGATACCAAGGATACCTCCAGACACAGTTGCTCCCTGACCACTGATAAAAAGGTACTTAAAGCCTAATGTTAGATTTTTCCTTTGATCGAAAATGGTGTTGAATAGTATGTGGAATGAAGGAATGACTTCAATTTAATATTATCTCTGATACAATAAAAATATTACATCATGATAGTGTCTTTCCCTCCTTTTTTTTTTACTCATTCATTGAATTGGTGATTTAAAAGTGCTTTTAAAATTTAAGCTGAGCCATGGGGCGCCTGGGTGGCTCAGTCAATTGAGCGGCCGACTCTTGACTTGGGCTCAGGTCGTGATCTTGGGGTTGTGAAATCGAGCCCCGTGTCAAGGAGATTCTTTCCCTCTGCCTCTCCCCCTGCTCACTCTCTCTCTCAAATAAATAAATCTTTAAAGAAAAATGTTAAGCCCAGCCGTTGGCTTAAACTAGCGTTAATCATTTTGGGATACACTTGAAAACAATAGAATGGTCTTCTGAGACCAACAATCATAATAGAAGAACTCAAATCCTAAGAGAATCACAAATGAGCCCAAAACTTAAATTGTCCCCAACAAGCTGAATTTGATTGCACAGGTTATGTATTTGATTTAACCTTTTAACCCCTGCGGATCTCTAAAAATTTCTTTTTCTAAGGTGCATGAGCATTGACATAGGGATGGGGAGAAAATATCTTTCTAACTTTTCCTGTAGAGTCTGGCATCTTTGACATAAGCATTCTAGAAATGAAAATACAAATATTTGGTGCTGGTTGTTGGATAATGATATTAGTCATATTAAAAATCATGCTCATAGCCAAACTTACGGTACTTAATATGTGCCAGCTACTCTTCTAAGCAGATTCCCTATATTAGTGTCATCTGCTTCACAGAACATTCCTATGAGGTAGGTTCTGTCATGACTGCAGTGCTCTCTGCATTTTACAAACAAGGAAACCGAAGCAAAAAAGTTAAGTAACTTGCCCAGAATTACCTAGCTAGTAAGTGGCAGCCGGGCTACTCGTTTTTAATCTCATTTTTGCTGATTCTAAGACTTGATCCACAAGACCAAGGCGTGGCACACCATAGTCCAACAAGCAAGCATCTGGCCCACTATGTATTTTTATAAATAAAGTTTTATCGGAATACAGCCATGTCTGTTTGTTGACTTACTGTCTATGGCTATTTTCTTGCTAAGATGGTAGAGTTAAGTGGTTGCAACAAACATATGGCTGGCCAACCCTAAAATATTTATCGTCTGGCCCACCCCTGCCAAGACCATTTTCATCCACATGTGTAGTGCAGAAAACTTGCGTAGCAAAATACAAATAATCATAATTCCATAAACTTTCAAGTATGATTTAGTTAACATTCATCTCCTACATTGAGAGTTCAAGTATTTGGTGGTGTTCATTGTCAGTGTTATAGTGGATGTTAAGACATTTCTAGGACACCCCTCTTCCTCAGGGTGTTCTCAGCTATTCTTTTTGGGAGGGGGAGAGGACCAGATAAAGTTAAACACGTGAAAAATTAGAGACAGCATAGCAAAGTAGATAGAGGGACATTTGTCAGTGAGTGTGCAGTTAAGGTGTGCAGAGATGGGAGAGTGAGTGTGGAAAGTATTACACTACAAAGTGGGCTTTAACGCCTTGCAAAATTTGAAAGTAGCACTCTGAAAGGTTCCATTCTTCCTCCTGCTTTTCTGTAACAGCTTCAGGATAGAAACTGATAGGCAGCTTCCCCCTCCCCCC
>NC_138369.1:24752515-24773319 GCF_054177405.1 Leptonychotes weddellii
CTTGGCCCTGACAGGCCCATTTTTGTAGAAAGCAAATGGCAACATGTTGGGGGTGGGGGATAGAAAACAAGAAATGAATTCCTTTTGTCAAATCAGAAATTATGCAGATTTTACAAAAAGTATTAGAGGGAATGTATAGGGCTTTAATTGGTTTTATGGTTTTATCACTTTTCATTTATTTATTATTTATTTTTTAAAAGATTTTATTTATTTATTTGACAGAGACACAGCGAGATAGGGAACACAAGCAGGGGGAGTGGGAGAGGGAGAAGCCGGCTTCCCACTGAGTGGGGAGGCCGATGTGGGGCTCGATCCCAGGACCCTAAGATCATGACCTGAGCCCAAGACAGACGCTTGACGACTGAGTCACCCAGGTGCCCCTATCACTTTTTTTTTAAAGGTTACTTTGTGAGCATTACCCTCTGCTGAAAATTGTAGACACTTCCTGTGTAGACACTTAATGAGATCTTGGAGTAAAATCACAACACATGTGACTTTCCAACATTTTCAAGAGATGATATTATTTTAGACTAAAAGTATGTTAAACTAGGCTGTCATTTCCTAGGAGGATTCACTCCACCACATAGGCTCCTCTTTATCTGAAATTACTGTGAGCTGCAACATAAAGCTTTTTGGGCACACCTAATTCACAGAATACTTAGTGTATATTAAATCAATGGTGGCCTAGTTTTTTAGGCTCACTTATTACACTGAACTTTAGTTAAATAGAGATGCTTTATAATTATAGTTTTGTCCCCTGCTAAAACTAATACTGCACGTTGCATCTTTTTTATTGACATGTTATTCTACGTACTCCTGAGTGAAGGCTGCCGGTGACTCTCTAGGCTTGGTTATTGAAAATTTTGATTTTTAGGGGCACCCGGGTGGTTCAGTCAGTTAAGCGTCTGCCTTCAGCTCAGGTCATGATCCCGGGGTCCTGGGATGGAGCCCCACCTCGGGCTCCCTACTCAGCGGGGAGCCTGTTTCTCTTGCTCTCTCTCCCTATGCCCCTCCCCACCACTCGTTCTCTCTCTCTCTCTCAAATAAATAAAATCTTTAAGACAATTAAAAAAAATAAAATTTTGCTTTTTAGGTTAAGAGGGGACCAGGCTTGTATAATCAAAACAAAAGTACCAGCAAGAGTGTTCATTTCATGGATTTTTCAGTGCTTCATTTCCTCTGGGATTGATGGATGGTTTTTGTGGCATAGAGTTGCTCACTGAGACCCAGAATTGGGTCAGAAGGACCGATGGCAGTATGGCCTGCAGAGATGCCGGTCTCCGTGCGAAGGGCGGGGAAGGAATGTTGAGCACATCCACATCCACAGCGATGACAGCATCGTCCCAATCTGCCGCGTGCCCGTGGCTTGCCGCGTCTGTGGGGATTCCTGCGCCTGTTCTTCCTTCCGGCGGCCTTCACAGACCCCCCTTCCCGCCCCCCCGCCCCCCGTTAATTACTGTTTGATGTCTATTTCACATAGCCGATTTTACCAGTTGACGCCGGGACCTACAGTATGTTGCTGAATGATGGAATGCTTTGCCTTTTTCTTCTGAAGCAAGGAATTTCCTGCTTGGAACCACATCGTGCAGGTTTATCTTCGCCTTCTGTAGGACGCATATTTCTGAGGCATGTGTCCCCCACGGCCACACAAATCAGCCGTGCTGGACTGGGAAGGGACCCTGGCTCGCCCTGGCGTCACCAACTGCTGGTTGGGCGATATGAGGAGGCGGCAGGTGGGACCGGGAAGGAGCTCTCCGTGAACGAAGGTAGACTTCAGTGGATGCAGTGAGGTGGGGCTACTCCTTTTGGGGAAGAGGATGCTTGATAGAGAGATTAGGGCCTCAGCTCTGGAGTCCAGCAGACCTAGATTTCTGCCCAAACCCCGACTCCCTGGCTCTTTGACGTTGGACAACTTTATTCAACCTCTTTGAGTGTTAATTTGTGTTTTAGTCCCTTTAGGCTGCTCTAACAAAAATCCCAGAACCTGGGTGGCCTATCAACAAATTAATTTCTCCCGGTTCTGGAGGCCACAGAGTGCAAGATCAAGGTGTCAGCAGATGCCGTGTCTGATGAGGTCTCTGAACCACTTTTCTGGTTCATAGTATCTCACTGAGTTCTCACTTGGTGGGAGGGCTGAGCCAGCACTCAGGGGTCTCTTTTTTAAGTAATCTCAGTCATGAGGGTTCTGCCCTCCTGACCTCATCACCTCCCAGCAGCCCCACCTCTTAATACATTATCTCACTTTCAGGGCTAGGATTTCAACATAAGAATCCCGGGGGAGGGTAGTGGGGGTTGGGACACACACATTTAGACCATAGCAGTCTCCCATGTCCCTTTGATGGGACTAAATACCTGTCTCATACATAGGGTCTTGGGAAGGTGGTGGAAAGCTCAGCACTGGGCTTGGTATGCAGTAAATGCTCTGAAAGTGTTAGCTTTTCTTTAGTTGAATCTCAGTGGATTGAGTTGCATTGGGGCTCAGTATGTAGGTTAGTGGCTAATGTTGAGAAACTTGGGCATTCCCTGGGTGGGGGTTGACTTATCCTGAAATCAGGTTCTTTTTGAAAATTTGTTACCTCTTTCAGGCCAGCAAGTGTCATCTAAGATGTCAGAGACTTAACTAGTTTCCAGGGGTCTCAAAATGTCACTGTGGCTTTTGGACACACGTTAAGTTATTTTTTTTTTTTTTAAAGATTTTATTTATTTATTTGAGAGAGAGAGAATGAGAGAGAGAGAGAGAGAGTACATGAGAGGGGGGAGGGTCAGAGGGAGAAGCAGGCTCCCTGCCGAGCAGAGAGCCCGATGAGGGACTTGATCCAGGGACTCCAGGATCATGACCTGAGCCGAAGGCAGTCGCTTAACCAACTGAGCCACCCAGGCGCCCCACGTTAAGTTATTTTTAAGAGCACCTTGCCTGGTAGGAGTCCATTTTGTTATATTTGTTTAAATTATGTTACAGAGCACTGTGGACTTGTAATCGGTGTCCAAAATGGCATTATTTGCCCCCATATTGATCAGCTCCACATCTCTTACTTGCTTATCTCTGCTTTGCATATGGTGAAATTCCAAAGCTGGACCTAAAGGAGAGCCACTAAACTCATTAACCTCTCTGACCCGATATATAAACCTTCCAGAAGGGGACTAGCTCTGGGAGGCAGAGTGTCTAAAATCTCTTTCAGCCCCACTGATTTTTTTCTGAATCCCAGTCAGAGGTATTCGTATTAGTGCGAGTTTTCACAACACGGAGGGATTTGGCTTTTTTGTGTGTGTTTGTGTTGTGGTCATTGAAATCCCAGCCCTCTGCAGGCTTGTTCTAACTTGGGGGAGGTGTGAAGTAGAAACTTTGTAAAACCGGAAGAATCCAGCTAGGTAAGGCAATGCTTACGTTGGCATCGGTTTGAGAACATGGTTCAATTGAAAACATGCTGGATGGTGGTTTAATTATTCTGCTTCAGGTCTTAGGAGTTCCCCCGACGTGAAGTGAATGCTTTGCCCAGAAACTTTCTTGCAGTTCCTCATATTTTGGAGGCTAAAAAGTTATGTTATCTCTGCAAGTAAAACAAAAGTTGTCCCTGCAGGTAAAGCCAGTGTTTTGTGCTTTCTGAAAGTAATTGAAATTTCTGTGTATTAACAGGTTGCCTAAGGTTCTTGACAGACCTCTGGCTTACAGTTTTATTTATTTATTTTTTTTGAGGGGGGTAAAAAACCAAGAACCTGAGCGGTCCATGGGATAAAATACCAGATTGAGTCTTTACAAAGCTGGCCTCCCATTGTGATCTTTCATTGTGCAAAGTGAGGATATTGTATTAGAGATTTACTGTAATTCAGTGCTATTATTGAGTGCGAACTTGGCATTAGGCATCAGACTGACTATAAAATATATCCCTACATGTTCTTCTATTAAATATGAACTCTGGGCAACACATTGAGTGGATGGGAGGGTTGGATTAAGTAGCATGTAAATTCCTTAGGTAAGATGCAGTAGGAGGGGTGCCTGGGTGGCTCAGTCCCTTAAGCTTCTGACTCTTCATTTCAGCTCATGATCTCAGGTCCTGGAATTGAGTCCCGAGTGGGGATTGATTCTGTCTCTGCTTCCCCCCAACTCGCTTGCATACTCTCTCTCTCAAATAAATAAATAAATCTTAAAAAAAAAAAGTTGTAGTAGGAAAAAGAAACATGATTTTGTGCATGAGAAAAACCCATTGAGCATCTCTGAGATAGACATGCATATGTTGACTTGAGTAGAAAGATCTGGATACTGATCTCCATTTCCTCCCTCTCTCCTTTTTGGATTTTACTATTACCTAATGTATTTAAAGCCATATTGGAATCCCATACTGTATTTTTAAAAATTGGGGGTGAGGGTAGGAGAACATCCCATAATTCCCCAAAAAGTTTGATGTGCTTCTGGATTCTGTGTATTTAGCCAATGTTATTGAGCACCTGCTTGTGGTTAAAAATGAATTTAAAATAACTTTATCTTGACCTTTCCTTTTTGCAATTTTTATAGCACCTTATGAGGTAGCTAGAGAAGTCCTGGAATGTCTTTCAAACTCTGAATGGGAATTCCTGGTTAGAAGTTGTCAGCTAGGGGCACCTGGGTGGCTCAGTCAGTTAAGCCTCTGCCTTTGGCTCAGGTTGTGATCCCGGGGTCCTGGCTCAGCGGGGAGTCTGCTTCTCCCTCTCCCTCTGCCTCTCCCCCTGCTCATGCTCTCTCTCTCTATCTCTGTTTCAAGTGAATAAATAAAAAAAAATCTTAAAAAAAAAAGTTGTCAGCTAGTGTCACTAGGGTGATAATTCCCCTCTGTGTGAATGTCATGGTTACAGTCTGCTTTTTTGCCTCTAAAAGAACAATTATATTCAAGAAATTTCCTAGTGCATTTAAAAACAGCTGGGTGAAAGTCATTTTAAATCCCCAAATCCAACACATTAGTTCTTTTATGCATTTAATTAAGCAGAAGTTAAAATAAATTAGAACAGAAGACATTCAGTGCTGATTGTTGAATCAACAAAGCAAGAAACAGCCTAGCATTACCCAACCACAGATGTCTGTCACTCAGCACTGTTGCCCTATAAATTTGCATCAACTCTTAACATTTTTTGAATAATGATTTCTTTTCTAGTAAAAACCAGCACGTGATGTATAGCAAGCAATGTTCTTTATATAGACTTTACTTCTGTGTGTGCGTGTGTGTGTGTGTGTGTGTGTGTGTATAATTTCTCTTCTCTTATATTAACTTTACATTGCTGGCTTGGATCATTTTTTTGAGAGGGAGGAGACTAGCCTAGATTGGTAAAGTTTAGGAAAATAGAGAAAACAGAATAAAAAAGATTTGGCAGTAAATACAGATATTAGTAGAAATGAATCTGGAGACTGTTTCATTTTTAGTACTAACATATTCTTAAGGACAGGATGAATGTGAGTTTAATTTGTCTTTATAATGTGAGTAAAATATGTCTGGTTCATTGCAGAAGTAGTTGATTAAAAGCACATCAGCCAGAAACTTATCTATATATAGTCTGATTATCCATAGGTATTGCTGTTACCATTTGAGTATATGGATTTTTTTCGTGGTATGTATGTACTTTTTGCTTTTTGTAAATAGCAGTATTTTTTTTTAAGATATTATTTATTTACATGAGAGAGAGAGTGAGCACAAGCGGGAGGGAGGGGCTGAGAGAGAAGCAGACCCTGCTGAGCAGGGAGCCCACCATGGGGCTCGATCCCAGGACCCTGAGATCATAACCTGAGCCGAAGGCAGATGCTTAACTGACTGAGCCACCCAGGTGTCCCTGCAGCAGTATGTTTTATAGGCAGTCTTATGTTGTCTTTTTTCCCATTTGATAGAATATCATGATTGATGTGCTGTCCAGTGTTGGCTTCCAAATAATCCTGGGGAGAAGTGAGGGTATGGCTGGTGTTTCAACTGAAACAAGATTTCACCACACATTTTGGATACTTTTTGCAGCTGGGTAAATGGGTACATTTGTACTCTTGCTTTTGCATACATTTTGAATTTCCCTTAATAAAAAGTTTATATCTGTATGTGTCACTTAGTCCTAAACATCTCCCCAGTTCTACAGATGAACATTGCTGTCATCATTTTTACGAGCCACATGTCATGCGATTGTAGCATGGATCATAACCAGTAGCATAATCATGATTTAACCATTGCCTTCATGTTAGATCTCAGTTTTTTAGACCATTCTTGCAAATGGATGCAAACTTATTTGATTATTGTCTTAAGAATGGTTAAATATTACTTGTTTTTCATTACTCAATAAGGAATCTTGAATTACTGAAGAGAGAACCAGAAATATTTATTTAGCAGTTAGTAAAGTTTGTGAAATCAATACATTCTCTGAATGTGTAGTGGTAAACAGATGAATCTTACAGTTTCTCACACACACACACACACACACACACACACACACACTTTAGTCCACAAAATAATTTTTATTGCCTGATACCTTGGTGCCTTGATATATTTTAACACCTGATGCAGTTTCCCTTGACGTTTCTGAAGACATCTTTTGGGTACATGGGAGTTGCATAGTTCACATGTAGTCTGTCATCTTTGTGTTGTTTAATTTACTAATTCCCATTTCTCAGCTGAGAGCTGTTCTAGACCTTCCCCTGGCCAGGGGGCAGTGTGGCCAGACAGAATAGAGCCTGGGTAACTGTGTGATCATGGACCAGCAGTTTCTTTCTTACCTGATTCTATAGTTAGATTGAGAATCCTGAGTGAGGAGTATTAGTCTGTTCTGTGAGCCTCAAGTCAATTTGGGTAAGTTTTGGGTTAATTTAATATCAATCGCTAGTTCTTACGTGAGCTTAAGTATAGGGCAGGTTCTATGTAATACCTGGTACCTAGTTTATGCAACTGAATCTTTAGAGCAGTTTGGAGGCAGTTTCTTTTATTCTCCCCCATTTGCAAGTGTGGAAATGAGCCCTACACAGATAAGCGTGCTCAGAGAAGATCACACCGCTAGATAGTTTTGGACACAGTAGTCAGCCCATTCAGGAGTTTGAATCAAGATGCAAATGGATCAGTGGTGAATTTTTGGTGGATGTGTATTTACTTAATAATTATAATATATGGAGATGGAAAGCCTTAGAATATAGGCTGGGGATTAAAATCTGCCCATTGGTTTTGTGTCTTAAAGTTTCTTTTCTAGGTCTGCCTCAGTAGCTAAATTTTACCGACTTTCCATTTTCAGCTCTCTTACTTTGGTTTGCAGTAAACCAAATTGCTAATGTGTGGGGTCCCAGAGTGGTAAAGTGGCTTGCCTATTTGATATATATGTTTTTTAAGTTAGCAATTTCTGAAAATTGGCAGCCCCCTTTGATGTGGAATACCTAGAAGATGAGTCACTTAGAAAGGGTGTTTTGATTTATGGGCTGTGGCTTGAGGGTGGGTCAGGGAAGCGACTAGCAGAGTTTTTGAAAGGTAGCTTCTGTACAGCTCTTTGTTATGGATTAAAATTTATGAAATCTTTTTGGGAAGTTCAATAGGTACAGACATCTTGTTTGGAAACACAACATGTTGTGTGCAGAGCCTAAGCAGAGTCTCGATGTTGAGTATATTAAGATGCTTTATCATCATTAGTCCGAGGGTGCAGACTAGCCGGTAAGGAGAGGGCCTCTCCTTACCGGCTAGTAAGGATGGCAGGGATGAGCAGGCCCCGTATGGCAGGGATGAGCAGGCCCCACTCAGCAGTTTCCCGTGGCAGCCTCATGAGCAAGCCAAAGGTGTGGGTGCAAATGCCCTCCCCCATGCCAAGGAATATGGATGATGAAGGTAAAATGATTGTTCCTTTGACAGACACTTGAAAACCAGCAGTTGAAGAAACGATTCAGAATACCTGAAGGGGTAACCTGGTGAATTTTAAAAACTGAAGGAAGGGATAGATATTCATGTTTGGCCCAGGGAAGAAATCCTCAACATGTGTTTTAAAATGTCTGCATAGTGGTCTGGTCATTATAGATAAAGTTGTCTGAATACACGAAGTAGGGGGGGAGCCAGGTGGGATTAGAATTGTCAGGCATGACCTGATGGTTTTTTCTCTCATCCCCCCCTTTTATTAAAGATTTTATTTATTTATCTAAGGGAGAGAGACACGAGATAGGGAGAGCATGAGGGAGAAGCAGGCTCTCTGCTGAGCAAGAAGCCTGATGCGGGGCTCGATCCTAGGACCCTGGGATCACTACTTGAGCCAACGGCAGATGCTTAACCAACTGAGCCACCCAGGTGCCCCTCATCTCCCTTAAAAAAAAAAATAGTTTCTTTCTTTACTTATTTTAGAGAGAGCAAGCGAGCAGGGGGAGGGGCAGAGGCAGAGGGAGAGAATCTCAAGCAGACTCCCCACTGAGTATGGAGCCCTACCAGGGACTCTATCCCAGGACCCCGAGATCATGACCTGAGCTGAAATCAGGGTTGGGTGCTCAACCGATTGAGCCACCCAGGCATCCATCTCATCTCCCTTTTTAATTGGAAAAAAGTGAATTCCATTGTAGCTTTTCACTCTATCTTCAAATCTTTGATCTCTCCAGCTTGGAGCATCCCAGGAAAGATGGCCACCTCCATGATAAAATGTTGAGTGGTTGAGAGCCTAAAGTGAATTTCCATCCTGGCTTCCAGGTTTCTCAGCTGACATTCCACATTTCTAGTACAGCATTATCTGAGCTATTTCACAGTCCTGTTATAACCATGTCCCATTTTGCTAACTATTAAAAACAACCCGCAAACTCATCCGCTTTCTGTTAGACTGAAACTTTCTTTTTGTTCTCCAAAAGTAAATGCCCATTGTAGCACCTCATATGTTCTTTTAGATTGTATTCCCACCCCTAAAGTTTGGGATGCTTCTGAATGCCCACCCTTATTAAGAGTCTCTGTGTCAGATATTTTTTTTTCTTCCTCATAAACTTTTCTGGAAGGATGTTTTTGTTTTTTGTTTTTTTTTTAAAGATTTTTATTTATTTATTCATGAGAGACAGAAAGAGAGAGAGGCAGAGGGAGAAGCAGGCTCCCAAGCAGCAGAGAGCCCGATGTGGGACTCGATCCCAGGACCCTGGGATCATGACCTGAGCTGAAGGCAGATGCTTAACCATCTGAGCCACCCAGGCGCCCTGTTTCTTGTTTTCTTAAGTGAGACAGTCATCCCTAAGTTAAGTTTATATGAGTAGGAGGAGAGAATATTCATGAAGAAACTAGCTTGATGTGCTTGGAAAGACAGATAGAAACACTGCAAGACTGTGCCATAGTCAAACTGGATAGTTTGGAAAGCTTGCAGCCTCAGGGATGAATGTATATACAGAGTCCCAAATGGTACATTAATTGATTTTGATTATATGACTCCAAAGCTTGAGGACTTCAAACTGTTTTCAAACTAATGGCCGCCACATTTGGCAAGGAGCCCAACTGCGTCTTGGGTTCATTATAAAAGGAGATCTTGACAGCTCATCAGGAGGACAGAATGCCTGCTAGGTTTTTGAGTAGTTGCTCAGTTTCAGAGGAACTTGTAGTTTTTCCTTAAATGGTACTAGAAATTTAGGGCCCTTACCACCTGCCAGGCCAGAGTGACTCTGGTAAGCACTCTCAGAACCTTAACAGTATGATCTCAAGGTCTCATTAGATTCCAGCTACTAAAACCTCTGATGATCAGAGGTTTGCACAGTTTAATGGAATTCAGTGAGAAGGTAAGGATTTTCCCCAGGAGAAGTAAAATCTGTGACATTTTGCCCCCTTCAACTTGTCCCACTTTTTCTCAACTGTCCCGCTCCTTGAATTTTTTTCTCTTTCTCAGTTTCAGTTGTCCCCTTAAGCAATTTACTAATTAGACATTAAAATTTTCCAGCCTCTCACTCCCAAAGCAAAACTGATGAACACAGCAAACCAAAGCATTTAGGTTAGAAAAGAACAAAGACAAACGTGCCACAGAGATTTGAAGCTGGAGCCAACATCGGTAACCCGACCAGGGTGACTATATGTACCGTTAACACCACCTTGTCCTAGTGCGATTATTAATAGTGCCCCCCCTTCACTCTCAAAAGCGTCCCATTTTAGACAGTTAATTATGAGGTCATTTTAAGAATGAGTGGGGGTGAGTGAAGTGGGGCCAGGGGGGATGTAGTGAGTGACGGGTCCTCATCTCTGGGAGTGGCTGGTGCTCTGATCCACCAACAGTGCCTTGGGTGGATGTGTCCCCACTCTTGTCCCAATTGAGTCTCAAGTCTCAAGCTGGAAATCTGGACTGTTAGATGAATGTCCTAATTTTTAAAATTTGGCAGTTATTCAGCTTTATAATAAACACTGTGGGACAGGCAAAATATGTGGTGGGTAATCCATTGGTCACTTTTTTTTTTTTAAAGATTTTATTTATTTGAGAGAGAGAGAGTGCGAGCACACGAGGAGGGGGGAGGGGCAGAAGGAGAAGCAGACTCCCTGCTGAGCAGGGAGCCTGATGTGGGACTCCATCCCAGGACCCTAAGATCATGACCTGAGCCGAAGGCAGACGCTTAACCGACTGAGCCACCCAGGAGCCCCATTGGCACTTTTGAAGAAAGTTTTTCATTCGTTCTTTCAAAAACCAAAACCAAAATAGGCAATAAAAGGGAAAAAAAGGTTAGCTGTGGTGAGATACTAGCCCCTCGTATGGGACATGTGCGTGAACAAACTTTTCCATGGCTACTTCTAATCATAAAGTCCCCATAGAGGGTGCTGGGTGGGATGACTAGGGATGCAGGATGCAAGAGAGTAAATTACTGGCACCCAGCCGGTGTTTGGTGTTTTCAGCATTACTTGCTGGGTGATGGAAATCTGTACATGTCGAGTGTCAAGTGCAGCATGGGATGTATTTAATGGGAAACGAGAGTGGTACAGAAATCATTATTTTCAAATGCAGTCATGGCTTTTAGGTCATGGATTTTTGTTCCTTTCCACAACCAGTTTAGATGAATGGCTTTGGGTTTGAGTCAGGTTGAGTTAATCTTATATCTTTATGTTCTCCTAAAAAAAAAATGTAATAATGTCCAAGCTTCCCTGGAGCCATTTCTGTCTTTGTGAAATAGGCGATTTAAGGTCCATCCCGTCCTAAAAGCTTTTAGCTTGTGAAAAGCTTCTTTTCTGGCGTTTAAAACCTTCACTCTGTGTTTAGAATAAATGGCATTCCTGGATCTGTTAAATAGGCAGTTAATAATGCCATAGAAGCTGCCCACTGCCCAACCAACCATAAAACTTACTCAGGGGGCAGGGCATGTATTGGAATATTCTGTAATGATCAAATGCTGAAACATTATAATCAAACGTGACCCTGCAATGGGCATTCTTAATTACAGTCTTCATTTACAGTGGAGTATTGATCTGCTCTTAGTTTGTTCTGAAGGTTGACTGGATCTCAGTAATCTGTTCATGTCAGAATGCTTGCTGGGACCAGCTTGAATTCAGCTCTTTAGAAGAGCATTGTCATAGGGAGAAGTCTGGGTGGTTTGTTTCACCTTGACATATTTTTCAGTGTATGCTTTATTCTTGGGAGATGCTTTTTCATTCTTTTTGTAAGAAATGTGGATTATAAGGACTCATGCTCCATGGAGTTGCTGTGAGTTTTGATTGAGACAATTCCTGTAAAATGCTTGATAGGAGAACATAGTAAGCACCAAGTAAATGATAGCCATTATGATTTTTCTTACTCCAGATTTAAATTCTTTTCAATCCTGAATTTTGGGTTACTAGTCTTGTTAACTATTGAGAAGAGTTGGAAAACGATGTTTGGCTTCATTTTCTTGATTATTGAAACATGAACTAGTAATGAAAACAAATGACATAAAAGAAATTAGTGGCATAATTGGTGAAATTCGAATATGGACTGTAAATTAGATCATATTACAGCAGTGCTAAATTTTCTGAATTTGATTATTGTACTGTAGTTATGTAAGAGAATGTCCTGTTCTTAAGAAATTTGCTGAAGGAGGGGCGGGGTGCCTGGTTGGCTCAGTTGGTGGAGCGTGCCACTCTTGATCTTGGGGTTGTAAGTTCGAGCCCCATGTTGGGTATAGAGATTACTTTTTTAAAAAGAAAAAAAATTCACAGAAGAACGTGGGGTGGAAGGGGCATAATGCTTGCAACTTGCTCACGAATAGTTGAGGAAAAAATTCTGTGAGAGAATTAGAAAGCAGATGTGCTAAATGTTGAGGAAGAAGGGTATGGGTGAAGGATCTACAGAAGCTCGTTGTATTATTTAATCTCAGTTTTTTTTGTTTGTTTGTTTTTAAAGGGAGCTGGGGAGGAAACATGCAGCTGGTAAATGTTCCGTATTTATCACCAGGCCAAACTACTGGTTCAGTTCTCTTAGAGCTTCCTGTCAAGTGATGGGTTTCTCCCAGTTAGAGAGGTCCCCGTCCAACCGTCCTTTCCGACCCTCCAATTCTTGATTCCTGGGTATGGTTATTTGAAAAGAGGAACTGCTTTGCCCATAGTCAGCGCTCCTGCTGTTTCATTTCTAACTCCAAGTCATAATCCTTTGTTCATGACATTATAATCATCACCACAAGTGGCTAATTGTGATGTCACGAACGGAGGATTATGACTCAAATGAGGAATAAACAGCAGGGGTGGATTAATTCCTAAGCAACGAAGAAGGTTCTGTTTGGTACAAAAGCCCCAGGGTAATAAAATTTAAAACCAGAAATAGGCAAGAGGAAGACAAAGCTGAACATATGTGATCTATTAGCCAAATTGTCTTTAAGTGGGAAGCTCCCCCCACCCCCCTTTGCTCCCCTCCTTTCTTAATTTTCCATGTGGTATGAATAGCGCCTCTCTGGCAGATAAATGGATTTGTTTTTAAGGTCTAACAAAGCTCAAGGTGTCTCGCTGACTAATTACAGGGATGTCACACCTGGGCTGAAAAGGGTGTCATTACGGAGCCATTGAGGTGTTTTTATTTTCTGTCACGTCGAATTGCTCCTTGCAGTCAGCATCACAAAAGTCAGGCCGGAAAGATCAGCACGATGGTGGCAGACAGGTGAGCTGGGCCGGTCCTTGACCGTTCCCCCAACCTGGGGACCCTGGGTCAGGCTACAGCCCAATGAGACCCACATCAGTGGCGGAGGCTCAGAGGACAGTTTTCTGAATGCGTTACATGTCAGCGAAGCAGTGGTAACAATTGTTGCTAGGGGTTGGGCTAGAATTAGTAGTCAGTTCTCTGCGGAACTGTAATTTTCAATTCCAAGTCAAGGATATATTTTTTTTGCCCTTTTAGGAAATGTGTGGTTCCCATACTATTTGGTTAACCAAATACCCAAATTCTCCTCTGCAAATGACACTTAACAGCTTCCTTATCCTTGGGGTTATTTGGCTGTCTCAGGAGCACTTTCGAATTTGCGGCCTTTTCTAAAACCATGGTTTCTGTAGCCAAACTAAACTGGAAATCCCTTTGAATTGTTTTCCTCTTCTCAGGACACAGTGTTCCCTTCCGCCGCCGTCTGTTAAATTTAGTTCGCTCGCGTTGTGCTGTTGGAGCGTTCCCTCGACTTACGACCTAACCCTCGCTTGGGTTTTGGAAGCCTTCTTGAAAAACACTGGCTACAGTTTGGCATTAGGTGCAGAGCGAATAAACCCACATTTTAAAAACATGGTAAATTTAGTTATAAAGGAGACTTCCCATTTGAGTCGAGGCATTTAATAATAGCCTCTATGCCCAAAGTAGAAATTATGTGATTATTATCTCTAGGCTGTGATTAGAATGTGTTGTTATATTGGTAACATTGAGAAACGTGTAACCTCATCCCTGGTTTAGATGAAGGCACTCCGTGGTACCAGCAAGCATGACATAACGTGGTCTTGTAGTTGTGCACTGGTTTGAGGCTCCCTGGAGACAACACAGCTTTCCTCCTTTGTTTTCCTGAAGGGCCCGGAGATGTTTTCTGTGTTTTTAAGAGTAACTCAAACAGAAGTGCGTCCGTGGTGGTGAGGCAATCACACGTGTGTGTGTGTGTGTGTGTGTGTGTGTGTGTGTGTGTGGGTAGTGGTGGTAAGGGGAGGTGTTTTTCCTTGTTTCCCGGCTGCGACCCTGTGACTAGCTCTACTTTCTCCAGGATTGCTGCCTGGATGCAGGTATGTGGCTATGTGTGTCCTTTCGGGACTTGTCAAGGTGAGCGTACGTTCAGTTTTTCCTTTGAGAGTCTTGTTTGGAGCATTTACAGCCCTTCAGAAATGCAGTCATTTTAGTGTGGGTTTTCTCTGAGTCAGTAGTTGCCACACTCCAGCGATATTGGGAGAAACAAAAGGAACACGTCCAAGCCCAGAGGGGCTCTGTCAACATGTGACGGGAGCTCCCAAACCTGGTATGGTTGTTATTGTGGGAAGCGTCACATTGAGTGCTGTGGGAGACACAAAAGTCGTAAAAGTGGGGGCTTCTGATCCTGGGGGTGTTTACAGCTCAGTTTGGGAGCCAGAACCGGACCATGTGAAATCGATTAGAGCAGTTTCAAAACCAAGAATCAACAAATGTGGATTGATATAGATTAAAATTTGCCTGTATGGTTCCAAGGGACTTGTGGATTTAAGTTTTATAGTTGATGGGAGAAGGCTTCCTGGAATAGTTGCATTTGGGAACCAGATTTTATTTTATTTTATTTTTATTTTTTTCAAGATTTTATTTATTTATTTGAGAGAGAGAGAATGAGAGAGAGCACATGAGAGGGGGGAGGGGCAGAGGGAGAAGCAGACTCCCTGCCGAGCAGGGAGCCCGATGCGGGACTCCATCCTGGGACTCCAGGATCATGACCTGAGCCGAAGGCAGTCGCTTAACCAACTGAGCCACCCAGGCGCCCGGGGAACCAGATTTTAAAAGAACCAATATAGTGTGTGGTGAACATGATGAAGATCTATGCCATTGGAAGCACCTGGGTATGAGTTGCTTTCCTGCCGTTGACTGACCTTGGGACCAACTGTTTAACCTAAGTCTAGTCTCCGGGAGACGGATCTTCTCTCTGGCTCTGGCTCTGCCCTTTCTCTTTCATTCTCTCTCTTAAATACAAGAGTACCTGCCTTACCCCATAAGGCCACGGTTATGAGGATTAATTGGGACAGTGCCTGTGAAGAGTTGGGCCAAGTGCCTGGTCTTCTTAAATTGGGAATTTGAAGTTACTGATGCAGGCAGAAAGTTTGCAAGATGGGGGAAAGTGCCAGATGCAAATGAGCATCGATGGACACGGGTTCAATCAAGAGCTTTGTGGAGAGCAGGATGGCTTGGTTAGAAAGGAAGGTCTGATAAGGGAGATGAGGAGGGTTTGGATAAGATAAGAGCCCTCTTGATGATCCCAACAGGGTGGTCTATCCGCATGAGTTTAAGAGGGATGCAGACACGGAGTTAGGGATACAGGGGGCTTTTTGGGGGTTAATGCCTGTGACACATAAATGGCAGGGGGAGGCAGGATTGGACAGGGAGAACCTCAGAACGTACTGCAGTTCTGTCACAGTCTCAGCCAACCGCCTGGGAAGCACCGAAGCAAAGGTTGCCCATTACAGGAGTTGGGCTTTGGGCAGAAACATCCAGCCCCCAGTGCCTCTGAACCCTTTATAGCCCTTGCCTGGGAGATGCTTGGGAAGAGCATTGTCTTGGCCCCAAGCTGCTTGGATCCTGAAGTTTCCTTGCAGCTGAGCAGCAGGTTCTTTCCTGAAAGGAGATCTGAGTTGTTCGCCCTGCCCAGGGTGTGGCCCTTGCCTATATAATTGTCTGTCAGCAGACCAATAAGTATGGAAGAGGGCCTTTCCTGGCAGCCTGGCATATGACAGTGTGAGGTCTCTCATTGCCACGATCCCTCCTTTGGCCTTGGAAAGAGTGCTTACCTCTTGATGGATTGTGAATTAGAATGTGGTCATTGTGAACGTGTGCTAAACATTCCCTGGGGGTCATGCATTGTAGTTACCTCACTTAATCCGTCCTACATTCTGGCACGGGGAGGAACTAGCTTCTATTTGTTTAATGGGAGGATGCATGCAAGCATGTATGTCCACTTTATGGATGGGGAAACTGAGCTTTCGAGAACTTAGATATTCAGACTCTCCGGGGTCACTTGGCTCAGGAGTGGCAGAGATGGAACTTCAGCTCTTTCTGGCCACCAAGCCTATGATCCTGACTGCTCTGCTACCATGGGACCAGGTGGAGTTGGGAGCTAGGGGAATTAATGGAAGGAAGATTTGGCCCACACCAGTGCCCTGAGACCTCTCATTGTTTTCTAATGGCCTTTAGAATTGGCCTGTGCTGGAAATAGTTGGTAAGGCTGTGGGGAGTTGGGGAACCTCAGCTGCTGCTGCTGGGGGCTTGAAATTGTTACAACTTCTCTGAACATACTAGGCTATGTCCACCATAATTACACATGCACATAACCTTTGATCCAGCAACTCTGCCCCCAGGTGAGTATTCTGCAGATGAACTTCCACAGGAGTTGGGGAACCTCAGCTGCTGCTGCTGGGGGCTTGAAATTGTTACAACTTCTCTGAACATACTAAGGCTATGTCCACCATAATTACACATGCACATAACCTTTGATCCAGCAACTCTGCTCCCAGGTGAGTATTCTGCAGATGAACTTCCACAGATGCCAAATGACTTATGTCAAGGTTATTCATTGCAGCAGCTTTTGGATTTGGAAGCAATTGGGAACAACCTGACAGCCCATTAATAGGATGTGTTTTAATAAATTATGGTATGCTAGATAATGGCATATGTGCAGCTGTTACAATCAGAGAAATAACTCTATCTGAACTGATGCATATGTTTATCTATATATCTATATTTCCCCGGATATCTGGTTAATTGGCGGCGGGGGGCGGGGAAGGCAAGGTGTACAACAGTATCTAGATCCGGCTACTTTGTTCTGGGGGAACTAGTTTTGTGGTAATAGGTGTTGCCTTGGGAGGTATGCAGAGGAGGTGAGGGAGTAAGATGTTTCTACCGTGCATCTTTTTGCACCTTTGACTTTAACTTTTATAATATATGCATGTGTTATCAATTCAGAAAATTCAATAAGGGAATCGCCCCAAACCGACTAACTAAAAATGAATTAGGCATTGGCCATTCGGACCAGGGAGAAGAGATCATAGAAGGTTTACCAGTTAGACAATATCTACATTGAAATAAAATGCGAAATATCTGTTTATTTCCTGTTGAGAGGAAAACACCAAGGAGATTTTCACCAAGTTTGGAGGAGATGTTGGGAATCGTTCCGCTTGAAAATGTTATTTTCTGGCTTATCTAGAGTTTGCTTCAGGGGGCCTTCCGTGGCACCTCAAATTGGTACTTAGCCATGTGCCAGGTCACCCACTGACCCAGATTTGTGGCAGAGGGCACATCTGCAGCTGTGTGAGCTCTGTTCAGAGTGACAGCCAACAATCATTCATGCAACAACCGTTACTAATTCTTCCGGCCAGTGAGGGGGAGTCCCCCATCCGCATGTATTTGGCAAGGCCGTGCATGGGCTCTGGGGGCCGGATATGAGGGGACCTGGTCTGACCTGACTAAATCGGGCTCTGGGATCCTTTTGGAAGTTACTGGTTGATGTTCTTTTTTCCCTCCCAAACAAAGTGATTTGCAGTGAAAAGAAAATGTAACTGTTAACTTTCATAGTGATACAAAAGTATGAAAAAGAATGTGAAGTTAGGAAAGCGTGAATTATTTCTTAAGTAGGACTTTGTAGCACTTTGTAGCTTCGTTGGTCGTAGAAATCTTTTTATTAACACATTAGACAAATTCTTTAGAGGCCAATTTGCATTCACTTAGAGAAACATTTGTGGGGGTGGCGTATAATGTGCAGCAATACCTGCTCCTTTTTGGGAAATCAATTTGTTAAATAGCCCTCAAAATATGACAGCTTTATGGTAGGATTATGACTTTTTTTGTTTTCATGTCTGCTAAAGGGCTAACAGAATAAGACAGTTTAATCACATGCCATTATGTTGATAGGGGTGTGGGAAGCTCCAACGAGCGAAGTGGAATTGGGTACCTGGCTTTTGCAAGCTGCTTCTTAGCAGAAATCATGTAAGTACAACTCTGCCATAATTACATGGATTGGGGACGTGCCCACTGAGCCCCTTCTTCCAAGGGCGTCTGCCCTTCCCAAGCTGTGGTTGACATCATCTTCTCTACCTCGGGCCCATTGAGGTGGTTGTCAGGGAAGATGTGTTGCCAGGTTGGGATATTGTCTCCAGAGAAAGACAGAGAGAGAGGCCTCCCCTGGAGTAATCCATGTTTCCAGCCAGACTTAGATTATTTACAGGGGATTAGGCAGGGACCGGGATTTCGATCAGTGTTGCCCTGGAAAATTGTTTGCTGACCTCAAGCCTAAAAAGGGCTGGGTGCTGACCAGCCTAGGGAGCAGCCTATATTCACCTTCCAGGCATTTGTTATCAGAGCTGGAGGAATCAGAGCTAGATGAAGCATGGGCTCTTCAGAGGCCCCCTTTCCTGGGCCGCCTCCATCTTTCAAGAGAGGCAGAGGCAACCAGCTGTGGAAGCAGGTCTTGAGCTTTGTGGGTGATTAGCTGCACCGCTGGAAGGCTTTTCGCATTTCCCTTGGTCCTGGAGCTCTTTGGTGGATCAGAGAGGTCTAATCGGGCTCCTCACTGAGTGGGATCCGTTGCAACTTAGTAAAAGAAAGGAGCCAATGTCCCATCGTCGTCCCCACCGCCCCCCCTCGCATGCCCCCCCAACCTTGTGTTTTCCATACTAAAGGACTTAACACTTATGCTTGCAAAATTCAGCTTTAGTGCCCTTGTCAGCTGCTACTTTAAATTCTGTGTCCTTTTCTGTTTCTGGGTCACTGCCTAGTAAATGGTAAACATTGCCATATCCCCCGCTTTCCTTTTCTAGGTTATCTTGTGGCGTGAGGCTTGTCAGTGGCAGAATCTCAGATAGGGTGGCTTGACCTTGACTGGCCTGCCAAGCTCGTGGACTGTCCTACCTCATGGCTCTGTGCATCGGGGAGAGTATCCTAACCTGTCTGGTATAACCTTTCAGTTCACAGAGAGGGCAGAGGCAGAATCTCAGATAGGGTGGCTTGACCTTGACTGGCCTGCCAAGCTCGTAGACTGTCCTACCTCATGGCTCTGTGCATCGGGGAGAGTATCCTAACCTGTCTGGTATAACCTTTCAGTTCACAGAGAGGGCAGAGGTTGAGGTTTGGTGATGGACCTGCGGTTGTTGAGGGAGCTCAGGCTGGTGAATCAGACGTTAACTCAGGCATCCCGGCTTCTGTTTGAGGACTCCTTCTACCAAAATAATCCAGCCCTGTGGGTTTTATATACTAGGAATGAAAATTATATTTTGCCGTTAGCTCAAGGAGAACATCTTGTGGTTCCTATTTGGAGCTGCTATTAACAAAGCTCCCTAAGGCCAGCCGGAAGTGATTTGGTGATTGGAATGACCTATTTGGGGGGATGATTCATATAACTGCTCCTCTATCATCTTATGTAGTAAAGAGTTTAAACCTTGGATGGTTCAACTTAAGCTATTTCAACTTTACTGTGGTGCAAAAGCAATACACATTCGGTAGAAACCATACTTCGAATTTTGCATCTGGATCTTTTCTTGGGCCAGCGGTATGTGTAAGATTGTCTCTGTGCTGCTGGGCAGCAGCAGCCTGGCCTCCAGGCAGCCCCCCCTACCCCCCCATGGTCATGAGGGTCAACCACTGACACACAGCCATTCTGTACCCACACAGCTATGCCGTTTTTACATTTGTGCTGTACAGTACTCAATACATTACACGAGATGTTCAACACTTTGTTTGTAAACTAGGCTTTGTGTTAGATGATTAAACCCTAAGGTAGGCTAAGCTGAACTATGAGGTTTGGTAGGTTAGGGGTATTCAGTACATTTTTGACAACAGTATTTCAGCTTATGATGGGTTTATCAGGACGTAACCCCATTATAAGCCCAGGAGGATCTGTATAGGGTCTTTTACCCATGTATGAATGCACGAGCACACACGTGCGCATGCAAACACACACACATACACACACGATCGTTTGTTTACTGGATCTTAACTCTAGAAGGATTTTCGACAAGACTTGATACATATTTTTGATGGTTTGACTTAAAATGTGGACTGTGTGGCATATATAAAGTTCACTTCAAAGTGGCCTCGGGAGGCCACCCTAAATAAAGAAATAAGTTATTATCTCTGGAACTGAGTGAGACACAGTGAGAGGTCGATGAGGCTACCCGGTTTGGAAGACCTAATCTCCCTTATAGGATGCAAGCACCACGGTGTCCTTGGAAACTTAGGAGCCCAGTCTGAAGTGGCATGGGCAAAGCTGAATTGCAAGCATTGATTGGCATCAGATCTGCTTCTCTCAAAAGGAGTGTAGTGTAGGTGACAGTAGTATTAGAAATTCTAGTCTTTCTATTTATTGACGGCGGGTAAATTTTCTCAAGAAATGGAGAACATTCTAGCATGTAGTCATAGTGATGACAGAAAGAAGTCCATCTCATTTTGGAGTGTGCTTACCCCATCGTTGAAATTAGTTGATCAGAGAAATCAAGGATTTAGCCAGCTTCCTCCACTGGAAAGGGTTTTGGGAATCTCAGTTTATGTTTTAAACTTTTTTTTTTTTTTTTTTTTTTTTAAAGATTTTATTTATTTATTTGAGAGAGAGAATGAGAGACAGCACAAGAGGGAAGAGGGTCAGAGGGAGGAGCAGACTCCCTGCTGAGCAGGGAGCCCGATGTGGGACTCGATCCAGGGACTCCAGGATCATGACCTGAGCCGAAGGCAGTCGCTTAACCAACTGAGCCACCCAGGCG
>NC_138369.1:24773419-24794917 GCF_054177405.1 Leptonychotes weddellii
TCAGTTTATGTTTTGAAAATTCTCCAGCTACTAAGCTTTAGCAGTTAGAAACTGTGTTCCTCTTAAGTGTTCTATAATGAGAGCACATCTGTGGAAAGACTGTCAGTCGGGCAAGGAGCATACCTTCTAGCAAGTCTCATTGTTCGTTCCATACAATTGTTTCCAATACTATTGTTCTTCTGTTTTTCTCCCCGCCCTCCCTTCCTCTGGGCACTGTCCAAGCTGTTCCCTGGGTTCGGTGACGGGGAAGCTTTGCCAGACTTTGTTCTGGCATTAGCCCCAACCAGGCTGTGGACCTGACTTGTTGTGACAACTTCAGCAGCCCTTATTGTCTGTAGCAGATGGCTTGGGGCGCAAATGCTGTGACTGGGGTGATTGCTCTCACTTTTTGGAGGAGCTGGAGGCTTCATGGTTCTTCAAGGACACCAAACCCAAGAATGGAGCGAGTGTGAGAGGACAGAGACTTAATAAGGGTCGTGGTCGGATCCCTTTTTGAGCGTTTGTTCCTGATTCTCTCCAGGACAAAAGGCAAATGCTTACTTGTCCCTCTGCTTGACTGGGACATGTGTCATATACAGCAGCTGTTTTGGGATCCTGTCTGACTTGCTTTCCATCTCTTGGACATCTGATACATGCAAAGTGTGCACAGGAGGGGGGGCGGGAACAGGTTGAACCAACAGGCACACAAGCCGGGAAAGCCTGGGACCCTAAACACTCAGTGTGTTTTTGCCCTGCAGGTCCAGGAAGGGAAAAATTCATCCTCCCTCCCCGTCAACACACATTAAGGCCAGCATTGTGCCATTTATAGATTCCACATCCTAAGAAAACCATTCACTCAAGTGGTTTCTGGTAGTTGACTCCCGTTCTCTTTGAAATGCCCTTCTAAGTATTTGACCAGAGACAAAGCTCTTTGAATAACAGCAACCCTCTGTTGGCTTTTGAGCTTGTGTCAGGCTATTGCTAGAGAGTGGTTTTTTGTTTTGTTTAGTTTTTTTTTTTCAAGGAAATTAGTAGATGATACACTCAATGCCTGGCAGTTTTAGATCTCAGCGCTGTCTTCCTTGAAAGGCATGTTAGTATTTCTTCACATCTCTCAGATGAAACTGCTTAGTAGTGATTGATTTTTGGAGGGAATTGCTGTGTTTTTACATGGACAAAAGAAAATCACATTATCTGTCGACAGAGGAATGGTTAAATAAAATGTGGCACACTAGAAATGTGGAATATTAGACACCCTCAAATGATGTAAGCCTGTGTATGCTGACATGGAAAAATGTTTAATATGTTGTTGGGTGATAGAAGCAAGTTGCAGGGCAATATGCAGTAGAATTCTATTTCTGTTCTTTAAAGAAGTGGAAGGACCAGCCTAATATGTATGTGTATCTCTGTGTGTGTATGTGTAATCACTTAGAAAAATGACTAAAAAGCTATAGACCAAACTGTGCCTTCAGGGGACATGGGGCAGCACTGGGTGGGAGGAGAACAAGAGTGACCATTGTGCTTTGTTTGGACCTATGTGTGTCCTAATCTCATAATGAGGATGCCTTTATATAATATGGGCATACAAATTTTGGAAAATATCCCAATGAGATTAATGCAGACAGTACTTTGCCTGAGGTCACCATTTGGGTTTCCACCAAGAACAGATAAAACATCAAATATTTCAGTTAAATTTTAATACTCTGAAGGGCAAATGGGGCTTTCTTAAAGGCTGATGCGTACAGTGTAGTTACATTAAATAAACAGGACTTACATTTGAACACTGACTCATAAAGAACTTAGTGATGGGGGCAGGGAAAGGGGCTGTTACATCACATACAGGTTGAAGATAGTACATTTTAGGATACAGAGAGTAACTAGGTAATTAGGATGAAGGATGAGCATTCCATGCTATATTTACTTACATCCTTTTTGTATATTCTCCACTGCTGAACTGTCATATAAGATAAATAATGAGTTTTGGGGGTGCCTCAGTGGTTCAGTTGGTTGTGTCTGCCTCTTGATTTTGGCTTAGGTCATGATATCAGGGTTGTGCGATTGAGCACCATGTCGACCTCTGCACTGAGCGTGGAGCCTGCTTGGGATTCTTTCTCTCCCTCTGCCCCCCACCCCGCCCTGCCCCATGCATGCGCTCCCTTGCTTTCTCTCTCTCTCTCTAAAATAAAAATGAGTTTTCTTATAATACCATATGGTGTCCCCTCTTTAAGGATTCAGGTGCCCTTCAGTACATGTGGTGCCAGTTAATGGTTTGAAGAGTTTTGTATTGCACATAAATCGCAAATAATATTTAAAAAAAATTTAACATAGACATTAGCAACTTTTTTTTTTTTTTTTTTTAAGATTTATTTACTTTGGAGACAGAGAGAGAGCGAGCCAACGGACTGAGCCACCCAGGCACCCTGGACATTAACAACCTTTATGACACAGAGAGTTGAGGTTTGGGTAGCGGTAAAGAGCATGTGCTGAGAAATTGGACAAACCAGTATTCAAGTCTCCATTGTACAACTTGGCAGTAGCGCATCCTTGCATTAAGCTGTTATCTCACGGTGTTCAGCTACGAAATGTGAACAACAAAATCACTTGACTCCACACAGTTGATATGAGTATGAAGTGCATGAAATAGTTTACCAAACTGACCTAACTACCGTTTGTGGCACATGTTGTTTGAGGGCTGTTACCTGCTATTATTCCATATTATACTGTGGAAATGATCAGAAGTGAAAAATTCATGGCAAAAGTTAACCATTTCTGGGTAAGCACATAGAAAACTTCTTAGTATGTTGTACATTTTATTCAACATCTTCCCAGCTCTTTTATGAACAGTTGTTTTTATAGCAATTGGATATGACTTAAGAGTAAGAATTTTTATTAATTGGTTGCTATTCCTTGGAATAAAAATGAAAAAAAGATTAACAATGGAAGAATATTAAAAATGCAATTTGCCCATTATCTCAGACAATTCAGTTTTATGGAGAGGTAGGCATCATATTAACATCCAGCTATTTAGCAAGATGTATAAATGATTAATATGTGAGAAATTCTGAATTTAATACCTATCCCAAATTTGTTAGAAAAAATGATTTTTATGTTTCCTAGGTTTTGTGATGGGAAATAATATATTTTATGTAAGGGAATATTCAAATGCTTCTACTTATTACCCATGAGATGTTCTTAAACTTGGCACTGTATTCCTTTTTGCTGATATATTCTTAACTCTTGTGGTTGAATGCCCTGGCAATGTGTTAGAACTGAATGCACGTCCATATCAGTATTGTCTGTCAGCCAGGATCCAGTAAATTCAGCAGACATTTGCTGCTCATTAGGTGGCTGAACTTAGTGCTAATGAGGACCAAAAGATGGTTGAATCCTAGCCCTAGAAAGGTATGCTCAAATACTCCCAAGAAAAGAGACAAAACATATAATCTGCTACAGAACAAAGATACTAAAAGGTGTGTGTATTGGGGGATAGAGAGGGCGAAGAAGAAGACACAACCGAATCTGACTCTGGGCCCCTGTGCGGAGAGGTGATGAGAGAGGCAAGACTTTGACAAGTAAGTGGTGTTTGAGTTGAGTAGGGGATGATCCAGTTGGGCTTGAAGGTCAGCACAGACATTTTAGAGAGAAGGAGCAACATTTTAGGTAGAGGGAAGAGTGTGTGTTAAGACATGTGGGCATAAAAATGCCAACTCTTTAGGGAGTGGCTGAGGACATAACAGAGACAAAACTGGAATAAGAAGGTGGGCAAGAGGCCAATTCATGAGGGGCTTTGTGAGTCTTTTAAAGGCATTAAGATTATAGTTAGTAAGTAGGGAGAGGTCGGTAAAAGGGTACACACTTGCAGCTGTAGCATGAATAAGGTTTGAGGATCTAATGTAAACCATGGTGACCACAGTTGATAACACTGTATTATATCATGGAAGTTTGCTAAGAGAGTAGAACTTAAATGTTTTCATACTCTCCCCCAAAAGAGAGAAATATGTGAGGTGATGGATATGTCAAATCAACTAGATGTGGGGAATTTTTTTTTTTTTTGACAATGTATACATAATCAAATCACCATGATGTACACTTTTAATTTCTGACAGTTTTATATGTCCGTTACACCTTAAGAAAGCTTCAGTGACCAATTAAAAAATAAAAGAAGAACTGCTTGGTGTAGATTCCATTTTCCATGGTCCTTACTCCAGCCTTCACTTTGCAGTTCCTTACTCCTACCAATATGGTAGGCTGTGTTTTCCTGTAGTCCCTCGTTCTCCAAGCTAATATTTAAAAGGAGCAAGAAATTTTTCTGCTTTTTCCCTAAAGTTGAATCCTCACATACTGTTTAACCATTACCTTCTATCTTTTTATCAGTCCCATCACATAAATGCTGCTTTTAGTAATTAATATGAATACTCTTTAGAACATGGAAAAAGCTGGAGAGAGTGGAATGAAGCAGTAAGGTGTGAGGCATTTATACTTTATCTCAAGCTACCAGTCAGTTAATACAGCATTTTACACACACACACACACACACACACACACACACACACACACCCCCTACCTACACACCTTTACCTCCATCTTTCTGATGACTGGTTACACTCATTTATTCCAACTCTTTTCTTTTTTCTCTGATTTCACTTTTTCTCATCTTTTTTGATCCCAAATTGATCAGTGGGTTAAGGACTCCAAGATATCACATGCACCAAGGATTTCTTTTCAAAGCAGTAAATATTACACATTAATTAAAAGGACCAAGACTGATTAACATGATCTTTTTTACTCTCTAGGTCTTTAATAATAATAATTTAGAAAGGATTATAGCTAGTAAGGGAGCCATTAAGGGAATAGGTTTCATAAAGTCCTTACATATTAAAAACATAGTGAGATAACATTTATTTTATATTGATTGGCAGAGATTAATATGTTTGATAAAGCATCAAATTAGTAAGGGTATGGATAAAGGTACTATCTACTACTGGCCTCTATAACCATGTTAGTGGGAATGCATGCTTGGTTCAGAAATCTTTGGAAGGCAATCTTTAAGTTTCCAAGGAAAAAATACATACCTTTTCACTCCCATTCCTACTTATAGGAGTTTATCCTGTGCAGAAACTTGCACATCTGTACCAAGATTTAGGTGTAGGGATAATAAATGCAACAGTTATTGGGTATAGCTGGAAACTTGAAACAACCTAAATATGCATAATTAGAATTCCTATTTGTGACATGTTTGCATAGTGGTGCAGTATATAGCCTTTTATAAGAAAAGAGGTAAAAAAAAAAGAAAAGTGGGGAGAGCACCTGGGTGGCTCATTCAGTTGGGTGATGACTCTTGATTTTGGTCAGGTCATGATCCCGGTGTCGTGAAATTGAGCCCCACGTTGGGATCTGCACTGGGCATGGAACCTGCTTAAGACTCTCTCTCCCTCTCCCTCTGCCCCTTCCCATGCCCCTGCCCACCTTGTGCCCCCCCCACATGTGCACTGTATATATTAAGAATTTCTGATTTAGATACTGTGAAAAAAGGCTCAATGCAGAATTTGTATGGTATTCTATTTAAGTTTTTTCTCCAGTGAGAGGTGGGTGAAAGAAACATTCTTGTTCTCTTTTTGTCTATGTCTTAATCATTTGCACATGCGCACACAATTGCCCATTCAAAGGACGTGGAAGAGCTATTTCGAAGGTAACGTCTGGGAACTGGGGAGGGACCCCAACTTTTCACTCGTATACTCTTTTGAACTACTTGATGTTCTGTTACAGAATACTCCCATGTCTTCAACATTTAAAAATAAAAATTCCTGTATTGGTATGAAGCTCCTTGATGTCCTAAGAGCATTGGACTGGGTGGACCCAGTTATATCAAAGGCTGTGCTACTTAATTTAGTTTCTGGGTCTCAGTTTTCTTGCTTTGAGAATAAGTTCTTCTGACTAAAGGGTCTCTGTTCCCTTGCCATCTCTGACACCCAGTGCCTTGTGGGGCCCCATGTACCCCCTCCATTTTAAGCATGACTTTGAGATTTTGGAGTTTGATTTGATTTGATTTTGTTTTTTGTTTTTTTTGACTCCTGAATATTGAAGAGATTCTTTTAAAGTCCGACATTTCGGGGCGCCTGGGTGGCTCAGTCAGTTGAGCATCTGCCTTTGGCTCTGGTCATGATCTCAGGGTCCTGGGATTGAGTCCCATATCGGGCTTCCTGTTCAGCGGGGTGCCTGCTTCTCCCTCTGCCCCTTCCCCACCCCACACCCCACTCATGCTATCTCTCATGCTCTCTCTCAAGATGAATAAATAAAATCTTTAAAAAAAGGGGTGCCTGGGTGGCTCAGTCGTTAAGCGTCTGCCTTTGGCTCAGGTCATGATCCCAGGGTCCTGGGATCGAGCCCCGCATCGGGCTCCCTGCTCGGCGGGAAGCCTGCTTCTCCCTCTCCCACTCCCCCTGCTTGTGTTCCCTCTCTTGCTGTGTCTCTCTCTGTCAAATAAATAAAATCTTAAAAAAAAAAAATCTTTAAAAAATATAAAGTCTGACATTTCTATTAAAGGTATGATGAGTTCTATGGCCAGTATGACTTCTTCCAGGCAGCAGTAGTATAATTCAGAAAGTACTTTTCTATTTGTTTTGTTTTAATAAAAGTAGTGCTTCTGCCAGCTTAACCCAAATTGTAATAATCAAAGATGCTATTGATTATATGATACACAGAGTCAATTTTGAGATTAATAAAACACTACTACATTAAATATACATTAATTATTAAATACATGCCTAGTTCAAAAATGTTAGAATGAGTGAATGAGTGTATTTCGGCAAGGGGGATGGTGCGAGACAGAGACTTAAGGAAAGGTTTTGAGAACATTCTGTGGCACCATCAATATGAGATTGAACTGATTGGAATGTAAATACAGGTTCTTAAAACTAAGACTTTGAGGGTGTTGCCATGAGAACAAACCTCATCAGTACTTCTTTTCACAGTGTAGTACCCATAAATTCCCTCTAATGCTTATGTGGTCATGTTAAGTATTTCTTGTTGTTGTTATTGTAAAGGGCCACAAATTGACATCTTAAGTGCACAGCCATTTAAGAAACTCTAACCACAGGCTCATTTCTTCTTTCTTGTTCTTTCTTTTTTTTTAGCCGTAGATGGAACTTTTATTAACCTAATAAATAGTACCTACCAAAAATCTACAGCAGACCTCATACTCAGTGGCTAATGTTGAAGCTTTTTCTCTGAGAGGATTCCCATTATTACTACTTCTTCTTCTTCTCCTCCTCCTCCCCCTCTCTCTTACCTATCCTCCTTCTCCCCTTCCCCTCCTACCCCCTTCACCTCCTCCTCCTTCCAGCTTTATTGAGATGCACTTGATATACAAGAAAAGCACACATTCATTTCTAATGTAATCCCATCTTTTGTTTTATAACTTTTTGCAGATTGGTTGCACGAAGACACCTCCTTGTATGTCTACACTAGCTAAGCACTTTAGTGTGAGTATACAGATGAGCAGGGAATTAACCCGAGAACTAGCTAGTCGTGGAAACAAGTGGAGTCCTGTGTTCTCTTCAATAGAAAAGTACCTTTTCTGAGTTTTGCTAGAAGGTTTGTTTGTTTTTGTTTTTGTTTTCTGTTTTTTTCCTGGAGGCCTTTTGAAAAGTTACCATGTTTATTTTTCTTGATTCTATCAGGTCATGGTTGATCTTTGAGTCATACCTGGGTTTGCATATTGCCTTCTCCACTGAGAAAGCCTTGTGCCCAGAAAGTCCTGGAAACTTTGAGTTTTAAAGTTTTCCTCTGTACAGTGGGGTCTGGTTAACTGGAGTTAACTGGGAAGATTGAATTGAGCCATGTAAAGTGCTCATAAGCACAGTGCCTGGCGCATGGGAGATGGCCAGTTAAGACTGATCATTGTCGCTGTCGCCAGCATCATCTTTTTCTGTAAAAGGCCAGATGGTGACAATTTTAGGCTTTGCAGGTCATACTGTCTGTGACAACTACTCAACTCTGCCCTGGTAGTAGGAAACCAGCATGGATGATACGGAAATAAGTGGGATATAACTGTGTTTCAGTAAAATTTTATTAATAAAACCATTTATTAAAAACAGGCTGTTCTTAGCACATATACAGTCTATAAACAACATAGCTGTGTGCCGATAAAACCTTACAAAACCAGGCAGGTTGGATTCGGCCCAGGGGATATAGTCTGCTGATCCCATTTCTATAGTAGTGGTTCTCAAACCTTTAAACCTCAGGTATCCTTTACACTCTTTTTTTTTTTTTTTAAGATTTTATTTATTTATTTGACAGAGACACAGCGGGAGAGGGGACACAACCGGGGAGTATGAGAGGGAGAAGCAGGCTCCCCCCTGAGCAGAGAGCCCCACCTCCATCCCAGGACCCCAGGCTCATGACCTGAGCCGAAGGCAGACGCTCAAGGACTGAGCCACTCAGGGGCCCCTATCCTTTATACTCTTAAACATTAGGGAGAACCCCTCATAGCTTTTGTTTATGTGTGTTTACTTCTATGGATATTTACCCTATTAAAATTTTAAACAGATATTTAAAAACTATTAAATCACTAAAAATAAAATGAATAAAACCATAGCATGGTAACATAAATAACATTTTTTATGAAAAATAACTATTTCCCAAAACAAGAAATGTTAGTGGGAAGAATGGCATTGCTTTACCTTTTTTTTTTCCCCCAAATCTCTTTAATGTCTGACTCAACAGAAAACGGCTGGATTTTTCTAACTGCCTTTGCATTCAATCTGTTGAGATGTTCCAAGTCATGGGGTCTCTGTGAGACTCCCACTTTTTCTCCTGAAAGCATCTTGGGGACCCCCAGGGGTCTCTGGACCACACTTTGAGAATCCTTGTTTTGTAGACATCATTAAGGGAGATTGAATTAGGTACTACCCTGTAAGTACCAGCTGCTTCCACCTTCCGTTTCCAAGTTCCTTTGTCATATTCTGAGCTAAAAGTGAAGGTTGGGCTGTGCTTCCCCTCCCCCCATCGCAGGAGGCATATTTAGTCATGTGGTAAGAGTTTGTGAAAGCAGGTTTGCTTTATTTTCTGAAATGATTGTCACCTTAGCTTAAATTGTCTGCTGCTGCATTGCAATAGAGTTTTACTAGTGTAGAGGAACAAAAGCCAGGAGAGAGTCTGAATTCACTGGAGTAAAGGAGAACAAAAGAAGGGAGCTTCAGAACAGGAAAATGCTTCTGATGACAAAGAAGCCTAAAAGACTGATTTGCATAAAATTGAAACACTTGAAAAAGTCCTAGAAAATAAGGTTAAATGCAAAAAGAGACTCAACCCTAGAGTGGCTGCTTTTGAAATAACTGCAGGATTTTGACAAACAAATGTCTCCTACTTTAGTGTTGAGGGCCCTTGAACTCTAGGGCAAAGATACTTGGAACTCCGGATTATTTGGGGGGAAAATGTGTCCCCGTGGTCCTCTTGGAATTGATCATTATTTAGGGAACAGGTGGCTCTGAATACCTTTGGATTTTTCATACCCAGGTGTCCTTTTTCCTTTGTAGATAGTCCCTTCCCCCCAAGGATTTCCATTGGCTGGCGGAACTTGACTTTTCAACCAAGAAAGAAGTTGACTCATGCATTGCTAAAACCATACTGTGAGATCCCAATATAAACCCATCGATGTGTGATTTTCCTCATAAAGAAAGGCAGAATTACTTTATCTAGATCTATTTTGTTCATAGATACTGGCGAGCAAATAGATTGGGGGATAAAACTGCAAATAAGCTGAGAATGTGCAACATCAAGATTTTGTGTAGCCCCGGCTAGATAGAAATGAATATTAAAGTAATTCAGCACAGTGCTAAAAGCTTGTACCTAATTGCCTTTTCTGTATATTTAGCTTAACTTTAAGGGAAATTTATAACTAAATTGGGCTCAATGAATTCCCTGGTTGCCTACTTTTATTACACATGATAACATATTTCGGTTTAATTTACCGACTTTAGCACAGTGATACTTTGCTGAGGAGACGAGTGTGCATCTGGAAGGTGGTGAAGTGAACTTGACTGCCTTTGGTGGGTGAATGCTAGGGTTTCTCAAAAAAAAAAGAAAAGAATAGCAACAAAACAATCCTCCTTTGTTCGAGGACGCTCACATTTTAGGTTTTCTGCGTGGAAAAGGATAAATATCCCTATTTTCTCAGACTGCTGTTGGGCTCTGTCCCTTTCATTCTGTGTCCACCTCCCCTCCCCCATTTATGACATCTGTTACTTGGATCCCCCTGTGCCCTGTGAATCTTAAATTGCACGCTTTTCTACTCCTCAGGAAATGCAAGTAAAACATCCTCACAAGTCTGATGGAAACAAATCTGCATCCCTGTGGTGAATGCTACCCCTGTAGGCTTTGCCTCCATCCAAGATCAGAAAGGCCCTTCTCCCGTATAGGTAACCCCAGCCATGAGCCACGGAGTGAGCACGGTGCAGGAGGGTAAGGCTCCTGGTTTTCTGGAAACATGTAGGGGGAGATTTAGTAGTTGCTCTTCCCTTCCCCCCTCCCACGGCCCCCCTCGCCGGACCCCTTTGTCTGTTTACCGCTCGCTACAGATTTCTTCCCGTGTGTTCACCGAGCACTCCCCCATCGCGCCATATGGGCTTTTTCCTCTGGTGATTAATCAGGCTGCATGCTGGGCGCTCTGATTCTTTGGGGACCGTGCTTCCTCATGGTCTTGTCAGAACATGCAGAATAGCAGTGTGATACTTGTCACGTTTGCGCCCACTGCTAACAAGGTAGGTGATAGGTTCTCCGCCGCACCTCGGGGGCGGGAGGCGGGAGGCCCCTCATTTTCAGACCTCCGGTGGGGCTGAGTCCGAGGAGGCCCCAGGCCGCATTTTCGTACGTAGGCTGCATCTCTAGCTGCGTGCTAGGATGGGAAGCATGTATCTGTTCTCTTGGTGCCTGGTTTTGTGGGCCAAAGGGTGGGGGTTGGTTGAAAACAGCCAGGGCCCACCCGAGGGGCTGGTCCTTACTCTCTAATATGCTGATGGAGAGAAGTAAGGACAGGAGTGGCTTGAAGAGTTATCCCCATAGTGGGGATGATAGACATCCGAGCAGCCTTTGCGTTTTGAGGCATCGTGGGAAGATTTAGCCCGTCCTTCCCTTGTTCACTGTTTTTACCACAGCTTGGTGAGAAAACAGCCTATTCTCTCCATTTCTCTCCGGGAAGAGAAATTTGGGGCCCAGGAAGTTAAGTATCTGACCTTCAGTACCTCAGCTAGTACGTGGCAGAGTTGGAGTTCCATCTTTTCACTTTTCTTTAAACGATTAAAAGTGTTTTGGTAGTTTGAGTTAGAATGTAAGTTAATATACAAATAAGTTTACATATTAGGTTGTAATTTAATTGGTATCAATAACCATATCTAATATATTAAATATATGTGTAATATATTAAAAATATAAACAATATGTTTCATTTTATTAAAGTCTCATATTTAATATAAATGCATGCATAAATCTTAAGTGTGTGGCTGGATACATTTCCATGGGGGTGTTAACTGTTTTCCCCTGAGTGATTACTTTCCAGACCAAGAGTCAGACCATTTCTGGCATCCTGGCCACCCCTGTCATTCCTCTTCACGCTCCACAAGGTGCCCACTCATGTGATTCCACTCACCATACATACTTTCTTTTCCTACCATAACTACTTTGCCTATTCTAGGATTTCAAATAAACAGAACCATACAGGATGTACTCTTTTGTGTGTAACTTCTTTTGCGCAACATAATTCCCGTGAGATTTGTTTATGATGTTGTGTGGGTTCTTTGGTTTTCCGTGATTATATACATATATCATAGTTGACTCCCTTTCCTATTGGTAGCCTTTGGGTTCATCCTAGTTTTAGGCTTGTAGTAATCAACTGTAAAGAGCATTCTTGTATTTGCCTGTTAGTGCACGTTTGTCTGTAATTCCCTTGGGTCCCTACTGTAAGGGAATCCTAAGGTAGGTACAGAGCTTGAATTTGTACCTTGGTCCTTTATCCTTGGGGTATTGGTACTTTACCACTGCCCTTTGCCTGCTGCCTATAGTTTAGAAATCTCCTCAGGTGATGACGTTTAGGGTTTGTTTTTTTTTTTTTTTTGGTGAAAGTTCACTGGACTGGTACTTAGAGATGTGAAAAGAAAAATCTGTTTCCTCCTCTACTCAGTGTGACTGTCACGCTCTCACTCACAACCCTCGGACACCAGATGTATGTAATTTTTTCCACACTGAGCAATTCTCCATCTCTTTGCAGACACTTAACTGGGCGTCTTACAGTTTATTCCAGTGTACTTGGAAGTAGTCTCAGATCCCAGAGGTTAAGGGCTTAATCCCACAGGATTGAATGTCCTCTCCATTACGGCCCCCCCGCGCACACACACACGCACACTCGTCAGATGACAGTTGCATGATGTGTCCCCAGGTTCCCCAGAACTTCTGTCTGACTTGGTTACAAATCAGAGGTACCCACAGTTCCTTTGCTAAAGTGACTCAGAACTTGGGAAAGCTGTTTACTTACTAGATTACTGGTTTATTACAAAAGGTTATCTGAAAGGATGTAAATGAACAGCTAGATGAAGAGATAAATAGGGCAAAGTCTGGAGGGGTCCCAAGCACAGGAGTTTCTGTCCCTGTGAAGCTTTGGGGTGTGTCACCCTCCTGGCACGTGGATATGTTCTGGTTCAAACCTGAAAGCTCTCCCCACCCTATACTTTGGGGATTTTTGTTGTGGCTTTCTAAAAGTCACCTCATTAGCATCAACTCATGTGTGGTTGAAAGGGGCTTGTTCATATTTATAGCTGTTAACACTTAAGGAAATCCCAAGGCTTTCAGGAGCTCAGTCAGGAACTGGGGCAAAGACCAAACATACATTTCTTATTGTAGGTCACTATCTCACAAGATTTTCTTAGCCAACTTGTGCTTGCCTCACTTATATGGGTGCCAGGCCATGAAACTGCCCACCATTTGTTTGTTTTCAGACTTACGCCTTTTTGTAAAAATAGATACAGGATGCCGGAAGAATGCATCTTCTCAGGATTGCTGGCCTAAGAGGTTATGAAGAAGTTTCGGTCACAGTAATGTCAGATTCCCTAGGATTGGGCTTGAGAGGAACTATGTTTAACGAGGCTGGCACTTTTTCTATTTTGGCTTTGTTTTATTTAATACCAAGTCTGGGTAACAAAGGTTGTGTGATCCAAATTCAGAAACCAGAAATAGTGTTTCTAAAGCGTTCCACAGCTTGGGGAGAGTTGACGTCATTTTTTTTTTTTTCTTGTGCTCCCCTTGTGTTGATTGATTGTGTGGCCTTGGGAAAGCCACTTTTCTCTCATACCTTAATTTTTTCAATTTTAAAATGGGATGTACAGGATTGCTTCAAGGTTTCCTACCCTTTTCTTGGTCTCCGATCCCTGTGGTAATCTGAAGGATGATTCTTTGGAGAAACAAATACGGATCTGTGTCAAAGTTCATATGGGCTTGTTCATGCATATTTCCTCAGGATTCCTTGGTTATACAGGATATTTCCAATTCTAATATTGGATGAAAGTTTACCTCTCTGCATTTTGGAGGAGAAATCTTTTATTGCATTGGGTTTATTGTTCGGATGCCGGTAGATACTGTCATAGTCAAAATGAAAATGATACTCCGTGGTCACCGCATAACAAAAGTGAGCTGGATGCACTTGGTGTTTGGTCACACGTGAAGTAACTTCTTCGTGGACTGCCACTCTGAGGATGGAAAAGTGAGTCAGACTCTAGCCCTGCCCTTCTAGGATTTAGGGTCAAGGGACAGGAGGAACAGGATGCGATGTGGTGAAGAGCTGCAGGAGAGGGGAGCGAAAATTGGTTGTCTGTGAAGGCAGGTAGTGTAATGGTGAGTAGTGTAGTTTCTGGAGGTAGGCAGAGGTAGACCAGATGGGAGTCTCTGATGTATATGGGCCAGTTGCTTAACTCTCTCTGTATCTTGTTTGTCCTTCTGTGCAAAGAGTATACGTAATAACTGTACCCACCTTTGAGGATTTTGGAGTTTTAAATGAGTCAAGGCAGTTACCCTGAACTGAGTTACTTTGAACCAGGTCATTCACTGTTTTGGGGTGACCGTCCTGTGCATTGTAGGATGGCTAGCAGCATCCTTGGCCTCTACCCACTACGTTCCTCCCCTTGTAGCAACCAAAAATGTCTCTAGGCATTGCTAAATGTCTTGGAGGAGGTAACATCCTCTGCCTGCCCTTACCCCCTTGAGAACCACTGGCCTTACGTTAAATTCGATTTTCTAAATGCTATGGAAAAAATCTTGGTGACTACTGCCTTAAAGAAAAACTTTTTTAGGGGCGCCCGCGTGGCTCAGTCGGTTAAATGTCTGCCTTCGGCTCAGGTCATGATCTCAGGGTCCTGGGATCAAGCCCTGCATAGGGCTCCCTGCTCAGTGGGGAGTCAGCACTCCCTCTCCCTCTGCTGCTCCCCCTGCTTGTGCTCTCTCGCTCATGTGCTCTCTCTCTCAAGTAAATAAATAAAAATCTTAAAAAAAAAAGAAAAACTTTTTTGAATAAGCCGTAATTCCCTACCTGATGCCCCATTGGTGGAAACAAAAACAAGATACTAACAAAACCAGGTAACAAAAGTCTGTTTTGTTCCCTGCTTACTGAATTATTGATGTGCTCCCTGCGATGAACTGCATTCATTCAGGTAGGATTAATACCCACCTGCTTCTTGAAGAATCGTCCTATTGCCTGCCTTCTGCCCCTGGCTGTTGTGATGTGACAGTTTCTGTCACCTGCCCATTTGCAGCCCAGCTTCCTGCGAACAGGCTCTGTTCTCCTGGTCCTTGCTCAGAGCAGATCTGCTAAATAATGATAAAGCCAGGCCGCTCTGCCGAGAGCAGTACCCTGCTGCGGGTGTGGGCACAGGTGCCAGGCTGTGGGTGAGCTTAGCAGACAGTGATGAAAGACCCAAGCAGGAAGGGCTTTGGGTGGCTGAGACACAAGCCCTGGGTATTCTCTCCTCACCAGTTAATGACCACACACCCTAGAGGTATCAACTAAGAAGTGGTGCGTGGGGCCCCTGAAGCTGGGCGTTGCGTTGGTGTAGATGCCTGGGATGGGCGTAAGAATGGGTCGCTGTGACCCTGCTGAGAAAGCCCTTGGCCGCTAGGGAGTGCAGTAGCTGGGTTTGGTGGGTTTGCTTGGTGGGGGAGGGAGTTGGAGGTTGGAAGAGACAGGGTAGGTAGATTCTGATTCTTCCTTTATTCTCCCTTTCTTTGTTCTAGGATGTTGTTTGGCTTCTGGCTTTGGATTTTGTGGACCGGTTTCAAATAAAATTTGAGGGCTGATGTCAAGTAGCTGACCTTTACATTTGTCCATTAAGTATGTGTAAAGAAAAAAAAAAAGAAACCATTTACAGTCACTATCATTGCATGAAAGAAAAGATGTTTTGTCCCCAAAGAAGTAGGAAGAACGTGACCATGGAATAAAGAGGGATCGTTTATGTGGAATAAACTTGGGGTTCTGGATGGTGTAGGCAGCGGTCCTTCTTTTCCCTTCTTTCCCCAGGGCCAGGAAAAGAGGTCATCCATTGTTCTACTGCGGATAGGAGAGACTCGGTGCATTGTGTTACATGATGACTGAATTAGTGAGTGGTGCTCTCACATGTTTGCCCACCCTGGTGGGGACTGGTGATTGGGCAGAGGCTGTGATGCGCCTGATATTTGAGGTGCCCTCCTGAGAGCATGTCTCTCATTTTTTCCTGCACTCCTCTCCCCACCCTTTCTCTCTGACCTTCCTCTAAATGGCTGGCAAGAGTGTCGAATTACCCAAGCATAGTCCCACTCCCAAGATGTGGTACCTCTTTTCTGCTTTGTTTCCTGTTGTTTCTGTGTGCCCTCATGTTGTAAGACAGTGAGTCCGCAGTGTCTCCCCCCGGCCCTCAGGTCTGGAGAGGGATAGCTGTTGAAGGTGCAGAATGTAAGCCCTGTTAAGGCAGACAAGACGAAATGCTTGCAATTCACCGACATGCTGAAATGCTGTGGGCACTAAGGGAACATTTGGAATTGGGGGCTACCTGTCATTAAATAAAAGAATAGCTCTGTTAAAAAAAAAAAAAAAAAAAAAAGCTTGGGAGAATGCATGGGATCCAGCTGGGAGTTGTCCCATAGTGTAAGTGCCCAGTGTGAGCTACATCTTCTATCTAAATCAAGGCCCTGACTGGTTTATTTTACTAATGATTGGGCAACACAGTATCTGTAAAACTATCAGTGAAGGGAGCCTCTCATTTCTGCCATTGGAGAATGAGCGTTGAAAGTACATTTTGTCAGTTTCTTTCTTTGATTTTTATTTTATTCTGCCAGTGTGTTAATATTTTTAATTTTTTTTGTTAGAAAACGATACACGAATACATTGCAGTTTAAAAAACTGTAACAATCCAGAAACACACTTGACCAGCCCCTCCTAATTACAGACCCCTTTGAAAGATAAATGTAATGAATTTTGTGTTTTACTGTGCTTTTACATATAGACAATTTTCATATTACATGTATGATACACAACTGACCCCTGAACAACATGGGTTTGAACTGCATGGGTCCACTTAACATGCAGATCTTTTGTGTTGAATACACCACAGGACTGTAAATGTGTTTTCTCTTCCTTATGATTTTCTTCTTTTAATTTTTTAAAGATTTGATTTATTTATTTGACAGAGAGAGACACAGTGAAAGAGGGAACACAAGCAGGGTGAATGGGAGAGGGCAAAGCAGGCTTCCCGCTGAGCAGGGAGCCCGATGCAGGACTTGATCCCAGGACCCTGGGATCATGACCTGAGCCAAAGGCAGATGCTTAACGACTGAGCCACCCAGGCGTCCCCTTTATGATTTTCTTAATAACATTTTCTTCTCCCTAGCTTACTTTATGATAAAAATATAGTATATAATACATATAACATACAAAATACGTGTTAAGTGACTAGTTATGGGTAAGGCTTTTGGTCAGTAGTAGGCTATTAGTTAAGGTTCTAGGGAGTCGAAAGTTACAGGAGGATTTTTGACTGTGTAGTGGGGCCAGGGCCTCTAGCCCCCGTTTTAAGTCACCTGTATGTGTCTTGTTAGACAACCTACTTTTTTTTGCACTTAATATACCTTGGAGATCTGCACAGGTCATTCCATAAATAATGTCCTCATCCTTGTTTGTGGCTGCATGGTATTCCACAACAGAGCTATGGCCGTAGTTTATAGAACTTTGCATGGTTGTATGTTACTACAAATAATGCTGCAGTGAAAACCTAAGACTTAGTACCTGCATCTTCTTGCACATGGGCCTTTTTACCTATGGTTAAATACAGAGAACTTTAATTGGTATTAAGGGTATTTTTAATTTTAATTTTTTTAAAAGATTTTATTTATTTATTTGGCAGAGAGAGACACAGCGAGAGAGGGAACACAAGCAGGAGCAGAGGGAGAGGGAGAAGCAGACTCCCCACTGAGCAAGGAGCCCGATACGGGGCTCGATCACAGGACCCTGAGATCATGACCTGAGCCAAAGGCAGATACTTAACCGACTGAGCCACCCAGGAGACCCTTTAATATTAATTTTAATGTACATTTCTTCCTCCTGAAAATGCTCTGTCACTTTGTGTTACTTCCATCAACAGTGAACGCAAAGACTATCCTCATTCTGTATATCCCAGCCAATTGGTGATCTAAGTCCATTAAAAAATACCGAGTCATTACGATGCAGTGACCTGAATATTGCCTGTCTTCTGTACGAGCGAGGGGTGCATTGTGGTTTCAAGTCCTCACTTGAGCAGTGACCTGCCTCCAGTAGCAGCTGCAGAAGCCAAGGGACACTTTTACTCACCAACGGGTAGCTCCTTTAACTCAGCAAAACCTTTGCTCGTTAGATCTTTCCTCATGAGCTGGCTGTTATTTAAGTTGAATAATGTGTAAAAATTTAATTCTGAATGGAGAACACTGGTCTGGGTTTCCTAAAACATGGTTTGGGAATGTGTCATTTTTCATGTAACTATTCCCAAACCATCTTTGAGGTGACTGGCCCTAAGAACACAAATCAAACAGGGTAATTTTAGAAATTGTCACAAGGTCTGGCAAGCCCGGATTCTAGGTCTGTCAGAAGGAAGTAAACACTAGGAGTAAGACCGCAGTTAAAACAAAGCAGCCAGCAGAAGGCAGGTTACTTGAGCGCGGGTGTGTGTGTGTGTGTGTGTGTGTGTGTGTGTGTGTTTAGGGCTGGGGCTTTTTGTGTCGCAAGTCCACTTGAGTGGGGTGTGTGTGTGTAGAGGGCTGGGGCTTTTTGTGTCACACGTCCATTCCGTGTTTTAGTCCTTCCCACAGCCCCACAGGATCAGAGCTCATGTTATTTCCAGTTTGCAGATGGGCCCACTCAGTACACGGGAAAAGGATAAACCAGAAAATGCATGTGACAGAAGTCTGCCTGAGTCCAGACTCTTGACTAAGGGTCCGCAAATGTGACCCATCACCTGCTTCTGTACAGCCCACCGGCTAGGAATAGTTTTTACATTTTTAAACGGTTGCCTTTTAAGGGATTACATAAATACCTACATAACCTTGATTTTTGCCTCTTGGCCCACAAAGCTTAAGACGGGTTTTATTTAGCCCTTCCCGGAAAAATTTCGCAACCCCTGCTCTTGATTTTTAAGTCAACTACCTAAGACAGAAAAGGAACTTTTGCATGCAAATGGGAAAGGTAGGTAGGCTGGTGGTTCTCAAACATTAGCATGGGTCAGAATCGTGTGGAGGCTTGTTCCGACACACATTACTGGGCCCTAACCCTGATGTCTGCAGTGGGACCATAGGCGTGGCATTTTTAATAATTTCCCAGGGGGCCTGATACTGCTGTTCCTGGGAATGCACTAGAAGTATTGACTGAGTGAGGAAAATGAGGAGGAGAAATGAGACCTGCAAGAAGGTCTTAACTCCAGTTGCTAACAGAACAGCCTCTCGAAGCCTGAGCCGTAGGTTTGTAGAATGACAAAATTGTGCATTAAGTAAAGAAAGCTCCTGTGTGGAGAACGAAGAAATTTAAAATACGGTGGCAAAAGCTGGGTGAGAATAGATAGCTCATACTTCAGAACTTCACTTTTTCCTCTTAAATATTTTCATCCTTCATGTGATTGAATATATATTTAAACCTGTTTCTTATTTAAATGATAATAATTGGTATCAATTATTGATAACTTACTGTGTGCCAATCTCTGTGCTAAACTCTTAAAGGAATCCTATGGGGTTAGATAATCGTATCTCCATTTCAAAAGCAAGTAAATGGAGAGCTAAGATGTTAAGAGCTGTGAGAAGCAATTTCCCATCTAAGTCACTTGGCTAGTAAGTGGCCCCAGATCATTTAGACCCTTATTCATGATACAGTGTCCCCAGATCATTTAGACCCTTATTCATGATACAGTGTCCCCATTACTCTCTTATCATCCCACCTTCACCCTCTTCCATGGCAACCACGTGTGAATCCTGTCCTTCTCTTCAAACTTAGAAACGTGTTACCCTGCGGAAAAAATGGCTCGTTAGGTAAATTGTTTTGAATGTTATTTTCTTAGAAAAAGCTTTTGATTCTAGTTTAACTGTCATAATTATTTTTTAAAATTTGAATTATGGAAAAATTTTACATACAGAAAATACACCAGACACTCACATTGAACAGATGCTAATATTTTGATCACAGTGGTTTGAGATTTTTTTTTTTTAAAGGAGAAAAAAACACCAGAGAATTGCTAAGCTCCGAAATGTCTATAGTCTTTGCTTTCCTACTCAGAGGAATGCCTTGTTTTGTTTATGCATACTTATATATGAACCCAAAGTACCGAAACATGCAGGGGAAAATCATATACGTCAGCTTCAGCATGTGACATTATCATCGATCATGTGTTGACAATTTATTATGGGATGAGATCAGATGAGAATGGTGTTCATGATGTTCTGGGGGATTTGTAGGCAGCAGATGAATAACATTTACCACCTTCAGGTATTCCTATCTGGCACCCCAATTCCCCCGCTTTTATCATTCAGGTATTTTTTTGTTGTTCGTTGGTTCTGTTGGGATTCTCCAATGTCTTGAAAATTCCTAGGATATGTCTTTGGGTTTGGATCTTTAAGTTCCTATGAGTTCCTATGAGTTTGGATCTTTAAGTTCCAGAGTCTTTGAAGCCATGGTATTTGTTTTTTTTTAAAGATTTTATTTATTTATTTGACAGAGAGAGACACAGCGAGAGAGGGAACACAAGCAGGGGGAGTGGGAGAGGGAGAAGCAGGCTTCCCGCGGAACAGGGAGCCCTATGTGGGGCTCGATCCCAGGACCCTGCGACCATGACCTGAGCCGAAGGCAGACGCTTGACGACTGAGCCACCCAGGCGCCCAAAGCCATGGTATTTGTATAAGTCTTTGTAGTGACCAGGTGTTTTGCTAGGGAAGATGGAATAGTAGAGAATGAGACAGATTAAGGAACCCGTCCCCATCGAGCTTCTATTCAGGCTATACCACTTCTCATCCCCACGTCTCCCAATGCAGTATGATAAGATTTGTCTAAACGTTAGTAATACTTATAGTTAAGTGGAAACCCAGATTCTACATGCCGGTCTCAGCATTCAGTAGTGGTCACCATGATCCCTGTGCATGTGGCAGGCAGTGTGCCCCAATTTTTGGTTCATAGAAGGTGGTCACCTTATCTGTTATGTGGCAATGAGGCATCTGTGCTCTTATTAAATGGCCTGCAAAAGTTATGTGCCCATTTCCATTTGTTATTAGTCAGTGTTTTAATTACATGGGTGATTTAAATGTTAAAAAGGCTTTAAAGCATTTGTTGTAATAATTAACAAAGGATTGGTAGGTTACAAATGAATGATAATGCCATATTTTAAAAATACAATGTTACATATCTATGCAAAGTGGTGTATGTCATGAAACATTAATATTCAAATGAGAGATTTGAACTGAATGATCTCTAAGATCCTTTCTAGTAAGTTCTTTCTGGTTTTCTAAAGTACGAGCACTATAACTGTTAATATATTTCGTGAGACATCAACTGTGTCCCTTCAGAAAACTTCAAGGAGAGGCCACAGCCTACCTTTTGTCATATATCAGTGTATTAACTGACCCTTGGGTAGTGGACTAGGGATTGATGCTTTTCTTCTCTTCCTTCTTAACAATAGGACATCAGTTTTTCTAGGCAGACAAAATGGAATAAAGTTCAGCTTTTAGCCTCTGTGGTTATGTGTGATTTAAATTTTGGCTGGTGTGATATAAGTGGAAATGGCGTGCAATGTCCAGAAAGTTTCCTTAAAGGGAAAGAAGCATTCCTTCATTATTTCTTCCTTGTTAGCTGGAATGTGGACATAATGTCTGGATCTTTTTTTTTTTTTTTATTCTTACGTTAATCCCCATACATTACATCATTAGTTTTAGATGTAGTGTTCCATGATGCATTGTTTGTGCATAACACCCAGTGCTCCATGCAGAATGTGCCCTCCTCAATACCCACCA
>NC_138369.1:24795417-24817808 GCF_054177405.1 Leptonychotes weddellii
GCTTTTCTGATGAGAGAGTTGTTGCTCTTCTTTTCTTCGATCTCCTGTTGAGTTTGTAGGTGTTCAGAATGGTTTGATCCCTATCCAGCTGAATTCCTGAGAGGAGACGAAATCCAGGTCTCCTACTCCTCCACCATCTTGCCGTCATAGCTAATGTCTGGATCTTGAGCAGTTACCTAGGACCATGAAGTCGGTATTACATACAGAAGATGGCAGAGCCGCAAGATAGAATCACCCTGGATAACACTAGATATACATATGTATATATGTATATATATTGTATATTGTATATTGTATATATATACATATATACATATATATAGTTTGTGTGCATATTATTTCTTGCAGAAAGATCTCTGGCTGAGAGGTGGATTAAGGGGCTGAAATTCAATACAGGCTCTGCTTCCCAAAGTGTATCTGGAGAAATGTTGGGCCTTTTGCTTTCTACAAAAGGATCATATGCTTATTAAGCCTTGTACCCATAAGGGCTGCTTTCACCCTGAGGGGTACCTTTTCCTAATTTATTCAAAGGTGTCGCATGAGCCTTGTTACTGTGGAATGTCGCAGCATCCCCAGACCTCCCTAACTTTGAACTTAATTAATAGTGGAGAGAAGTCACCCTTTATCTTGTTTTAGCCACTGTTGTTTTGGCATTTTCTGTGACTGGTGCTTTCATAAGCACCACTAAACCTGATAAGTATATCACTTCTTTGCAAGGGTTATTTTGGACTTTTTGTTTGCTTGCAAACAACAGGAACCAAATCTGGGCCAGTTAAGTCAACTGAAGTTCTGTGGAAGTTTACCAGGAGCTCACACAATAGGCAAGGTCATAGGCAAGGAACAGAGAAATGCCAGGAGACCTAGAAGCAGAGAGTCTGGTCAGAGGTGCATCTCCTGCCGCAAGGAACAGTAATCCCCCAGCCTTGTCTTTTCTCCTTAAGGAGCTCATTTGTGATTCAGGCATGGTATGAGAACAGGGTGTCCAGTTGGCGAGGTGTAGATGCGAATGTCCTGACCCCTTGGCTTCCAGTTCCTGTAATGGGAGCATGCACATCTGGGCTGACTGTTTAACGGCCTGCAGTGAAGGAAGCATGCTTTTCCAAAAAGGAATGGACACTGCTGGGAGCATGTGTGATGAATGCCGAGCACCAAAAAAGAAATAAAAGGGAACTAAATAGAAGAAGACAGAGGAGGCACCTGGCTGGCTCAGTTGGTAGAGCATATGAGACTCTTGACCTCGGGGTCATGAGTTCAAGCCCCATAATGGGTGCAGAGATTACTTAAGAATAAAATCTCTTGGGGCGCCTGGGTGGCTCAGATGGTTAGGCGTCTGCCTTCAGCTCAGGTCATGGTCCCGGGATCCTGGGATCGAGCCCCACATCGGGCTCCTGGCTCAGCCGGGAGTCTGCTTCTCCCTCTCCCTCTGCCTCTCCCACTGCTCATGCTCTCTCTCTATCTCTGTGTCTCAAATGAATAAATAAAATCTTTAAAAAAAAAAAAAAAAGAATAAAATCTCTTAAAAAAGAAGAAGAAGACAGGGACAACATGTGATCATACCACTGGGTGCTCTCAAAATAAGAAATGGAATAGAGTGAATGCTAGTTTCCCACCAAAGGTCTTTTTTTTCTCTTTAGTGCCTAATTCTCCACCGTTTAGAAGGGAGTGCTGTTTCTGTGTTGATGAGTCCACAGAGTGATCACAAGATCCTTACTGCCTGCCTGCCGTGTACCGGGCAGTGTGCTAGAGACAAGAGGGACATCGTGACATAATAGCTGGAGAAGGCCCTCCCTGTGCTGAGGGAGCCCAGAAGCTGGGAGAGGCTGCAGACATGGCTCTGGAGTCTTCGCTGCCCTTGCACCTGCCACTCCTCTCCCCTTTATAACTGTTTAGGGAATGCTTCATTTGCTTTTTTCCCAGAATTGGGGCTGATGTCTCAAGGCTGAGGGTCGCACGTCATCTTGAACCCTGCGGAGGTATGTTTCTGCCTCTGAAGTGCTATTTTGTGGTCATTTTATGGTTTTTCTTTATGAATAATTTACCCATAGAGTCCTAATATTTTTGTACGACAGGGAGTTTTGGTGTTCATCAAGGATATGTCTCAACTGGAGGAGAGAAATCAATTTCTTGATACAAAGCAAAGCAAACCATGAGATCATCTACCGTATGGGAAAGCAGTATATTTTATAAGCATTTTGGATTATTATTATTTAAGTCAGGAACCCTTGGATATATAAACAAATTATTGTTCCTTCTCATAAAATAGTATGCTTATTACTCTCCTTATGTATGTCCTCACCACCTACTATTCTTATTGGGTTATAGAATGTAGTCAAAGCATTTTAGGGGCTAAAAGACAAACCTGTGCTTAAACCGTCTTGTATAAATATTGCTTAATCTTTTTATAAGAATTCCCAGGGACATTGACTCCTAACCTATTTTGGTGACTTATTCTTTGTTAAACCCTTCTAGCCCTTATTGCAAGAGATATTTTGGTGCTCTTGCCTACTTTTCATAAATGTTTCTTGGAATCACATGCTGTAAAAAGTTCCTTTGCCTCTTAAATTCAGCAGTCCATACTAGCTATTTTTCTGTGCCTCTTCTGTTTAATCTCTGAATGCCCAAAGGAAAGAATAGTAATAATAGTAGTGGTTACAAGTAAGTGCTTCCCAAATGCAATGCATAATTCTGACCATGACCCTGTGAGGTACGTACAGTTATTATCCCCATTTTACAGATGAGGAAACCACGGCCCAAATTCTCAGGGCTAAAGGCAAGAGAACCAGAACTTACCTGTGGGAAATCAAAATCACTCTTCTGTTTTCCCACAAACCATGAATTGATAGATATTTTGCATTTATAGTAGGTGTTACTGTAAGGGATGGTTTGTTCTTTCTTTCTTTCTTTCTTGATTTATTTATTTATCCATCCATCCAAGAGAGAGGGAGGGGGAGAGAGAAACCCAAGCAGACTCTGCACTGTGTGTGGAGCCCGATGCAGGGCTCAATCTCACAACCCTGAGATCAGACCTGAGACGAAACCAAGAGTCGGACGCCTAACCAAGTGTGCCAACCAGATGCCCCAGTACTTTGTGTTTTCTTATAGATATTAGAATGTATTTGCTCCTGTTTGACCCAAACACAATTTGTAAAAAGTAAGACTCAGAAAACCTTAACATACTTAGAAACTCCAAGTTCCTTCTCTTACTGTTGATCTGTTATATTCAGGAAAGAATTTGTTAATGACATTGCTTATTATCCTTAATTACTTTTTGCTCTTGCCCACTGTAATGGCACATACAAGTGAAGTGAAAAATGCCAGGTAAATTTTTACTGCATGCTGAGGAAGGCCTGGACCCATAGGACATATCCACTTTCATGCATTTTTGACTTTAGCGAGTTAAAAGGGTATGATGTTTGATACTGTCCTTTAGTTTTATAATCGAGGACTGTTTTATATTCATTATTGGGGTTGAGGGGAAAGCAGGAAGGTGGAAATTTTTCCAGGGTGTCTGTTGCTTTGAAATAGATCAGGGAAGTTTGGTGTGCCCTGAATAGCAGCTTGGGTACCAAGCTCAGTGCTCCCTTGACTTAGTAGCTTTTCTTTGGCCTTCTGGAAGCAGAGGGCACTGAAGTGGCCCAGAGACTCAATAGGACAGCTTGATGAGCTCACCAAGGGGAGCCAGATTTTGCAGCAAGGTTGTGATAACCTTTTGGCTTGGTGCCCTGTCCCCTCATGTCCTTTCCCATTTGTAATAGAAGCATAGATTTCAACGCTATTGGCTTTGAGCAGTCATTGAATTGTGATGGCACACGGTGAATTTGAAGTGTGGGTCTTAAGTTGAAAGGGGATAAACAATCAACATTGAATGCCTACCCGGTTATAGCTTTGTTGGCTTCATAAATTGTCCCTAATGATCCCTCATGAATGGTATAGGTCTTGGCCATCACCTGGCTTACTAAAAGCCATGGAAATCCCTAAACCTCATTTCAGACGAGGATTTCCACTTTGGCTCCGGCAAAAGCTTTCTCAAACAGCAAGGATTCCATATATGAGACATTGTGTTGCTCTTCCTGCTACTGAACCATAAAATCCTACCAAGGAGAGAGAAAAGGGGCAATAGTATATGAATGGCAGAAATGTTTAGGAAGGACTCTGTCCGATGTCAGGTGTACGTGAAGATGTAATGGAGGAGCAGCCCCAGGGTCCATGTCTTTCCTTAGAACAAAAGAGTCCAGTATTCTCAGGCATTTACCAAGCACTTGAAGCCTTGGGCCTTGACCAGCGGCTACGGGCACGACTGAGGTGCGGAGCCTTTGCCTACCAAAGCTGCTGGGGAGCGGCATTGCCAGAGTTTGGGCCCTGTTCTCTGTCCTTCATAGCTGCTGTAGACTCTTCTGGGCCTCCATGCCTCCTGTCCCCCATCATGCAGCCCGAGGTAGTGCCTTTGGCGGCTGTCTCTGTAGTGGAAGAGAAAGGGCAGTGGCAGGAGGCACAACAAATCCATTGGGTGGCCCGCCTGTCCTGTTTGATGTCTTCCTCCTGTTTTCCTCTTCTCAGCCTCTTACCCTGTTTCCTCCTCGTGGCAGGTACGTGTTCATTACCTCAGATCTGAAATCTCATCTCTGAGCTGAGTCTGTGTGCGCATCAGGCTTAGGAAAAGTGGGGCTAGCCATTGGGTTGAGTTTCCCTGGTCATCACTTTTCTGGTTCTTTACAGAATGATGCAGAAGTGTCATAGGTCAGGAGGTACAGCACGTTCTCTCTTTCCTTGCTTCTTCTGTCCTCCCTAGTATTCCTTCCAACACTACAAAAGGTCTGTGGTTTCCTCTCGACTGCCGTGTTTCTCAGCTGGTTGGGGGGGTGTTTTGCTACGAAGAGGAGATTTGGCAATGTCTTGAGATGTTGTCACATCTCTGGGGGAGGAGCTTGCTAATGGCATCTAGTGGGTAGAGGCCAGCAATGCTGCTGTATACAACCTGCAGCGAGTAGGACAGTCCCCACTCCCAACACCCACCCCACCCCCCGCCCACTGCAGGCTGTTGTCCTGCCCCCAGTGTCCGAAATCCTGCTCTGCTGACACATCTCCCTGGCCACCATGTGAGCCCGTCTTGCCTGGCACATGCATCACTTGTTGATTTATCTGTCTGAAACGTATCAAACTGGTTTCCTAAACCGGCTCATCCTTTTCCCTTTAATTTATGTTGCAAACTCTTTGTCTAGACAAGGCCAAACTAATCACTGCTTTAAAGGATCACAGGTTCCAAAGTAGGGGAATCAGAATTAGAGATTCTGTTCCTTGGCAGTGATACCAATTATCCACCATTTAAAGGAAAATGCTTGGGTAATCCACAGTGTAGCCCACTAGCAGTATATGGGCTGGTAAGAGTAGGGGTTTTGAAGTTACGTGGTGGTCCACCTAGTAGCTGGCATCATTTAGGTTGATCCCTTACTTTGTGCCAAGGCATGTGCTGTGTTATTTCTCTGGCCTCTCTTACACCAAGCCGTTTGTCCTTTGGGGCTCACCTTGGCTACCACTTCCTCCAGGAAGCCTTCCTTCATGCCTCAAGCTCAGAGTCATATACCCCTTCCATGTCCCTGGTCCTCTGGTGACAACTCTCAACTCCTTGAGTCAAGTGGCTTGTTGACTTGGAGGGCCAGCCCCTTCCACCTTATAATTTTATTTCTGCCGGACAAATAGTAGGGCTTCTCTGAATACCTGCAGAATAACTCTACCAAGGAAAACTAAAAGCCAGCACTTTGCTTAATTACAGAAGGAATTATAGTGCGAAAAAAAAAAAAAGAAACTCGGAGTCAGAACATGTGTTTTGGTGTTGGTTCTCTGACTCTCATTTATCAATTAAGTGGATAAATAAGTGGGTCTAATGAACCGCTTCTAAATGGGGAGCCTCTGGGTTTCTGGTAAGCACGTGAATGTGTATGGTGCTCTCACTATGAAAGTTGATCTGTATTATTAAAAACAAAAGGATTTGTGTGTATCTGGGATCGGCAGCAAGCAGAGTACTTGGAAATTGTTAACATGGATCTTGCCCCTCCTGATTGACATCCCTCTTCTCAAGCACGATAGCTTTCGGGAGCATCCGACCTCTGCCCCTCACTCACTCTGCTCCAGCCATACTGGCCTTCTTGCTGTTCCTCACACTTCCCAGACACACACCTGCCTCAGTGTTTTGTAGTTGCTTTTCCCTTTGCCTGGCATGTTCTTTTCCCAGAGGCTGCCGTGGCTTGTTCTTGACTGCGGGTCTCTGCTCAGAGGTCATGTTTTTTAAGTCTGTCTCTGGCCACTCTGTCTCAGATGATAGCACATCCCTGGCTTGTTCTAGCTGTGCTCCCTGATTTTTTTCACCCGAGCACATGCCGTATGTTTTGGCATTCTATAGGTCTTACTTTGATTTAGCTCATTCATTTTTTTCTTCTCTGCACCCCTCCACACTTTGGAATGTAAAGCATCATGACGGCAGAGGGATTTCTTGTTCATTGTGATGGAGTGGAAACACGCATATGGAAAAGTGCAGACATTATAGTGAACGGCTCAGTGAATGATTATAGTCTGAACACACCTTTGTGACTGGTCTCCAGGTCAAGAGACAGGATGTCACCAGCATTTCAGAAGGACCCCTCACATCTCCTGGTAGTCACTGTTTTTCACTTCAAAGGCTACCACCACCCCGAGATCTGACAGCACAGAAGACGTCTGGATGGTAGGGACTTTTGTCATTTGCAGTATCCACAGCTCATGCATGAAGCAAGCACTGGTTGAGTGAATTAAAACACTATTGGAAGTGAAACCTGCACAGCTGATGTAGCTAGATGTCTAAAGCCAACCTCCTATTGTGGCTTCATCCCAGTCATTGGGAAATGCAATTGGAGGCTTTTCAAGTATCCAGTTGCAAGACACTGGCCACTATAACTTAGCCAATTAGATTTGTCACTTGTTTCTGCTGTGTTGGCTTTGATTAGTTAAGTATTTTACCTGTGATCTCTTTAAGTCCACTCTTCTTGCTCGTAATTTTAATTTATTGTCTATTCTGTTTGCTAGGCACTTAATCAGACATCTCTCTGGTGATTGTCTTACAGGATTATTTAACTTCTTCCTGCCTTTCAACTACATTGTAAATTCAGCCGAGCATAATAAATTTGCACCGAATTTTACCCTTCAGTCTTGATTCTTTCCTAGCTGGAATTACTGTACATTTCTGTTCCTGGTCACTGGCCACTCTCTGGGACTCATGGAGAGAACTGGTTACTGTTCCAGTTGGATGCCTACATTAGAACTGCAACCTGAATGGTTTTAGTGCTTTAAGTAATAGAGGGTCATCAGATTTTATTGTATGCTAACTGTTTGAAATTGATAAGGAATTTAAGGATGCAGTCGCTTCCATTTAAGCCCCTGGGTTGGAACTGTCTCCAGTTAAGAGATGTCTAGAAACTCAAGGATGTGCCGTTCACTACAGAGGCACTATATAATTGATGAGGAAAGTTACTGGGCCTTTGTCTTGGCAGATGGCCAGGGAAGTGTCCAGAAGAGGTACCATTTTTAGCTCACACATGTCACCATTATCAGCTGATGCTGGGCTTGACTATCTATATGACCGGATATTATACAGTCATTAAAAATGAAGAAGATGAGCATTATATTTGAGGACATGTTTTATGTTCTGTTTTTCATAGTGAACACCATGCCCTGTATATTTCCCTAAGTCAGGAAGTGCCTGGGGGGCTTGATTTTCTTAAAAACCTACAGAGACCACACACTGGATAGGACTGCCTTGTAAGCAAGACCCTTGTATTACTTATCATGCTCTCAGCTGCAAGTAAGGAGAGACCCAACTTTGAGCGAGGAGGAAAAAGAAATGTTATTGTCCATACAGGAGATCCGGAGGTAGTGGATTTCCAGGTATCAGTGGCCAGCCACTCCCCTGAGAACTCAGGTTGTTTCCAACCTTCTGCTTTGTCATCTGTGCAACAGATTTGTCCTCAGAGTGGCTCTGCTCAAAGGGACAGGATATCGCATCCAGACCAGCAGAAAGGGGGCTAGGTTAGACCCATTTGGGCTACTTACCTGGGGCCCTGAATTGAGGCAGCTTTCTTGAGGCTCACAGCTGAGTGGTGGAGGGGAACTCGGGACTGACTGTGGGTTCTGATCAGGAGGAGGAAGCAGGGCAGGTAAGGCTAGGGAACAGATAAGGGCCAGGCATCCGACCCGCTTGGTGGAATTAGAATTGTGCTTTTGGAGCCCTGTTTGCAGAAGTCTCCTCTAAACATTTCAAATTCTAAGCAACTGTTTGAAATAATGAAAGTCAATATCAAATTCATAGTCCTGTTTTCCCTTAAAGGGGAACTGTTAGGATCATTGGGTAATTAATAATGGTGAATATTTTAACATTAATTCTGTTTATTTTGATGAAACCTTCAAACTTAAACAGATTGCTTTTTCTTTTTTTAAGATTTAGTATCCTGTCTGGCACACAGATGCTTAATACATAGTTATTCAATCGTGAGTATATGAATAAATGTTTTATTTTCTGTTCTTAAGAACTGTATAAAAGGTGCCAGCCCGCGTTTTGGAGTTATGACAGTAACGTTTTAATTGGAATGAGTTGAGGGAGAGAAATGGAACTTAAAGGATTGGGGAGGGGAGGCTTGGGGGAGTGGGCAGATGTGGATGATTACTTTAAAGGAGCTGGTTTTGTAATCTGTCCCTGGGTTACAACTATTTGGTATTCAACTTAGGCCAAATATTTAGGACTATGTTTTTGCTCTCTTTCCTTTCTTTTCAGGAAATGTCTTTGTTTTAGAAATGATATAATCTGTTCCCTAATTGGTACATTGTTCAAAGGCCTGGTAATGTGTGTTAACATACTCTTGTTTTATGTCCCAAGTATTTTATCAGATGATCAACAGGAAATTACAAATTTCAAATAATGATGGCTTTTCCACTTTTTTCTCTGTCACATCAATAATTTTCATGATCAGATTATCTATGGGGATATCTTCCTAAGAAGTTGCTAAGCTTCATCTGTTTGTCCCCCCCACTGTCCCCCCACACCCATATGACTATAGTAAATGGGATGTGTGTGTAAATTCGGGGGAAAACAAGAAAAGGGAAAACTCTCATGGTCTTATTGCCTGTGAACACACATTTCTCCTGGTATGATTTCCTTATTTCCATGAGAAGTTGTCAAAATGGGTTGGCTGGAAAGCAGAAATTATGGCCCTTGTTAGACTGTCTAAAGTATTCTCTTTTTTTGACTTTTAATTTTGAAATAATTCTAGATTGACAGAAAGGTGCAAATGTAGTACAGAGTGGTTCCCATGTACTCTTTACCCAGTTTCCTCATGGGTTCCGTTTTATGTAATTATAGCACAGTATCAAAACCAGGGGTTTGACATGGTACAAGGTGTGTGTATAGTCCTATGCCATTTTATCACATGTCTAGATTGGTGTACCCATCACTGAAATCAAGATACAGAATGGTTCCTGATTGTGGTGAGCATTGTGTGTATAGAACTGTTGAATCACTGTGTTTTTGTTTTGTTTTGTTTTGTTTTGTTTTGAGAGAGAGAGCCACAAGTGGTAGGTGGGAGGGCGTGGAAGGGGCAGAGGGAGAAAGAGCATCTTACACAGTCTCCATGTTTAGTGCAGAGCCCCACGTGGGGCTCAGTCTCACGACCCTGAGATCCCATCCTGAGCCAAAATCAAGAGTCGGATGCCTTAACCCACTGAGCCACCCAGGCGCTCCTCAAATCACTACGTTTACTCCTGAAGCTAATATAACACTGTCTGTCAACTATATTTCAATAAATGTAAAAAAAGAAGATAGAGAATGATTCCGTCACCACAAAGATTTCCCTCATTCTACCCCTTTACAATCATATGCCCTTCCTTCCTCCATCATCCCCAATTCCTGGCATCTACTACTCTTTCTTACGTCTGTATAATTTAGTCATTTTGAAAATGTTAGACCTGGGATCATACAGTATGTGACCTTTTGAGATTAGCTTCCTCCCTTTCTTTAAAAAGAATAATTGACATACAATAATGTTAGTTTCAGGTATACAACATAGTGATTCCATTTTATATATATCATGAAATGATCACCATGATAAGTCTAGTTACCATCTTTCACTATACAAAGTTGTGACAATATTATTGACTTTGTCCTCTATGCTGTGTATCTCCATGTCTTACTTATTTTGTACTTGGAAGATTGTACCTCTTAATCCCCTTCACCTGTTTTTCCATCCTCCTCCCCCCCACCCCAAGTCTGTGTTTTAATTTTGTTTTGTTTTTTAGATTGCACATGTAAGTGAAGTCGTATGTTATTTGTGTTTCTCTGTGTGACTTATTTTACCTAGCATAGTACCTTCTAGGTCCATCCATATTGTCGCAAATGGCAAGATTTCATTCTTTTTTACGTCTGAGTAATTTTCCATTGTGTGTGTGTATATATATATATATATATATATATCACATCTTCTTCATCCATTCGTCTATTGGGGCTGCTTCCGTATCTTGGCTATTGTAAATAATGGTGAACAAAGGCATGTATAATTCTTTTCAAATCAGTGTTGTTTTTTTTCAGGTGAATACCTAGAAGTAGAATCATATGGTAGTTCTATTTTTAATTTTTTGAGGAACCTCCATCCTGTTTTCCATTCCTACCCACAGTGCACAAGGGTTCTCTGTTCCACACCCTCACCAACACTTGTTATTTCTTTTTTTTTTTTTGGGTAATAACCGTTCCAACAGATGTGAGGCGGTATCTGATTGTAGTTTTGATTTGCATTTCCCTGATGGTTAGGTGGTTAGTCACGTTGGCTTTTTTCCCCCCTCAGCATAATGTCCCTGACCTCCATCCAGGTTGTTATTTTCACCCATTATTCAGCCTTATTTTAGAGGTATGTCATGGTGTGGACACACCACAGTTTGTATAACCGTTTACCTTCTGAGGGAGGTTTCATTTTCTTCCCCTTGCTTCAAAACAAAGTCAATTATTTTTTTATTTTTTTTATTTTTTTTTTATTTATTTATTTGAGAGAGAGAGAATGAGAGACAGAGAGCACGAGAGGGGAGAGGGTAAGAGGGAGAAGCAGACTCCCTGCCGAGCAGGGAGCCCGATGCGGGACTCGATCCCGGGACTCCAGGATCATGACCTGAGCCGAAGGCAGTCGCTTAACCGACTGAGCCACCCAGGCGCCCAAAACAAAGTCAATTATTAATAGCTATGTACAATTTTTTGAATGGGCATTAGTTTTCACTTTTCTGGGATAAATACTCAGCAGTACAGTTGCTGGGTCATATAGTAAATGCATGTTTTATGTGTGTGTGTGTGTGTGTGTTTAAAAGAAACTGCTGGAACGATTTTCCAGAATACCTGTACCCTTCCATGGGCCCACCCTCAGTGTATGAGAGATCTGGCTTGTCTGCATTCCCATCAGATTTTGGTGGGTGTCACTGTTTTTTAATTTAGGTATTCTGCTAGGCGTGCGGTGAGAGCTCATTGGGGTTGCAATTTGAGTTTCCCTAGTGACTAATGATGCTGAATAGCCTTCCGTGCTTATTTGCCATCCTCTCTGTTGAAATGTCTCCTCATGTCCCTTGCTCACTTTGTCATTGGATTTTTTTTTTTTTTTTTACTGTTGAGTTTTGAGCGTTCTCCATATAGCGTAGATAGTAGTTTCCTGTCGGATATGTGGTCTGCAAATATTTTTCTCAGTCTGTAGCCTCTCCCCTCATCTTCTCAATAAGGCCTTTACAGGACAGAACTTCTTGTTTTTGATGAAATGTAACTTACTCATTTCTTCCCCTCTGGATCATGCTTTTGATGTTACTTCCAGGAACTCTTCATGGAGCCCTGGTCCGGAAGATTTCTTCCTGTTCAATCTCCTAAAAGTTTTATAGTTTTACATTTTACATTGAAATTTATGATCCACTTTGAGTTCATATTTGTAATAAGGTATAAGGTTTAGGTCAAGATTCTTTCTATTTTGCCTAAGGATATTCAGTTGCTCTACAGAGCACCATTTGATTTAAAAAAGACTATCCTTCTTCCATTGAATTGCTTTTTGCACCTGCTGTGCAGGTCTCTTTCTCGGCTCTCTATTCTGTTCCATTAATCTGTGCGTCTGTGTGTCTCCTAGTTCCACACAGTCTTGATTACTGTAGCTGTATAACCAGTTTTAAGATTGGGTAGAGTAATTCCGCACTCTCTGTTCTTCTCTTTTGATGATATTCTCTTTTTTTTTTTTTTTTTTAAAGATTTTATTTATTTAACAGAGAGAGACACAGCGAGAGAGGGAACACAAGCAGGGGGAGTGGGAGAGGGAGAAGCAGGCTTCCCGCGGAGCAGGGAGCCCGATGCGGGGCTCGATCCCAGGACCCTGTGATCATGACCTGAGCCGAAGGCAGATGCTTAACGACTGAGCCACCCAGGCGCCCCGATGATATTCTCTTTTGAAGACTTGATTCTCTGCCCGTCCCCTGCTTTGTTGTTGCTTGGAACAACCACTGTGTTCAATGTAAATGAACTCAGTGCTCTTCAAGAAGTCTGTACTTTCGGGGCACCTGGCTGGCTCAGTCTGAAGAGTATGTGACTCTTGACCTCAGGTTGTGAGTTTAAGCCCTACGTTGGTTGTAGAGATCACTAAAAAGAAATAAATAAACTTAAAAAAAAAAAAAGTCTGCACTTTAATGTGGCACATTTTATTCTTATGGTCAATTCCAATGGATTGGTGCTGTCTGTTATAATCTGTTTTACTTTATTCTTTTTCTGGAATCCAGTTTTGAGCAGGACTGAGAAGACAGGAGAGGCTTGTGAAATTTGAGTGATATCTGCCTTGGGTTTAGGATAGGCACATGATGGCAATAATGCTGGGTTTCTGCTTACTGGTACCAAATAAGGCACTGTTGAATTTTTCTGGAGAAGAGCCAGAAGTTTATGACTCTGACTGGGATGGGTGGGAGAGGATAAGCCTTCCCCACATACTTAACCTAACCTCTCCAGTTTAAATATTTCCAGTGAATCATCATACTCTCTGACCTTGTAACATAAATCTGAGGAGAGCTGCATTTCTGATTTGGTGGGATTATTTTTCACCACGGGTAGAGATCTGCGTGGATTAATGGTTGAAAGGTAAAGGATTTGGTTGTTAGACTATATCCAGAAAAATTGGGTGAATAACTTTTGGGGAGCATATTATTAAAAGCTCAATTTTTATAATGGAAATATACTACCATTAAATGGAAAACACCAACATATTGCTAAACATAATTGTAAGTAGACATTTTCCTACTTAGGATATTGATGATGTCTACAAGACCATTTTTTTTTTTTTAAAGGTTTTATTTATTTATTTGACAGAGAGAGACACAGCGAGGGATGGAACACAAGCAGGGGGAGTGGGAGAGGGAGAAGCAGGCTTCCCACTGAGCAGGGAGCCTGATGCGGGGCTCGATCCCAGGACGCTGGGATCATGACCTGAGCCAAAGGCAGACGCTTAATAACTGAGCCACCCAGGCACCCCTACAAGACCATTTTTTAATCCATTAAAGACCAGTGGTTGAATTCTATCTTCTTCAGTGCCCGTATTCTAAATCACCTGTTCTGATGCCTGAAGTTTCCGCATCTGGGTCATTATTATTGTATATTTGCATCTCTAGAAATCTTCTCTATTAGATTGTCTGTTCCCCTAAGTTTGTGATATGTTAAGCTATAGACTTTAATTTGATGTTCCGTGGCATGTTTCTGAGTGTACTAGTTTGGAAATGGAAGAGATGAGAAGGGTTAGGCCTGTGGCCCAGGTTGTTCAGGAGAGTGGTTTATATTATTGCAGTGTCAAATCGTAATTTTCAGAAGTTAAAAGCATGACTCTTACACAAACAGAATTAATACATATCAAATTCAAATCGTTAATGAGACAACTAATAACATGGTAAAGCTGGTTGGAAGAGCTGGGTATTTTTAGTTAATAATGTCAGACTGTGGTTGCTAGGTTAACTCCAACAATGGTTAATCTCCCACAGAGTTACAAAACCATAAACTAATTCTTTTGCTTTTTTTTTTTTTTTTGAACTGCATAGAAATCTCCAGGTTAATGTGTAACTTCACCAAGTCTGGCATTTACTAATGGTGAATAGCAAGTTAAGGTTGACATTCCCCTAGTTAATGAAATTATTTTGGGTGAGTTTGTTAAATTCAGCTGCAATGTGACATCAAAAGGGACTTCCTGCATCCTCTTCTCTTTATTTTTTGTTTTGGATAATTTTTCTCATCAGCAGTTTGTGAAGCTTCAGAAAGACCGACAATGCTTGGGTTTTATCTATTTTACACTTTTGCTTTGGCTAGTGTTGATGGCTGGTCGCCTGGTAAAGCACTTTCCAAGTTTGCCCTTGAACTCTGTGATATTTTCATTGCTTTCCTCCTTCTCTTGGCATTTTGCACTTCAGTCTCATCTCCAGCCTCACTTCTTTCTTTCATCCTGGTAGAATGCATTTATGCTTCTCCTATTTACTGAGTGTGCCAGCAAAAGAATGGGCGGATTCCTGAACAATTTAAATTACTTTGGACACAACTCTGCCATGTCTTACCTATGTGACCTTGAGCATATCCCTTAACCTCTAAGCCTCCCTTTTGGTCACCTAAACTGGGGTGAACAATGGTGCTTACTTCATAGCAATGCTGCAAAGATTATAGGATTAAAGGAAAAAATGATGCCTACAAACATAGATATATGTATCTTGTTACTTTACATACTAGATGTTCTCTAAAGGATTGCAAACCAACTTGCTTAAAAGGACCAGAGAGGCACACCATAAACAACTGAAGAGTCTGACAAGATCAAGCGTAGTGTGAACAGTGACAACTGGCAAGTAATAGCTGGCATCTTAGCTGGGGAAAGATTCGTGATTGGCAGGTACGGTGGCAAAGTTTGCACTAAGTGAAGGGGGCTGCAACTATGCGTCTCGAGCCCATTGTTGCTATATGGTTCAGTACAGCTTTATACTGAAATTGTTTAAAGAGAAGACCACAGTCTGGATTGTCATATGTCACTTCCCTTTGTAAATGTTGGCAGCTGATCGGCATAATGTACCGTGTGTATGGGCTCCATAGAGTGGGACACCAGTTTGCCAAATTTGCTCTTGGTTGATTTAGATTGTTCAATAAGAAAGGTAAAGTTTTTCACGTTAGACCATGTTGGAACTTGAAGTGACTGAAGTGGTTAGTCATTTCCCCAGTCTCCTGCTTTTATAGACAAGATAGTTGGTTAGGGCAAATTGGCAGGACCCGTTTGTGATGGTACTTTTAACCTTTATGGAAATGAGCTTTACTTGTACATATTCTTCCACTTCGGGAGTTATAAGGTTTAACGCTATTTTTTTTTTTTTCCTTTTCTTCATTAAAGTATAACTGACATACAGTGTTGTTAGCTTCAGGTGTACAACATATTGATTCAACAATTCTGTACATTACTCTGCTCATCATAAGTGTGATCACCACAACGTTATTACAGTATTATTGACTGTATTTTTTATTTGCATGACTTACTTATTTTATAACTGGAACTTTGTACTTTTTAATCCCCTTCATCTATTTCATCCATCCTCCCACACACCTCCCCTCTGACAACCACCAGTTTGTTCTCTGTATTTAAGAGTCTTTATTTTTTTTTGTTTGTTTATTTTGTTTTTTATGTTCCACATATAGGTGAAATCATATGGTATTTGTCTTTGTCTGTCTGATTTATTTCACTTAGCATTATACCCTCTAGGTCCATCTGTGCTGTCCTTAACACTGACTCTTTTTTGAAAGATTACTGTGCATTTAAAAAAAATGATCCTATTGATTATTGAAACAGAGGAAGGAAATACACCAAAATTTAACAGTGGTTATGGTCATTTTATTTTCTTGTTTATGCACTTTTTGTGCTGTCTTGTCTTTTTAATGTACTCTGCTCATTAATGTACTTCGCCTAATGTGCTTATACAACGAATAATTATTGCTTTTCTAATCAGGAAAAGCGATAAATGCTATTAAAAACAGACTGCACTGTGGAAATGCCTAGATATGTGATAATATGATTATTGATCAGTTTCATGGTTCTAGGAATTTTGCCAACAGAGTAATGGTTCCTTATTTCATTTGCTTCAGGAAAATGATAGTGTGGTGTATCTTAGTGTGCTATTTAGATATGTTTAGATGGGTCTTCTTTAGGTCTGCAGGAATTTCTTTGATGAAATGGGTTTTCGACCAGCACGGGGCAAATAAGTTGCCGGTTCTGCTCTTGGGCAGCTTGCCTGCAAGGGATGCCGTCTGTTTTGGCAGAGCCGGAGGCTTGCCCTGCTGGGCTGGAGCCCACCAGCTGTTGGACCCACAGTGGCTCAGCTGTTGTGCTTTTATACTAACGGTTATTAGCCATGCAGACCTTTATGGTTCAAACCAGGCCACATCTGTTGTGAGTCTCATGACCTTCAAAACCCAGAGCAGAAAGAAATGCAAAACTCCAGGCTTTCTGTAGACAGGTCTATTTAGAGGGCTTCATTAAAAATATTTTTCTGAAGTTACTTTGAAAAAGATTTTCATTTTCCTTGTTCTACATTAGCAGTGGATTTACAGTGTTGAAGATCTGAACAAATTAGTGTTGCCCAGAATGTGGTTTGTTGACAACCTGCCTCTGATCCCAAAAGGAATTTGTTTAAAAATTTATTCTGGAGCCTTACTGTAGACCAAGAGGATCAGGTTCTTAGGGGTATATTCTTGCACCAACATTTAAAGCAGTGATTTAGGCATTAAGGGCAGAGTGCCCAAAGGGACATCCTGTTCTCTTTTAAAGAGGTGGGCATAGAGTCAGATGACACCAAGATCAGTGGTTATGTGGTGAATTGGGCACTCCCAGGAATGCCTCGGCTTCTTAGAAAGTTTGCTTTTGGGTGTAAGATATTGGGAAAGGTCCTAAAATCATGTTACCTGGAGAATGTTCATGGTCATTGTAAGAACGGAAACTGTATTTCTAGGTTGAACATGGTGATTCATTTGGTTATGGTTTCCAGAAAGTGTAGTGTTTAAAGTGAAATTGTTCTCTTTGTAGATGCCGTGTGTCCTCAAAACTTAGTTCCTTCTGTGAAATAGAATGGCCTGCATGCCAAAAACTGTGATGTTTCTGCAGTGTTCAATGCCAAGCCATTAGACCTCCTGATGCATTTATGACCTTATATTTCCATTGCTAAAGCAATGAAGAGACCATTGGACCATATATGTCTCTATGAAAGTCCTCCCCCCACTCCACCTCCAACTGAATTAATAGTCGCTTCAGTAGAAGAATGAAAAAAAGAAGTTGAGTTTTTATATTTTGGGGGAATGGAGTAAATAGAAGGAAGAAGGAGGGTTTCGCTAAAGTATTCTAGGTCACATTTTGTCCTTGGTTCAGGAGCAAAAGAGACTAAAGCTGACTCTCACTGTGCTGTTGACATCTTTAAAGCAACGTGTTTCGGACTTTTTAGGTGGAGCAGATTTATTTTATCCAATATATCCAAAATATCATTTGAACATGTAATTGAAATGAAAAATAATGAGATATTTTGCACTCATTTCTTCTTACACAGTGTTGAAATTCTAGTGTATTTTATTCTTATGGCACAGTTCAGGGTAGCTCCGTGTGGCTGGTGGCTACTGTGTTGGAAATGCCTATTCTCATCCCCACCATCTCTGTTAAAATGTGAACATATGCCTGCATGGAATATTCTTTTTTTTTCTGTTTTAGAGAGAGTGAATTGTTTTCTCAGCAGTTCATTGGTGTTAGTGTAATGCCTTCCTGTGTAGGCTGTAGTGTTAGAATTCTCTTTGCAAGCCTCATAATAATTTTGAGGAATTGTCACTTTTATTATAGTATTTTTAGTTGGAACTAGAAAGTTTTTATAGTGGGAATTCTTACAGTGTGAAATCTCTTAAATGGACAATAAAAAAAAAATCTCTTAAAAGGACAATAAAACAAAAAACCACATTGTTTCTTCTGGGACACGGGGTTGGGGCATCTAACTAACTAAGCGGAGTTCCAGAGACAGAGGATGTAAAATTAGATTTTAGATGTGTCCAGGAGAGTACAGGGTTCAGAGGTCACTTTGTATCAGTGCAAAAGGTTCTGTGTTAATGTTTTATGTTTGGGTCTATGTATTATTTTCTTAAAAGAACCCAAATATGGGACGCCTGAGTGGCTCAGTCAGTTAAGCATGGGACTCTTGATTTCCTTGATTTCGGCTCAGGTCTTGATCTCAGGGTTGTGAGCTTGAGCCCTATGTCAGGCTGTGAACTTAGTGCTGAACCTGCTTGAGATATACCCTCTCCCTCTGCCCCTCCCCTGCTCTTGAACAAGCTTGCACTCTCTCTGTCTCTCCTTTTCTGTCTCTCTTTCTCCCTCCCTCTCTCTAAAATAAATAAATAAATAAATGAAATCTTAAAAAGAACCTAATATGCACTATCCATTTCCATGTTGCAAGCCCCAGACTTTATAGGGGAGTCTTAGTTACTTCTCCTGTCTTCTGTGCATTCAGAGTGTCTGGGTTTGAATTCCTTTTGCATGGAGAACGTAATGTGACTTGGGTGAAGTACTTTGCCATTCTGTGCCTCTGGAAAGGGGAATGCTGGGAGGATTGACCCCTCAAAGTTCTGGCAAGGATTAAATGAGATAATCCCACTGAAGACCTTGGCACACTGCCTCCCAGCAGATAGTAGGTACCACAGAAATAATAGCTATCTTCAGCATCTTCACTAATTATTTTAATTTTAGAAACTGAAGCAATACTGAAGCAATAGAAGGGAAATTTTAGGAATGAATGGGTTTCTTTGACATTGAGATAAGGTTTAAAAAAATCCTTCCTTCTTCCTGAAACATTATGTTTAAAATCTTTGTTTTTGCCCCGATATCTTTAACCTCATTTCTCCATTCCATCTGCTGTTCTGTCCTGGGATTGAGCATCTCTTCACTTTGGGGAAAAATATTTTAATAAGAATTCTGGTCAGAGCATCTCTATTCAAAGACCCTCCACCCCCCACCTCACAGTGTGAAGGGAAAACTCCTGAATACATTTCACGGAGTACCTTTTCTGTTTCCGAAACATTAATTCCTGAATAAGCCTCAAGTATCATGTATGATTTCTCAAACACCTAAGATCTGCAGCTTTTCTGGTTCCATTGTGTTAAATAACAAAGAATGGATTAACCTGAATGTGGACCTGGCACAAAAGAAAAACCGGAGGTCTCCAGCAGCTGCTAACACCATCCTTTCCTCTCAGTACTCACTCACTGGTTATACAGAGGCGTTATTTAAGAGCAAATGTGTTTAATAAACCTTTGTAAGTAATACTGAAAGGAGTGTTTATTTTCCAGAATTCACTCAGGATTTCTGTAATCTGCAGTCCTGTGGTTTGGGTACATGTGTTGTACCCGTTTGTTCCAGAGTTTTCTATTGCTTATGCTACATCCTTCTTCTTCTTTTTTTTTTTTTTTTAAGATTTTATTTATTTATTTGACAGAGAGAAAGAGAGCGAGAGCAGGAACACAAGCAGGGGGTGTGGGAGACGGAGAAGCAGGCCTCCCGCTGAGCAGGACCCTAGGACTCTAGGATCATGACCTGAGCAGAAGGCAGATGCTTAATGACTGAGCCACCCAGGCACCCCATGCTACATCCTTCTTACCTGTTGTCTGAAAATCAGAGGAACAGTTTGTTTCATTCAGTTTTGCCTAATAGGAAAGCCTCCAAAGATACAAAATTTCCTTTTGACATCATTATATTTATTTATTTTTATTAAAAAGGGAAACTGCCCTTCTATTCTCCTTCCCAGCGCCAGTTTGATTGACTGTATTGCAGTCATAAAAGGATTTAAATTCAGAGTTGAAAAGTCTCCTTGCAATTGATTTCATTCAGCTCCTTGTATACAAATAGATATTGAGAGGGGAAAAAAGCAATATTGAACTGAAACTTTCAATTTTAGAGTTGAGCTTTGTGAAGTCATAAAACTGCGTTTCCATTTGACTCTTCAAATGGATCTTGTGGTATAATTGGTCAGAGTCATAGAAGGCTTTAGAAAAAGCACAACCAAAAAAGAAAAAAGAAACAAACTATACTTATTATTATTATTTTTTTAAATTTTATTTATTTATTTGACAGAGAGAGACACAGCGAGAGAGGGAACACAAGCAGGGGGAGTGGGAGAGGGAGAAGCAGGCTTCCCGCGGGGCTGTGGGGCTCGATCCCAGGACCCTGGGATCATGACCTGAGCCGAAGGCAGACGCTTAACGACTGAGCCACCCAGGCGCCCCTAAACTATACTTATTTAATAGCTGACATTTCTTCACCAGAAAAGGACTTTTGGTTAAATAGCTCCTTTTCCAAAAAAGGGAAAAAATTTCCCCCCATATAATTAGTTTAAGTAACTGCTTGCTTTTAAAGCTAGTTAAAGCAGACTAAGAAGTGCTTTAGCCGTCTTGATGTGATCTGGTCACAATTTTCATGTGGTTAGAATTTTTAATTAAATCATTTTATTTAAGATTGTAATAGCCCTTTCAAATTATTTTCGTTGAGAGTTGCATTGTATTATTTCAAGTTAATAACTCCTCTTCAAACAAGCAGAATGCAGGATATTTCTTCTGATGATTTCTTTGTGCAATTGAAGAGAACAAAGCAAACCTCATTCTTGCTGGAAAGGAAGCAAAAATAACACCTAATAAAAATAGAGATAACAAAAATGAACTTGTAGCCCTGGGATATTCTGACCAGCAACATTAAATTCCCTGGATTATTTTTTACCTTTTTAAAAAAAGATTTATTTATTTATTTGAGAGAGAGAGAATGGGGCAGGAAGGGGCAGAGGGAGAGGGAGAATCCTGAAGCTGACTCCCCACTGAGGAGGAGCCAGATGCAGGGCTCAATCCCAGGACCCTGAGATCATGACCTGAGCTGAAATCAACAGTTGACCGCTTTACCAACTGAGACACCCAGATGCCCCATGTTTTTTACTTTTAAAATTCAGGATTCAGTCTAATTGATTAAATCAAATATAGCTGATGGGAGGCCTGTTCTCAGTGTTTTAGGAGGGGGAAGTCATCCTACGAACTTTGAATAACAAAGAGAGGGGTATATATTTGGTAATCTATCTCCTGACCAGCCCCAAAGCATAGTTGTCCCTGAATACATTTTTGTGATTATAGACAATCCTGAACAGTTGCTAAGACAAAAATTTTTGTCATTGTGCAGAGATGAATTACTGTAGATTCAATTTATTAATTATCCTTTACTTAGGTCACTTTTCCATCGCTCACACCTAACTGGTGGGAGAGAGAGGTTTCTTTTAAGAATTGTTTGGGGAGGCAGAGAGAAGTCAAATTGGGTTTAAAGCCGTGCGCGTGTCTGTCCATGTTTAAACAATAATAAAATTGTCCTTTAAAAAAAATAACCCACCTAAGTTTCTTCTGAAATCTATAGTAATAATGCTGTGTACTTCTCCCAAGTATCCCATAGGGAGGCATTTTTCTTGTGTGATATTGAGGGTATAATTTTATGCAGTATATAGCTCCCACAGAAAATACAGTGATAATGAGTATCTTGCTTTCTTTTCCTCATTTTGTTTGTAAATAGTTGTATCTGGTTTGCTTCTCATTAACTGTTACCTATTTTTATTGACATGTACTGTATAAGCAATTAATTGCTTGATCACATTAGTGCAGATCCTAATTTAGATGAAAAAGGCAAAGGGAAGTTGTAGAAAATATTAGCAAAATAAAACTAAAACTGAGTTGAGTAGGCTTTTGGCCATGTTGCTGTATATATTAGGCCATTGTTTGCTCTTCAGAATGTTACCTCCAGGAGCTCAGCCTCCCTGCCCGAAGGTGCAAGTACGCAATTAATGAACGATTTGTCTCACCTCACCGTGGGGGTCCGGGTGATGAGGCACTGTTTTTTGCTCTTGCTTGCCTCCCTCCAGTCTGTTCCCTGCACATCGCAGTCACCTTTTCAAAGCGTACATTGATAAAAATGTCCTAAAATTAGATTATGGTAATGATTGCACAGCTCTGTAAATATACTAAAAACTATTACATTTCAATAAAAGTACTTTAAACGAAAGCACATATCAGACCTAATTGGCTGACCCCTTGGAGTCCTTGGGTGCCTTTCCAGGCTCATTTCTTTTTTTTTTTTTTTTTAAAGATTTTATTTATTTATTTGAGACAGAGAATGAGAGAGAGAGAGCACATGAGAGGGGGGAGGGTCAGAGGGAGAAGCAAGCTCCTTGCCGAGCAGGGAGCCCGATGCGGGACTCGATCCAGGGACTCCAGGATCATGACCTGAGCCGAAGGCAGTCGCTTAACCAACTGAGCCACC